>NW_022872853.1:704893-1057340 GCF_900324485.2 Mastacembelus armatus | reverse complement strand
ATTTCACAATAATGAGCTCACATTCATCCAGTGCAACCCTGTGGTCCTTAAGAAACCAGTTCACTAATCACCATAAAGAAAAAAACAACAGTAGCAGACAGAAATGATGAGCTTAGCCTCTTTTTTTTTACATTTTATACATGTATCTCTGAAAAGCTGTTTTCTGTCCCTTTTATCACCCTGCACTCTGGTGTCAGTGCTGATCCAAAGTGCTTGTGAGTAGAGCAGAGAAACACTAAAGCATCCCTTTGACTGAACTACGTTTGAGGGCTAAAACAGTCGGGTTTAAGAGGCAGAATCAACCGTCAAAAGACTCATGAGGTTTAGTTTGGCTGGAATTGGAGACTGAACTTCTCAGACACAAATTCCCACAGACCACACCAAGGTCGCGTCCTCGGTCGTAGCCACGGCTCTGGACGTGTTGAGCTTGATTTCTATCACCAGTATTTGCTGGTTTTATCTGCACCTGTTTCTGCCGAGCTGCAGAGCAAACAGATTTGCTGTTGGCTTTGATGCTTTTCAAGCAGAGATGTTCTGTTAAAGGATCAGCAGCTGCACCTAAAGCTTGACATTTAACATGTGATGGTTGGTGCCAGGGAAAATGTGATTGTGATCAAAATACAGTGACATTTCCTGGCTCTTTAAAAAGTGTTTATCATCTTCCACAGCTTTTGCAGATGGGGAAGACACAAATGGCAAATTCCAAGAGACCGCAGTAGGAACCAGTTAGACCGCAGTTAGATCCAGCTGGAGTTTAGGGTGAATTTTTTGCTGTGATAAGAAATGGAACATCAAAGCTAATATTCACAATTAAAATATATCTTCAACAAGAATCTGGCACACAGATTTTTTTTAAATACTGGCTCTTCCTCCTCTCAGTGGAACATTTAGTGCTATTTTACATTATGAGAACCCGTCCAATGACCAAAGTCCAGACTCTTCCAGCCAATAGAGGTGAGATCACACTGACGCATACAGATTCATACGTTTACACTCATTTTGGAGCCACAGCAACAAAGGGAAAGAAGACACATACACTGGCCACAAGAATAAACCAAATTTGGATCTTTTCTCAAATGAAAGTCATGCTCTGTCTGGGCCAGGCACATCTGAGGAACTAGACTACTTGTTGTAGGCACCAAGTACATCGAGTCAAGAAAATGAAACACAAATCTTATTTTTTGCCCTTGGGGCTCACGGTAGCTTAGTCCTAAGCTGTTTGTGCTTAAGAGCCAACTGACGTTGGCCTTCAAACTCATATGGCGAAGTGAGTCTGCAGCTACAGTCCAGTGCAGCGTGTTCAGGCGGGGCCCTGCCTGGGCCTGTGGGCTCGCTCTCACACCCAGTCCCAGGTCGTCCAAAGCAAAGCAGCGTTTCTCCTCTGCACCAACAGCATTGAAAGCATCCACTGCTTAAGAGGTGTCGCCCATTCATTATGCAGCAGCATCACACACCACAGTGCAGACTGGATGGCAGGTCAATATTTCCACAGTCGTCACAGGTCAACGCTCACTGCAGCAGCAGGCATCTGGGCGGTGTTGGCGCTGCCCTCAGGAGAAACGTGGGGAGTCAAATTTATGTGGGTGATGATGAGTTTGATTCAATTCTGGCATTTTACAGATGATTAGGATCTGAGGGGAGGCGGGTGCTCATCGTCGTTCATGCCCTGCAGCATCTAAACCGTATCAGCTTGTGGAAAGCCTGCTTGAAGTCCTCGTTGGACATGGTGTTAAATGATGGGTTGATTAGGGAGTTGAGGTAACCCAGCCAGGTGAAAATGTCAAATAACTCCGGTTGGAAGCAGGACTCGCAGACAGGCACTAGAAGAGTGTAAATGAAAAACGGGAGCCAGCATACGATGTAGGCTCCGAGGATTATTCCCAAAGTTTTGGTCGCCTTCCTCTCCCTGGCGGCGGAGATCCGCTTCTTCTCCAGCAGCGCGTCGGACACAGTGACTTTGACTTGGCTCACGTTCGCGGACGAGGTAGTGTCACAGGATGAGGTGTCGTTCGTCCCGTAGTTCAGAGAGGTGGTGGACGCCACCGAGCCCGGGAGTTGGTGATCAGGTGCGCCGAGGTGAGTCTCTTCCCCGGCTTGTTTTGCGACTGCTTCAGGATGCGCTTCGGGCTTCCACGTAGATCCTCCCGTACAGGCGATGAGCAGCAGCGTGGGGATGTAGAAAGCGCCGAAGGTGGAGTAGATAGTGTAGAAAATGTGGTCGGTGTTCACGTTGCAGCTCGTCACCTCCTCTGCCTTCACCTGGCGCCAGAAGAAAGGCGGCAGGGAGATGGAGATGGCGATCACCCAGGCTGTGGCGATCATCCCGGCTGCGCGCCCCAGCGTGCGCTTTTTGGAGTACTCCACCGCGTCTGTGATGGCCCAGTAGCGGTCCAGCGCAATTACGCACAGGTGCAGGATGGACGCGGTGCAACACGTTATATCCGAGGATAGCCAGATGTCACAAACTACCTGCCCGAGAGTCCAGGTCTGGCTCACCGTGTACAGCGCGCTGATGGGCATCACTAAAATGGACACCAGGAGGTCCGTGACCGCAGGGAGGCGATCAGAAAGTTGGCCGGGGTGTGTAATTTGCGGGATTGGTAAATGGTGGCGATGACGAACGCGTTTGAGAGCGTTGTGGCGAAGGTTATGAGGGCTAAGGTCACCGCTAGACCCGCCTGAAAAGCCAGGTTAGTGTCCTTCCCCTCCGGCTTCGACGTGAAATTGGCATGGGTGTAGTTGGTGGAGATGTTCAACAGCTCTCCGTAGATGGCAGGCGCTGGTTTGAGCTGACTGGCATTCTCCATCCCGCCACCTTCCCCCGTCACTTGCCCCTGTCATTGAGCTCGAAGGAAAGCCTGGAGATCACCCTGTCATGGCTCAAACATCCATCCACCGCTCGCCCCTCGCGTCTTTTGTAAACGCAGAACAAAAGCGGCTCCATCTCCAGGAGAAGCGCGGCGACAGTTATCCAACAACCACACACCTCTGCCTCCTCTTCTTCATCTTAGTCACTTCACCCGCAGCATCTCACACTGTTTCACCAACTTAAATATCCATGAGATCAGAATGAGATGGCACAGGGAGCGGCCTGTCCATCATCCACGCCTCTTTTCAGATATTACAATAAATGTACAAACCACAATCCAGAGCTGGAGTAAAGCAGAAGGTTTTTAAATCCGCTCTGTCTCCTCAAGTTCAGAGCTGCTGAAGTCTGACTGCTGTTTTTATACTGCACCTTATCTCTCTCTCTCTCTCTCTCTCAGTCCCTCCCATACTCTCTCTCCCTCTCTCTCTGTCTCAGTCCTCGGATTCCTCATTTGTATTATTTCCCCCTTTTCCCAGGTATTCTCTCTGTCAAAGCCAAAGACTAATCTCATTACAAGCAAACAGCTAAAAGCCATTAAATCGGCCCCTCTGCAGTGTTTTGCTATTGGATAGTAATTAAATACTGTTTTTAGTAGATTGTGTATTTCTAACTTTTATACTTCTAAATAAACCTTGATTTGGACTCAGTAACACACAACCTGTAAAAACCCAGCAGGCTAATTAGTGTTTCACATATTTAAATTGAGAGTCTTTTCCTGCTAAAAACACAGAGGACGTGACCTCAGCTGTTTCCTGCCTGTGAGCAGATAAACTCAGTGAACCAGGCAGCTCCACTCGGCTCTTATCCTTTGTAACCGTGTCCTCAACACTGATCAAAAAAATCAATTCTCTCTGCTTTGCTATAAAGCTCCTTCTGTCACTGTTCAGCTATTTATCTATATTTCAGTGATCAGTTGTTCTGATGGTCCCTGATGATCAGTGAAATATCCCCATCACAGTGAAGTTATCAGACTGATTTCATCTGGCCTCCTTACAGGTTATTGTTATTATTTATTATTGTTATTTATTATTTATGGGCCTACTGTATGTTTATTATGATAGAAAAGAAAGAGTTTGTAATAATATAATAATAATAATGCCATCTTGTCTGCAGCCAGGTAGGTTCTCCTGAGGTTAATCTCCCTAATTGCATGTATGGTTTCCTCACCTGTGTCTGAACTCCGCCCACATGAGACAGGTTTTTAGAGACAGGTTTCAGACTGAGAGGTGTGTCAGTCTGTAAAAGACTTAAGTGGAGGGTGGTCTCACGTCTCGTCCAATGAGTGCAGGCAGACAGGTCTGGATGGTGAACAGGAACGACTTTTGGTTCGAGAGAGGACTGAAGAGCGACGATGGGCGTGAGGAGGCTTCCTGGAGGAGACATGAGAGAAGATCCTTCACTGGAGACTTTTATGGACCAGCATTGACCTTTATTGGAAATCAGCTGGTGATTGGAGCCTTCAGGTGATGGAGCAGAGGAAAGTGGGACACAAACCAGACACATGGATGTCTCACTTGAAAACATGGAGGCCATTAGAAGAACTGGGTTGAATTTCTCAGTTAAACCCCAAAAGGACTTTTATGTCCATAAGTGACAGCGTCCTCTAGTGGCTGCAGTAAGTATGACACAGTCGAAAGGAAGTGTATGATTAGTCTGTCCTGTTTGTCCAACTGCACTTTGTGCTCACTTGTTGTAACAGAAAGAATTAGCACATTAACAGAGAACTATACAAATGTTTGTTTGCATTCACTGAAGCTGCTACACTTTTTGTTTCTGCATCCCTCTATGGACGCTTCTTTATACTGTTCACCCATCCCAGCATTGCTGTTGCTTCCCCCAACAACCGTAATATGTGGACTAAATGAACAGGGCGGCAGGTAAATATTTGTCAGGCAGTTTAGATGCTGCGGTGCATGACGCAGACCTCAACTCAGTGACCGTGCTTCCTCATCGCGTGGTTGTTTGGATGCAAACCGGGGAATAAACAGTCTCGTGCTCAGACTAGACGCGAAACAGCCACATCCACATCCACACTGGCGTTAAAGTCAAGTGTTTATATAGCATTTTCCCTAATGAGGTTACAACCTGCAGCATAAAGTGAAAACAAACAGTAAACCTGTGAGCACAGCATCAAATAACAAAGGCACCAATAAAAATTAACAGTCCCCTCGACTTTCCTGAATCCTCTAGGCCTGTTCAGAAACCCATCCATGCCTGGGGACCCATGAGCTGATGAAACTTGCACAGGCTTTAATTAAGAAAAAAGTTTAGCAGCTTGTGTTTTAAGGCATCTGAAAAATCCGAAGATTTCTTTCCTTGCAGCAAACAGCATCCATTCTCGGCATCTGGACCTGCAGCAAGTACAATCAAAGAGAGATTTCATTCATAAATCATTTGTCACACTTCATTTCACCTTCACAATATCCACGGTGCACATTATGTCCATATTGTGAAGCTCTAGCAGGCATTTTATTGCTGCTGGTGAGTCACAAAGCAGACCCTCACCTGTTTGCCTGCAGGCCTGCACCGACTGAGGGAATCACATCTTGGATGCTCTGGCTGAAATGAGATTCCTTGGGAAAGTGGTTGGCCTTCGTCTCTGTGAGAGGGTGGGCGGCTCAGCGATGCTGCAGGACCTTTGGATCGAGCTGCAGACGCCCCTCCAAATGATTGAGACACTTTAGACATACTCAACTGAAGGATATTTCTCCAGACAGAAACTCTGGTGCAGGCAGTTTCTGAAGTTTTAACTGAGGGAATTTGGGAGTAAAAAAATATACGACATCAGGTGGAGCAGAAGAGGTGCTTATACTACAAGCAGGCAGATAACACTGGACAGAGTCAATTACTGAAAAAAACACCATTAACACCAGGATTCAGTTCATGTTCAGATCCTCTACATAATTAAAAGTATCCAACATTTAAGCTGTGTATCTTTGCAGGACCTATATCTGTTAGACAGTATCTGTTTTGGCCTGGCCACATAAGATTTAATTGTGTTTCTCTGTATTGTTATTATAATCAAAGATAGGACTGTGATTTTAGGTGATAACTGGTGAACTGATATTTATTTGACTTCATTCTTTTGGTGTCATGTTGTGTAAATATATTGTTTTTTCTCGTTTTTCTATGGTTTAACCTCAGTAAAATGTTAAAGTTTGGTCAAATTTGTACTGCCAGCCAGGATGTTTCACCTATTTATTATTTTATAAGTATCAGGTAGGTATTTTAATCATTGATCCATTACGTTCAGATAATTATTTTTACTGCTTATTCATTACTTTTCTACATTTATAAGACTGGTTGAGAGGCCAGGCAGCAAAATAAAATATATAAAATAAACTGGATATTCTAAAAGCTTTTACGGTGAAACGCATGTGACATATTTCCTGTTTTTAAAAACGTTATTAAGCACATTTGAATGATTTTTAAAATGTGTTTGACTTAACACAGGACATATTGCATGACATATGACATATTTTTTGTTTACCTGGTGAGTCACAGTTTGTCAACAACCGGTTTTTTAATGGCCGAACCTCTGGTGTCACCGAATTTGCCGGGTCGCACATTTCGCTATAACACCGGTGCAGGTTAATTAGCGCGTGGAAACGTGTTTTCATGGGGAGTCGGAGGAGAAGAGACTCTGATCGATGGAACAGCAGGGCCTGGTGACAGGTAATTGATTAGTTTGGTGATGGGTTAACCTGCAGTTGTGCTGTTGTCATGTTATTTAGCTAACGGAGCCGTAAACAACAACAACCTCAGCTAACCACAGGTTCCCACAGACACATTTAAAACAGTTTTTCGTAGCACAGGTGTTTCCAGGTGACGTTTCCAGGTAAAAATTCCAGGTGAAGTTTTCAGGTGAAGCTTCTGAAAACACTGTAAGCTAACAGTGCTAGCTTAAAGTGCTAGCTTAAAGTGCTAGCTGACAGTGCTAGCTTAGCTGCGCTCTCAGACAAGTTGGACCAAAAATACAAAAATCGTTTTGACATATTTACAACATATTTAGCACTAAAGTGATCGATAAATATGATGCAGAGGAACCAATCAAGAAAATCCCTTTCATGTCAAATAATAAATCGGTTTGATTTGAAGGCTAGCTAACCTGAACCTTAGCCTCAATACAATATCGATTGTTGAGGATCAATAATAATTGAGCCTTGTGCTGGTAGAAATAAGAAGAATAATCAATTAATTTGACAGGAAAGTCATCGGCAAATATTTGGATGTTAGTATAATGATTTAGTCATTTTAATAGTTTGGACTGTTTATAGGTTTCAACAGGCATTTTTGCAGTTTTGACTGTTTATTGACAGAGGAAATAATTAATCAATTGAGACAATAATTGGCAGATTAATCTATTATGATTTCAGTTGGTCCAGTTTGCTGATATTTTATCATCTGCTTGATTAATACTCATCCCATAAATCTGTACATCAAATCATTTGTGCAGTGATCAGTCTGTTGGCAAAGGAAAATAATTTTACATAAACTTTTAGAATCAGTTTATATTCAGTGTTTCAGTCAAATTCAGATGTTCCAGCTTGTCAAATGTGAAGATTTGATCCTTTTGAAAAATAAACAAATATCTTTGAGTTTTCCACTGTTGGTCGAGCCAACAAGACATTTGAACTCACCGCCTTTAGGCCTTAGGGCATTCTTTGGACAAATAATCAATAGATCAATCTTTATCATTAAAATAATTGTTAGTTTCATCCCCAGAGTCAATTAAGAGACAAGAATTGCAGCAAATGTGGGTCTAAAAGGCAGCGATTATGGTTATAGATTACAGGTTTCTGTGTTTTGTATTTTGTTAAAGAATGATAAATGTGCTGCTCTGCTTCACTCTCACTCTGCTCAGTCACTTCACCTGAACGTACCTGCCTGAAATCTTTAACCGCAGTCTTTGTTGGGTGCCGGCTGAAAAATCTGTCCTCTTGACAGGTGCAAGTCAAGCAGAATGGTTTTGCATGAAAGCCAAGATCGCCCTGGCGGTCGGTGTAATCAAGAGTAGGCCCCCGGGTATGAGCGGCCGAGAGCACGCCGAGGCGTTGGCCTGCAGACTGCAGAGCCAGGAGGAAAGCTGGAAGGACCGAGCCCAGAGGCTGCAGCAGGAGGTGCTGAGGCTGCGACAGGAGCTGCTCCTCACCAGGGTGACGTCAGACGCTAAGAGCAGCACGGAGACGGCAGGTAGGCCCTTCTCCATGTGCGTGGGTGACTAAAAACAAGACCAGAGTTACTCATCAAGAGCGGTAACAGCAGCAACACCTCTCCTATTGCTTTTAGACCTGTTGAGAACAACTGTTGTATCTGTCGGAAAATGTATTAGTTTGCTGGAAGCCCTTGAAAAGTCGAAGTTTGAGAATAATTTATTCAGTGACCTGCAGAGCGGCTGTCAAAGGTGAACTAGTGTCATAACTGTGCAGACAGTTTCTCACAACAAACAAGCACAGTGTGTCTTCCCTTCAGTGATCTCTCAAGGACAGCTGCAATCTGACATGATCCTTTCGATGCTGAGCCTGCAGTCCTCAGGTTATCGCCCAGGGCTGCTCAGGATTTCATATGTTCGCTCGTCAGTGTCGATTTGTCAGATTTATGGATAAACGCAATTGTCTCACTTCTCGACCAGGTCAGTGTCTGTCCCGGCACACAAACCCGCAGTATTGGCATGTGGTCCAAAAGCCTTCTAGTTGGATGTGTTTCTGCAAGCACATGGACGTTTATCAGAGCTCACTGGGATAAATAACAGGAGCATCCCATCACTCCAGCAAATACAAACACCGTGGGACACAAGCCTGCTCGCAAAACTCAGCTTAGCGGATTTCCTGTGTCTGCAGGTCTTAAAGTTTTAATAATTCATTTTAGTTTTCATAAGAAAGGCCAGAAAAAGGTGTTAAAAATTAAATGTTTTCAAGCCTGCAGTTTGCAGTTATGAAGTGTTTTGTTTCTGATTTTAGTAAATCAGGGCTGGAGTACGGGACCTCTGAGCTAATGTAAAATTCATATGTAGCCCTTGAATTTATATATATATATATATATTTATTTAAATTGGGTAGTACATATTCTTTTGCTTACATAAGGCCAGGGAATTTTAATAATTGATGATATAGCATTAGCAATTATTGTTTAGATAAAGCTGCAGGTGTGGGATATAAATGGTTTCTCTCTGAAGAAGTTAAGTTACTTGCTGGTTCTTGGCAGGTATCACGACTGGTTTATATGATGTTATCATTCATCTGGACGTGTTTCCCAGCAGAGGATGTGTCTTTTTGAGAACACCATCCACTCCATTAAAGACTCACACATAAATGTTGTGAATGTTGCCTTTATGACGGTATTTGTTCCAAGGAAAACACTTGTCCTCCTAAATCTCAACACCTCAAGGGTAGAGGGGAGACATTTAGGAGTACAGGCTGTGAAAGTGATGGTCATGGGCCACCTGTTCCCAGAGTTGAAGCCCATATACTTTAGATTTTTAGACGCCTGCTGACGGGATTTTAAAGTATCAGGGTCAAAAGGGGGAGAAATGCTTCTTTACCTTCACATATGTTTGTCTGGGGAAACGTCTGTTCTAATATTATGTGTTTCTCAAACCTTTCTGCTGCAGCTCTGCTCTGGACCTGCTGTTCTTCATCTATTCAGTGTAGGATTGTGGCATCACAGCACAGACACTTGACCTGCAGAGGAAGTCGCATATAGACTAGATGAGAAACAATCATTTAGCACAAATGTCCTCGAAAAGAGGATGTGCTGTGCTAATGTTTTGGGTTTATGCTAAAAGGTTGAAGCAGAATATAAACACTTTTTATGAGACACCAGCCACATGTTTGCAACTTTCAAGGTCAGCTGTAAAATTGGGATAAATATGGCTCCCTCACGCTGTAATGACAGGGTTTATATTAGAAATAATTAAATGTAATTATGCTTTTTAATGGATATGGTTTCATTTGAAGATTATCATTATGAGTGATAGCTCATATAATAATCCAATTTGGTCTCCTCTTCCAATATTGAATGTGTTTTTTCACCGACACTCTGGAGCCTTCATGGACCAGAGCCCCTTTACAATGTGAACCTCATTGATCTGGTTTCAGTGACCCCCTGACCTTCAGAGACGAGGGCTGTAGCAACATGCGAAGACGTTTTTCCAAGACTGTCTGCTCTTTATGCTAATATAAATATCATAAATCATATTTGGGCAGTGTAAAGTATTGCCTGTCTTATCTGGGCTAACCTTTACTTGTCGCTTGCTTCTGACCTGACAGTCAGTAAATATGAAGAGCTCTCATTCAGCCACTGTCACACATTCTTCTGAAAATTGCACCTTTTGCAGTCCCTGCTGGAGGGCGAACCGCCATCCCAGTCTCTAAGGTCTGGCAGACTAAAACAGTTTTTCCTCAAGAGTTGCCCTGTGTTCAGTACCATCCATCTTTCCTTCAGTCCTGACAGGTTTTTCCAGCATCTCCACCACAGCTATGCTTCATTGCTGAGTAATCCACAGCACGATGGGCATATTTATTCTCTGCTGCTTTTTGGACGTGTGGTTAACTTAAATCAGTCTGATCCAGATCCTTGTTGACTTGTTTTGAAACCTAAATTTTCTGTCTGTGTAAAATCCTCCAGGTTGTGACAGCACAATGGACGATGTTTCTCAGGATCTGTTTGGTTCAGGAAGTGTTCTGCACAGCACAGAGCCTCAACTAAACAGCGACTCAGAAACTCCTGAACTCTTCCTTCAGGACCCCCAGTCTGCCATCACCCCCCCTTCTCCAACAACTCACTCCAGCTTCCCTGCAGGTCCCCTGCACCCCCATGTGCAGTTCCTCCAGGCACTGTGTGCCCTGCAGCGAGTAGGAGGGAACAGCAGGAGTCTGGAGGCTCTATGGTTCAGCCCTGGTGGGGACGCAGGGTCGGTGTTGGTGGACTCCGTGTGCCAGCTCCTCGACTCGGTGGTGACGGTGTTCAGGGATCCCTCTTCACTGGGTCCTCGTGACTTCGTCCTGCAGGCCTGCCAGGTTGCAGGCCAGGCCATGGACCTTCTCTGCTCTGAGAGGCTGCCGACTGTGGAGCTAAAGAGACGTGTGGAAGAGTCACTGAAGGAGTTGACCGGGATGCTGCTGCACAGTGATCAGCCCAGCGGGGTGAGTAATGGGATTCATGTTTGCATGCACACAGTTCTTGCTTGTTGGTTCGGCTTTGGTGGCCACCTACAGCTGGAGATCGCTGCTTGTGTTAGAGCAGGATAATTAAAGGGAGAAAATCAAGTGTTCTGGTCAGATGTGTAAACAAATCAGCCTGCTGCTGACTCGCTGCATCAATGTCCACGTCTCTCTGAGTGGAATCGGACTCCAAACAGATAGAAACTCTAGATGGAGTGTTCATGTGACATTATAGCTCTAGTCCTTAACAGGAAATATTTGCATGTTGTATTTGATGTATTTGCATGGACTCAATGAATTTGCTGTAAATAGTGAAGTGCTGTCGATGCACAAACATCAGCTTAGATCAGGGCCTGTGTTTTCCTCAGCTTTGCTCAGTCGATGCTGCTCTTAAACTCAAACAGTGTCCACAGTCAAAGGAAGGAAAATGACAGTGCTGTCAGTCTGGAGTCGGAGAAACTGAAGGCGGCTCGGACGTTAACATTCAGCACCACACCAGGGACGTCTGAGCACTGATCTTTGTTCCCATCAGCCTTGTCTGCTACACTTTGTTTTGTAGTTAGCTCAGTTTGGTGCAGGCTTTGGTTGCTGAGGAAGCTGGAAGGAATATGTGCAGTGTGGACGACTAACAATCACTGTTAAAGCTAGCATCGCACTTCCTGTTTATTGTTGTTAGACTTGACCTCCATCACGTCCAGGTGAGCATTAAAAGTGACTGTCCTATTATTCAGCTTAGAGGCTGTAGGAGATTACTGTAGATCATCACTGATCAGAGAGACATGCAGCATAATTCGTGTTCTGTATAAACCCTGGACATGCAGCTCCTCATAAACAGGTTCTTCTAGTAGGAACAAGCCACTTCCATCAGGCAGGGCTGCAGTTAACGCTTCATGATCCACCAATAAAGATATTGATTAACAGTGTTAGCTACATCAATCATAGTCAGTTAAGTGTTTCCAGAGCTGATATGATGCCTTCACTTGTCTTGATTTGTTCGACCAAAAGTCCAAATACTGAAAAAAAAAAGATGAAATCTGAGCTTGTTTAACGTTTGATTGTTTGGTTGGTGAAAGACTGAGCCACGAAGCGATTAGCAAAATAGTTTGTTGGTGCAGAGTTTACTCAGTCTACTCATCAAACCTCAGCCAATAAGGATGAGAGTGTTTCTGCCGCCTTCACCCTTTAAGCTGCAGATGTTCAGTGCAGCAGTGGGGGGTTGCAACAGCAGCAGTTTGTCCATGGTTGGAGTGTTTTTTATTTTTAGACAGTCAGCAGCTCGTCATCATCTCCGCTGTGAGACAACATGCTTCATAATACATCATCCTCAGCCGCTACAACCTTTGATATGACATTGAGGATATTTCCACTACAGTAAAGGACGAGTGCAGTATCCTGTGTTATTAGGTTCAACCTTCATGCAAAGCTCACTGAGTCTGTGAAGGGTAAAACTGCACTGACGAGTCCCTCAGCCCCTCGCACATGTTAGCGTCATGACGGGGCCTGGCAGCTGGGTAATGAAGATGAAAGCCTGAGCTGACAGGGAGGAAGCTTCCCCGTCTGGTTACTAAACATTCAGAACAACTTAACCAACTACGATGGCCGCAGGCAATGCCCCGTCTGTGTTTGTCATGAGTAATAGTGGAGAAAGCCGGGGCTCTCTCTGCAGTGGCGCAGAGATGTTAAGCGGTTGTCAATGAAACGGATGATGATGGTGAGGAGGGTGTGAAATAATTTAAATTTAACGAGGACTTCCATTAGCACAGCACCAGCCTGTCTCTGGGAAACTGCAGTGCCCCCAGACAGGCAGCTTGTCTCTCAGCCTGAGACGACAGGTGACTTAGAGTCAGGTGACCAATCACGGTCTACGGAGAATACAACCCAAAAAGAGGAGCACCCTTAGTTGGACTGTGTGTGTGGCATGAGGGAGCTGGTCCCTGATCCTGTTAAAGGGAGTGGGTGTCGTATTCATAGACTCAGAAGTGGTGAATAAAACATTTCAGCTGTTCCAACTTTTCCTCTGCTTGGTATTATTGTATGTTTTCATAAAGCCAGCTCTTATTTTGGCGGTGGGGACATTGCTTCAGGGATTCTGTGACTCGCTGAAATATGTGGTGATAAAAGTTTTAGAAACTGTTTTTTAGGCACAATAAAGAGAATATTCTGTCCAAAGTGGAACATTGGCTTCAGCTCACCATGTCAGTACATCCCATAACAGAACACTTAATATTTATAGACCGTAAAACCACCATAAAGTATCTAAATAGCTTTAAAACAAAACCCCACAAATATTAAACACTGTCAAGGCAAAGCAGGTTCGTCTGGACTGCACATTTCATACAGACAGTTCAAAGTGTTTTAGATACTGCACGAAAGAAACACAGAAAACTCCATAAAACACTGAATATTAAACAAGTAAATAATAGTCCAATCACAGTAGTCAGGTCCTTTACTGCAGTAACAGTAGAAATACCACACTGCTGGGTAGCTGACGTTAACTACCTTATATACTTCTAATTTGAAGTACTTTATATACCGCTGGGTAGCTGAGGTTAACTACCTTATATACTTCTAATTTGAAGTACTTTATATACCGCTGGGTAGCTGACGTTAACTACCTTATATACTTCTAATTTGAAGTACTTTATATACTGCTGGGTAGCTGACGTTAACTACCTTATATACTTCTAATTTGAAGTACTTTATATACTGCTGGGTAGCTGACGTTAACTACCTTATATACTTCTAATTTGAAGTACTTTATATACCGCTGGGTAGCTGACGTTAACTACCTTATATACTTCTAATTTGAAGTACTTTATATACCGCTGAGTAGCTGACGTTAACTACCTTATATACTTCGAATTTGAAGTACTTTATATACTGCTGGGTAGCTGACGTTGACTACCTTATATACTTCTAATTTGAAGTACTTTATATACTGCTGGGTAGCTGACGTTGACTACCTTATATACTTCTAATTTGAAGTACTTTATATACCGCTGGGTAGCTGACGTTGACTACCTTATATACTTCTAATTTGAAGTACTTTATATACCGCTGGGTAGCTGACGTTGACTACCTTATATACTTCTAATTTGAAGTACTTTATGTACTGCTGGGTAGCTGACGTTGACTACCTTATATACTTCTAATTTGAAGTACTTTATATACTGCTGGGTAGCTGACGTTGACTACCTTATATACTTCTAATTTGAAGTACTTTATATACCGCTGGGTAGCTGACGTTAACTACCTTATGTACTTCTAATTTGAAGTACTTTATATACTGCTGGGTAGCTGACGTTAACTACCTTATATACTTCTAATTTGAAGTACTTTATATACCGCTGGGTAGCTGAGGTTAACTACCTTATATACTTCTAATTTGAAGTACTTTATATACCGCTGGGTAGCTGACGTTAACTACCTTATATACTTCTAATTTGAAGTACTTTATATACTGCTGGGTAGCTGACGTTAACTACCTTATATACTTCTAATTTGAAGTACTTTATATACCGCTGGGTAGCTGAGGTTAACTACCTTATATACTTCTAATTTGAAGTACTTTATATACCGCTGGGTAGCTGACGTTAACTACCTTATATACTTCTAATTTGAAGTACTTTATGTACCGCTGGGTAGCTGACGTTAACTACCTTATATACTTCTAATTTGAAGTACTTTATATACTGCTGGGTAGCTGACGTTAACTACCTTATATACTTCTAATTTGAAGTACTTTATATACTGCTGGGTAGCTGACGTTAACTACCTTATATACTTCTAATTTGAAGTACTTTATATACCGCTGGGTAGCTGACGTTAACTACCTTATATACTTCTAATTTGAAGTACTTTATATACCGCTGAGTAGCTGACGTTAACTACCTTATATACTTCGAATTTGAAGTACTTTATATACTGCTGGGTAGCTGACGTTAACTACCTTATATACTTCTAATTTGAAGTACTTTATATACCGCTGGGTAGCTGACGTTGACTACCTTATATACTTCTAATTTGAAGTACTTTATATACCGCTGGGTAGCTGACGTTGACTACCTTATATACTTCTAATTTGAAGTACTTTATGTACTGCTGGGTAGCTGACGTTGACTACCTTATATACTTCTAATTTGAAGTACTTTATATACTGCTGGGTAGCTGACGTTGACTACCTTATATACTTCTAATTTGAAGTACTTTATATACCGCTGGGTAGCTGACGTTAACTACCTTATGTACTTCTAATTTGAAGTACTTTATATACTGCTGGGTAGCTGACGTTAACTACCTTATATACTTCTAATTTGAAGTACTTTATATACTGCTGGGTAGCTGACGTTAACTACCTTATATACTTCTAATTTGAAGTACTTTATATACTCCTGGGTAGCTGACGTTAACTACCTTATATACTTCTAATTTGAAGTACTTTATGTACCGCTGGGTAGCTGACGTTAACTACCTCATATACTTCTAATTTGAAGTACTTTATATACCGCTGGGTAGCTGACGTTAACTACCTCATATACTTCTAATTTGAAGTACTTTATATACCGCTGGGTAGCTGACGTTAACTACCTTATATACTTCTAATTTGAAGTACTTTATGTACCGCTGGGTAGCTGACGTTAACTACCTCATATACTTCTAATTTGAAGTACTTTATATACTCCTGGGTAGCTGACGTTAACTACCTTATATACTTCTAATTTGAAGTACTTTATGTACCGCTGGGTAGCTGACGTTAACTACCTCATATACTTCTAATTTGAAGTACTTTATATACCGCTGGGTAGCTGACGTTAACTACCTCATATACTTCTAATTTGAAGTACTTTATATACCGCTGGGTAGCTGACGTTAACTACCTTATATACTTCTAATTTGAAGTACTTTATGTACCGCTGGGTAGCTGACGTTAACTACCTCATATACTTCTAATTTGAAGTACTTTATATACCGCTGGGTAGCTGACGTTAACTACCTCATATACTTCTAATTTGAAGTACTTTATATACCGCTGGGTAGCTGACGTTAACTACCTTATATACTTCTAATTTGAAGTACTTTATATACCGCTGGGTAGCTGACGTTAACTACCTCATATACTTCTAATTTGAAGTACTTTATATACCGCTGGGTAGCTGACGTTAACTACCTTATATACTTCTAATTTGAAGTACTTTATATACTCCTGGGTAGCTGACGTTAACTACCTCATATACTTCTAATTTGAAGTACTTCATATACCGCTGGGTAGCTGATGTTAACTACCTTATGTACTTCTAATTTGAAGTACTTTATATACCGCTGGGTAGCTGATGTTAACTACCTCATATACTTCTAATTTGAAGTACTTTATATACCGCTGGGTAGCTGACGTTAACTACCTCATATACTTCTAATTTGAAGTACTTCATATACCGCTGGGTAGCTGATGTTAACTACCTTATGTACTTCTAATTTGAAGTACTTCATATACCGCTGGGTAGCTGATGTTAACTACCTTATGTACTTCTAATTTGAAGTACTTTATATACCGCTGGGTAGCTGACCTTAACTACTTTATAACTACATGAAATGTGCTGCGTTACTTCCTGCTGGTCTCTTCTACCCAGATGTAAAGTCCTGCCTCATTGTGTCAAACTCCTGACACTGACAGTGAAAGTGTGTTTGCTATTGATCGGTACCTGTTCTGTTTAGTAAAATCGGCACCAGTCCCGTTCTCTGTATCTGAACCGATGTAAACTTGACCTTCCAGCAGCAGCTCTGTGACGAACTGCGTGACAACCTGCGAGGTTTGGTACTGAATTTACTCTTTTCATCACAACACCTCATTTAGTGAGCTGTGTGCTTGGAGCCACGTTACATTGTTTAAAGCAAAAATCCTGCCTTTGATAGCACGACTGTTTGATACCAGCACCCTGGGGTGCTTGGTGCATGTGTAATTAATGCTTTTGATGTGCTGACTCTCGTCCAGCCTGCTTCATCATCTTGTCTTCCTCAGTTTTAGTTTATTCTGTGCCAGACGGCGTTTCGACAAGGCCTCGGTCGTATGAACTTGTTGCTGCGAGTCAAACACGGACGCACAGAGAAATAGGCTTTAAACTGGGATCATTCAGCTGATCACTGAGCTCAGCATGCCTGTGTTGCATTCTGGTCTACTGAGGCTGCCCTGCCTGTGGAAACAGGTTTGTTTGCCTATTTCTAAATCCTGGATGCCTCCTTGTGTGATGGGTGAACGTTTGGAAAGAAGCCTTTGCACACTGGCACCGAGACCTGTCTGAGCTGCTGTTACATCACTTCTCTGGGACAAAAATACACATGCACATACGCCAAATAACACCACAGTGTGCCCGGGAGCAATAGTAACAGCCTGAGAGAGTCAGATTTTCATGCAAATGGTTTATGATGCCCCAGTATAATGTTTTCATACAGACTGTAACAGAATCTCCTGCCATCACTGTTTGTTAGCGTCGAGTGCTGCATCGTATTTTCTGTGTTTATTTATAGGTAGGTTAAAATACTGTTCTATTGAAGTTTGTGTTGATTTGTACATGTACTGATTCAGGTTCTGTTTAGGACCAGTATCAGAAAAAAACCCACACAACAAGGACATTGGACTGATTTGTATGATAAATGACCAAGTGAATTATTTAGTTAATTTATTTTGTCTTCTGACTGATGTAATGTCATTTCACGCTCTTAGACATCAAACAAGTCTTTCCAGCTCTTCGACTTAAACCGCTGTTAGCACTTTGAGGCATTTTAACCTTTGCACCTGTCTCTGCACCTGCGATTCACGTCGTTCACTCACATCAGCGCTCTGAGCTTCACGTCCTCCACCGCACTCAGCATTTCTCTCCCAGTTTCTCCACTGCAGTTTGCACTTTTCCTAACTTTCTCAGGAAGGACGTTGCAAATGACTTTGAGGATACCCGTTAATGAAGTCTTTATTTTTCTGACAGTCAGTGAACACGCCGTCGCTCTGCCAGTCAACGTGATTGTTCAGGACGGGGGGGTGGTGAGGGTGGTGGTGGTGGTGAAGGGCAGGGGTAATGATAATACTGGAAACGCTCTTGACGAGCTCAGAGAGGGCCAGCAGAGGAGGACAGCCACTGGGACGCGAGTGTAAAGCATTCTGACACCAGACTAATCTATCACGCACGCTGTTCAAAAGCAATTTCATATTTGCAGTTGGATCAGATTGTCTGGGAGGCTGTGTCTTCATGAACCACTGGATGGATTTCCATTGTCCTTCCCTCTAAGCGACAGTGGTGAATGAGCACACTGTGCTTATGTACAGAAAGGATTCACACCCCTGCACTCTGAGCACCTTATTGTGTTTTATGTTTCATTTAAATGGATGAATCTGACATTTTTGGTTCAATGCATCTGCACACACAAAAGTTTTTTTTTTTTTTGAATCTTTATAGCAAACTAAAATTTACAAGTTTGAAATCCAAATGGAAGTTATCTACCTATACCCTCAAATTGAGCGATAATTGGGACAAGGAGCATGTAAAGAAAATAACTCCTTTACGTAAAACATATAACCTTCCTCTTCTTCCAACATTAACTCTTTTTAAAGCTTTTTTTTGGGGCATTTTTGCCTTTCTTCGATAGTAGATCTCTGCTGATGGTCTGCTTTCTTCGATAGTAGATCTCTGCTGGTGGTCTGCTTTCTTCGATAGTAGATCTCTGCTGGTGGTCTCCTTTCTTCGATAGTAGATCTCTGCTGGTGGTCTCCTTTCTTCGATAGTAGATCTCTGCTGGTGGTCTGCTTTCTTCGATAGTAGATCTCTGCTGATGGTCTGCTTTCTTCGATAGTAGATCTCTGCTGGTGGTCTCCTTTCTTCGATAGTAGATCTCTGCTGATGGTCTGCTTTCTTCGATAGTAGATCTCTGCTGGTGGTCTCCTTTCTTCGATAGTAGATCTCTGCTGGTGGTCTCCTTTCTTCGATAGTAGATCTCTGCTGGTGGTCTGCTTTCTTCGATAGTAGATCTCTGCTGGTGGTCTCCTTTCTTCGATAGTAGATCTCTGCTGGTGGTCTGCTTTCTTCGATAGTAGATCTCTGCTGGTGGTCTGCTTTCTTCGATAGTAGATCTCTGCTGGTGGTCTGCTTTCTTCGATAGTAGATCTCTGCTGATGGTCTGCTTTCTTCGATAGTAGATCTCTGCTGATGGTCTGCTTTCTTCGATAGTAGATCTCTGCTGGTGGTCTGCTTTCTTCGATAGTAGATCTCTGCTGGTGGTCTCCTTTCTTCGATAGTAGATCTCTGCTGGTGGTCTCCTTTCTTCGATAGTAGATCTCTGCTGGTGGTCTGCTTTCTTCGATAGTAGATCTCTGCTGGTGGTCTCCTTTCTTCGATAGTAGATCTCTGCTGGTGGTCTGCTTTCTTCGATAGTAGATCTCTGCTGGTGGTCTCCTTTCTTCGATAGTAGATCTCTGCTGGTGGTCTCCTTTCTTCGATAGTAGATCTCTGCTGGTGGTCTCCTTTCTTCGATAGTAGATCTCTGCTGGTGGTCTGCTTTCTTCGATAGTAGATCTCTGCTGGTGGTCTGCTTTCTTCGATAGTAGATCTCTGCTGGTGGTCTGCTTTCTTCGATAGTAGATCTCTGCTGGTGGTCTGCTTTCTTCGATAGTAGATCTCTGCTGGTGGTCTGCTTTCTTCGATAGTAGATCTCTGCTGGTGGTCTGCTTTCTTCGATAGTAGATCTCTGCTGGTGGTCTGCTTTCTTCGATAGTAGATCTCTGCTGGTGGTCTCCTTTCTTCGATAGTAGATCTCTGCTGGTGGTCTCCTTTCTTCGATAGTAGATCTCTGCTGGTGGTCCGCTTTCTTCGATAGTAGATCTCTGCTGGTGGTCTCCTTTCTTCGATAGTAGATCTCTGCTGGTGGTCTGCTTTCTTCGATAGTAGATCTCTGCTGGTGGTCTGCTTTCTTCGATAGTAGATCTCTGCTGGTGGTCTGCTTTCTTCGATAGTAGATCTCTGCTGGTGGTCTGCTTTCTTCGATAGTAGATCTCTGCTGGTGGTCTCCTTTCTTCGATAGTAGATCTCTGCTGGTGGTCCGCTTTCTTCGATAGTAGATCTCTGCTGGTGGTCCGCTTTCTTCGATAGTAGATCTCTGCTGGTGGTCTGCTTTCTTCGAGTCCTCCGGAAAGGTTGGCAAAGCTCTGATGGTCTGCTCCATAGTGAGCAGCTGCAGTTTACAGGCAGGTCCTGGCTTCAGACCTGCTCACGTCCTCGAGGAGAGCTGTTGTTTCCAGCTCCACCTCTCAGACACTCCTGGAGGAGCTGTTACAGACTGCACAAGAACAAGAGCACGGACGATGGAATTGCAGCTCCTAAATCCTAAGTGGCCTCATTCAGATGTCACTTCCTCGCTGCGTTCACATGCAGCCATATTTCATGCACAGCCTTTGGGAGAGGAGAGCGGTTTATTGTGCGGCTGCCTCCTCCTCCCCTGTCGAGCTTTTGTCTGCTGGAACAACTTTTATTGACTTCTCATACGTCGAATCCAGCGCGCCTCATGTGTTTCGACCCCACACCGAACACTCAAGTACACCTTTATCGAGCTATTAATTTGGAATCGGTGCTGCCTGTCGGTGTTACGACTACAGCATCTGACTCTAAACATAAAGAATGGGATTTTCAGGTCTTTAAACATGAAGCTTTGTTAGATTTATTTGTTTTCTGGATGATAGTTGTCATTTTCTGCTACAGAGCGCCTGACTTGTTCCATAACTCAGGAGCATTGTTAAATACTGAGAGCCATTAGTCCTTCTCAGTCGTGGTTTATTACCAAGAAATAAAATTGATTTAGGGCAACATGTACAGACCAATGTAAGAAATAACAAGAAAATGCAGCAGTGAAAAAAGCTGAAGGACAAAATGAGCTCTGGGTTAATCTGCTAAATCAGCACATGTGAATGTGGACACGTTTGTGACTGAACCAAAAGCTTCCTCACATTAGATCTGACTGGTAGAAAAGTAGAAAACTGTGATTTGTGGACCTGAGAGGTGTGAAGGGACTGTAGTTAGACATTTATTAGTAACCTTTCTGCTTCAGGTTTATTCCAATGGGGAATTCTGGCTGCCAAAGTACACGGAGGTGGGAAATCTGGACATATGCAGTGTAGTGAACAACTTTATTTTGAGTCAGGGTCAACTTAAAAAAAAAAAATAAATAAATAATATAAATAATAAATAAAATAATAATAAAAAATAATAAAAAAAAAAATATATATATATATATATATATCTCTCCTGTGTTCTCCTGTAATATGTTCTCTAAAGGAACCGCATGTCTCACCTGTGTGTGTTTTGGTTCATGTTGATTGTCATTCCTGCACATATGCCGTGCACACACACCGAGGGAAGTGAAATGTTGTTCCTCACGGAACAATGTGCAGCAAACAAAATCATCCATCCGACCATTTATCCTGGGAAATCCAGGATGGAGGTGGACTGGAGCCAGTCCCAGCTGACACTGGTGAGAGGCTAAACAGACAAAATCACTTCATCATCAGTTGATGAATCGTAGAAATAATGACCAAATGAATGAAAAACAGTTTAACCGCCCTCAGTTCCTCGTGTCACTGCACACAGGTGCAGATGTCAAGAGCTTTTGAGCTCGATGATTCTGCAGCCGCCAGGATTAAAACAACAGGTTAGAGGATAAGGAAAGTGTTGGCTGAAGAGACACTTGTGGATGTACTTAAAGAGAATAAGGCCAGAGTGTCGACATCGGCTGATGAGTGCAACCGGAAAACTGAATTAACTGCAAAAGCAGTGCTTTAAAACAGCATCTGTTCGAGTGCTTTGTTTTTCCTTTCCTTTGTCTCCATGTAAGCAGCCAGACTAAGCTGCTGTGCATCAGAAGGTCACACCGGTTAAAGTGGGGAGAGGAGATAGGCGTCATCAATCTGCAGCCTGATGAGAGCTGGTTAGGAAAACTGAATAACAATCTCCTCCTTTCAATTGTTTCAAATTATGAATTAATCCCTTGATAGGAAAATCATTCCAGACCATTTCACATGATGTCCTCGTATCGCTCGGCCCTCAGGGACGCTCGTCAGAAGAGGCAATACAGAGCAAATTGAATTCCAGGTTCATTTTTTATTCTTCCTCTTGCTCTGTTTTAAAAAAACACAGTCAAACAACAGCTCTGAGCGTCGCACTGTTTTAACACTGCTTTTTAGTGGTGCACAAGGTTACTAGTTGAAATCCCCAAAGCAAACTGGGAAAGTGTAAATGATTGCGATGCCCCTGAGCCAAATAATTTATCCCCAGCTGCTGCCGTCGAGCTCCGTACTGGCACAACAACAGAGGACGGCTTGGACGTGTTGGGCCGCTCCCAGTTAAATGTATGAAAAGTGGAGGGAATATGAATTAGGCTGCAGCTGAATGTGAGCATGGAGTCTAAACTGCAACTGTGTCATGGTTCTGTTTGGAGGTTCTGTATGGAGCAACTAAAACACTCTGGTGACAGTGTTTGTTTTCTTTAAACCAACCAATCAGATTAAAACAACTATCACTGAAAGACTCCTGCTAAGAAATTCTGTGTGTCACAGCCTGATTGCTCTGGTTTCTGTTTCTGTTTGCTCACCCTGGTCCCGGTGGTGTTAAGGATTTGGACTTTTTATTTTAAACGTCTGGGAAGTGTTGGACTTGGTAAATGATTCTAGGCCTCGTCATCTCTACTGGTTTTCCTTCGTCCTGGGGTTCGGCTGTGAAATTGCGTTCCACCTGCTCCTACAAATGTCTTTGTAATAATGTGGGGGTTTCTGCAGAGGTCCTAGTTTGTGCTGCATTGATTTTCGAAGGGTCAGGCAGGTTTCATTTGTGCATTGTGGAGAATGTTTACCATCACGTCCCCTGGGAAATGCTGTGGTGGGCTCATAATCAGATGGAACTACTGTTTTGTCTCACTTCATTAACTCAGCCTGAGATTGTGCTCATGTGAGCAGATTTCTCTTTGACAGGGTTATTTTAATTAGTTTTGCCCTAACCAGTGCGTAGCGCCTGACCTGTCAGCGTAATGCTCGGTGGTGGTGATTGCCGGGAGCAGTTAAGGTAATGTCTTTTCACCGTGATTGAATAAATACCAATCCCAGAGTTGCCATTTCTGCGAGCGGGCTGCCGACACAGTGCTGTGTCATTTCATGGCCGTGTTTTCTGTCTTTTGTCGGTGTTGCTAGGTAGCTAGCTTGTTTCCACAGTGGGAAGATGTCCTTGTTTTCACCTTTGATCAGGCCTGGGGTTCAGGGCTGTGGAAGCATCTTGGTGGTCGGTACTTTGGGAATGTGCAGGTCTGGGGCTCCAGAATACCTGGTTCTTGTGTCGCTGGGAGTTGTCCCTGTAATGTAAGACATATTTAAGTTAATTGCCTTCTCGGGTGTTGGACAGAAGCTGTGGCTTATTGCCTGCTCTCTACTGTTGATATAAATATTTTGCTGCTCCTTTGTCTTTTTGTCTTCATCTAAAACTGCGAGGTACATTTAGAATAAAGTTAGACATCTCTTGTGGTCTATTTTTGTTTAATTATGGTGCTAAGTGTGAGATTATAGCAGAACAATCAGCATTAGAATAAATTAGAGCCTTTCTTAGTGATGACTTTAGACAATAGTTTGTGTTTCTTGTGAGTGGGAGGCATCTGGAGGTCCAGGCGGAGCATCGAGTGTTGGCTGACATTAAAATAGCAGCAAATATGGCAAACGTTGGTGATGTGGATCCACGTCTTATAAATCCATCCACTGAAGCTTTCTTATAATAAATAATGATCCTTTATTTAAGAAAGTAGCTGTACTTTTCCAGGCTGGAAGAGCATCAGATGAAAATATGTACACAGCACATGGTGAGAGAAAAGGTGATTGTCAACATGACAATCTGAGAGAATTTTAATATGTCTTTGCTCCAACTGTTTCAGATGCAGTGGTTTGTGTGATTTAGCTAAAAATGTAAATAACTGAACAGGCTCATTTGCTTTATTCATTATATGATACTGTCTCTGGGCTTTGGACAGTTGAACTAGATGGAAATTTCACCTTATTTGACTTTTTCCAGACATTATATTAAAATCAAATTCCATTATTAAAGTGGAATCAAATGACAAATGGATAATCTAGTTCATCTAGGTCCCAGTCTTGACCTGGACTCTGTGTCTGCAGGAACAGCGTACCACTCGGCCAACAGTCACTTCTGCTGCTGCAGGAAACTCATCTGCTCAGAACGTGGAGTTTAGTAAAAACCTAAATGAATTCATCGGTTTCCACTGGTTATCTGGATGCCAGCTGCTTTGGGGATGATTATCTGGTGCTGGGATGTCCTGAGAAAATGTGAAATAAGCCTAAATACTTCTAACCCTAGTGCCCCTAGTGTGTTTTTATCATACTGTCATACGCTGCAGAATTACTAAACTTGAATTTAACTTATTGAGCCTGCAGAAACTCTGGAAGTCATGACTTGTCAACACTTTTATTCTGACTGGTTTGGGACTGTTGGAGTTCCCGGTTTTGTTTCTTTATTAACTAAGGTTAGGATAAGAAGCGTGAAGGGAACAGCATCACTGAAATTGTGTTTTTCCAACCTCAGCTCGAGGCAGCAGAGAAGCTGATGGAGTGCCTGATCACGCTGGGGAGCGGCACCATGTCCAAGTCGTTTCTCATTCGTCACGTCCTGTCTCACATCAGCGCTCTGGCCGATCGGCTCTGGCAGGCCTCTCAGGTAAACACCCCCATCATTGCTTCGCCCACCTGCCCCTTCGCTCCCATGCCTCCCCTCCTCCTCTTCTCCTGCTTCTCTGACTGTTGGCTCATAGCGTCGGCTCCTTTCTGCCTCGTGTGGAGCTGCACTTGTATCCTCTCTGTTTGTGTCTGCTGCTGCTCATTTCTCTTACTTTGTTGTTTTGGCAACAGTTTGACTGTTTTACACTTTTTATAAACAGAAGTTGGCATTCAAGCCATATTGATATCAGGACTTTCTTGCTGGCTTTGTTTCTCACTGACGTCCCCCCCCCCCTCCACACACACAGACTCTCTTTCTCTCTCATACACTTTTTTTATTTCGCCTTTATGCTCTTAAAAAGCCGACCTTTGTGCAAGGAGCAAACGGTTTGGCCTATTGACTCGGCACCACGGTCACTTCTGAACCACCATAATCAATACCGCGTCCCACTAGTTTCCTGTCTGCCATCTATTGAAAGTAGCTGTGGGGACAGCTTGAGTCTCAGGTCAGGACAGAACTGCATTTGACCGGCCTGCTTCCTCTGAAAGGCTGAGCTGAGTGTCGGCCACCGGGGGTCCTTGGAAATGGAAATGTGTAAAAGAAGGGAAAGGATACAGATGATCCCCCCCCCCGCTGAGCTTCCCTCCCACTCATCAGGGTCGGTCGTGCTCATTTGTGCCTGTTTTTCTCCTCGTCGAGAGCTTCTCGACTCGGGCAGTGCCAAAAGACAATTTTATCAGCAGTGTATTTGAGAGCCAAGTTAAGGAGAAAATAGCTGAACCCTCTGTTCGCTGGCGATATTGACAAAGCAGAACAGCTTTGTAGAGCCACTGTCTGCTACGAACCAGCAGTAATTGCTATTTGCAAGCGAAGAATCGGAGGTGCCAATCCTCCGCAGGCTGTCGGATTTAAGTGGAGCTCCGTTGTTGTCCTCTGTGCATTCAGGAGACCTGTGACTGCACTTAAATTAACCAGCATGTTAGCACAGACCTCTTTTAATGTGGCGCTTTGACATTTTCAAAGCGCGCAGACGGCCATCAGTGTGTCCATGGTAATGTTTCAGAGTCCACCCCCACTGCCTGTTATTTTTCTTTAAAGGCTGGAGAAGGGATGGAGAGGTTTGAAGACTGAGCTGCTGCCTGCAGCCCTGTCGGGGAGAGAGCTGCGTGCCTCTCCTCATGTAGAAGCCGGAGAGGAGACGACATTTATGTTTCCATCGACATTTTACACACTCGGCTGCTGCTGTTATGCACAGAGAATGAAAATGAGTCCTGCTGTTGAACCTCACAGACAGTGGAAGCAGAGGTCGGTAGCTACAGCGCCCAGAGATTATCAGTGACACAGAGAAATAAAGAGGGAGAGAGAAATAAAAGCTTCAGGTAAAAATAGTGTCTTATAATGATAATCAATGACAATGATCAGCTGAACCTGCAGCTTCACAGAGAGTCTCAGCTCCGGGTCCTGACCCACGTTTCCTGTTCTGGTGCCCTGGTGTACACAGTTGAGCATTTAGCAGCTAAAGATCCTTAGATTTCCCTCAGGAGACCTCAGGTGGTGGAGACCAAACCCAGAGCTAAAACTGGGAACTCTGCCTGGCTGTTGGAAAAACGCATCTTCTGACCTTGGCTACGTGGCATTTTGACTATTATTATTATTATTCATTTAGAAAAGCTTCAGCATTTTCAATGATCAGTTAAACTTGTAATGTTTATATCGTCAGATAAAAGAAAAATGCATAGAAAAAGACCAAATCAAATGTCAATGCTCACATTTACGAAGCTGGATCATTTCATATTTCATATTTGTGCCATTCAGCTGATCAGTTAATTGATCCAGTCTTACAGCCAAACACATAAAGACTTTCCGGGTGATTCTCATTCCTGACTGATGACCGATACTGAACCCATGTGGCCGACGCGTCACTTTGCTGAGGACCCAGAGCTGGACCAGGCCTCTGCCTCAGCTCTTCGTCAGCAGCAGCAGACCCTTGGCTCCCTGTCAGTATCGCTGAGTGAAACGTCTTTCTCAGCGTGCAGCACTTCCTTTGTGTGTCAGGCTGTCAGGACAGTGACACTGAGTGAATAGACTCAGTCTTTTCAGTTCAGTCTTTTGAGTTTTATTTATTATTGTAAGATTTCCATGTGTGTATTTAAAGGTTAGCACAAAACATCCCAGTTCTCTGCTCCACGGGTTTGTTTTTTAATCATCATTCACAAAGCATTGAATTATTTCAGAATAAAGCACCTAGGGGTCTGTGTGGCAGTAAGACCACCTTAAACTCTTCTTCATGGCAGAGGCAGGCGCAGCCTTTGATCAATTTAGTAACCAGGATGGAAAAACGGCTGCCCCGCAGCACTGCCTCCGAGAGCTGAGAGGATAAAATGGCCGAGCCTCTGAAAAGACGTGATTACGTCATCTGCAACAATAAAAGCTGTTGTTGTTTTTCTTCTCGTTCAGTTTGTACGTGATGTAGGTGAGAAAGGGAGTGTGTCTCATATCTATCAGACTGAGCTGCTGTGTCTGTTCCTGGTGAAAAACATGGGAACAGACACAGTTATCGGCACAGAGTCTTCGTAATACTAACCATAAATGGCAAAAGTGCATGGGTCTTTAGAGTTGGAGGGATGAGAAGCCTTGGGTTAAAACTTTGTTTGGAGCCTCTCACTCAGGGCCATTCACTGACTGATGAAAAATTCAAAGTGCAGCTGTGTGTGGGTTTGGATTCTATTATTTTCACTGTATTTCCTTGATGCACAATGATGTGGTGCATCTGAATGAGGCTGTGTCATTTCGAGCGGTACTGAGGTGTTTTTACACAGCGGGTAACTTCAGTTTTACCCAGGGAAGTACCGGACGTGGGTGTGATTGACAGAAAAATAGCTGAGATTACTCTTTTTTTTTTGTTGGCTGTCACCTGACTCTTCTGTAAATACTCTGATGTGATTAAAAAATACTTCATGAAACAGCTACTGTCTATAAAATCAACTCTAAGCTTATGTTTCTGCTCTGCATCAAAGTAGAACCCTTTAAGAACCTGTTCAATAGGAAAATATTGGCCATGGACACTTTTTCTGTGCATGTCTGGGGAACATTAGAACATTAGGTTCCTGTGGGGACAGAAAACATGGCAGCAAATAGATCTGGTCCAACGATTTTGTTGGAGACTCTCTCAAAGCTTTAGGAATTGTTGCACCTGTAACTGCAGCAGCTGTTAATCATGTGGGTCTTTAACTGAAAACACTGTTTCGACTCTTCTGATATAAAAACACCCTTCGTCCTGCTGCTCTCGGGTGAACGCTCCCATGTGTCTGCTTCCATGGTGTGTCTCCCCCCGTGTCAGTGTGTTGGTGGCGATGTCGGATGTGCCAGCCGGGTGCAGTGCAGTGTATTTTCAGTGATGCATGTAGGCGTTCAGGTTCTGTTAACCCTTCACTCTTACTGATGACAGAACGTCGAGGTTCACTGGTTTGTCTTTGTGGCCCCTCAGGATGAAGAGCGGCCCATGTTTGTTGCAGCAGTTCAAGATATTTTTGTGCTGTGAAAACTCAGCAGCCTTTTAATCCTGAACCAGAAACATGAACATGTTTTAAGAGTCAATAAAGATAAAACAATAAAAAGATAAAATAATAGAAGGTACTTGTTCTCTTGCACCACTACCACCTCTAATACAGTGGAAACCCTGAAACTGAAGGACGTGGTGCATTTTACACTAAAACCTGTTGCAAAAACAGTTTCACAACAGAAAGTAAAGAAAAACTTCAAAGCAGCATCTGTAAAAAGGAAAAGGGAGGAAAAATGAAAGGACTTTAAAGCAGTTCATTTATTTTAAAAACATCCTGGATGGTGTTGGCCTGAAACTACTAGTTTCAACTGATGCAGGTAATTTAGCAGCCAATATAGAATAATAATATAATCGTATCATTTTCTCCAGCTGGTGGTCATGGGAGCAGATCGTTCCCTTCTGTCCGGAGACTCGTTGCTGACTCAGGCCTTAGTCTTTCAGAGCTGAAGCTTAGTGTCACGCTCGCCCATCACCAAGCCTCATTTCTCTGCTGTCGTTGGCATCATGGTACTCATGTTGAAACTGGCTTTGCTATTTTACAGGCATTTTAAAGAATTAGTCTTTTAGCAGGGAGACGCTGTAGAGTTGGAAATGATGCCAGTGTTAAAGCTAATATTGCTCCATGTGCAGTAGGCGGTGTGATCTTTGTATAGATATTTGCTAATGATGAGCTGATTGGCTTGATCAGAAACTGGTTTTTCTTGTGCACACAGTAAACTGAGGATTTCTCTGAACGTTGAGTGTGAAGCTGCCATGATAAATGAGAGCGCGAGTGTTTCAAGGACTTTTGTAGTAGTGAGTGGAGGCGTTGGACTCATGAGTACGGTATCAGGGCCCCGTCTGACATAGATCCTCAGAGAAGCTGCAGCTCGGTACCACTGTCCTTGAGCAGCGCAGCATACAGATAAGCTGTGCCATCTGGGCGCCGGTGGTTCTGTCAGGGGCCGTCACAGTCGGCGGTATGCAGCGAACAGCTACTGCCCCTCAGGAAAATCCAGCAATAACCCTAAACCACTGCACAGTATAAATCTGACTCCATTACTATGCACTCTCAGTGGTTACTGCCCCAGGTCTGTGTTTTGTTCACACTGTGGGTGCTCTGTGCATAGCTGTGTCGTCTTCTGCCATATTTTCTTACACAAGCTCAGCGGGGAGCTTTCATTAAGAGAAAACACATTCATCAACTAATTTACTCGCTCAGGTTCATCATGCAGGGTTAAACTAATGTGGTTTTTCTTAATGTGGCCCAGTGGTATTGGAGGAGTGGGTCGGAAGGGTTCAGATCCTCCCACTCTCTGGGTCAGGTCAGGTCAGGTCTGAACTCATAGGTTCAGATGAGGCTGCTCAAAGAGGTGTGCAACTCTAAAAGCTTCCTACTAAGTTGATATAAGGAACTCTCTGCTTGTCAGATCTGGACTTTTTTATCGTCTCACAGATGATCAATGAATCATAAAACACAGATTTGTCACATAAGAAGGTGGATTCTGATCCAGTATAATTATTTTAGCACTGCCTCACATTATTGGTTTTCTTCTGACAGAATAAGATCAATTGGAACTTGGTTCTGCATTTGTACTCCCTGTATAACATGTTATAAGTGAATCATTTGGTGTATTGATCAGAACCCTTGTTTTCAGCCTGTCGTTGGTCTGCAGAAGTGTCTGTGTGCAGTGGGACGGTGCGGTGGCCTTCCTGGTTAACCTTCCACTTCAGCCTCATTTGGTGTGAGATCCCATGAAACTTCTGCGTGTTATTGTCTCATTAGGATGATGTGATTGGTTTCAGAGCCAGCCTTTGTCTAGGATGATTGCCCTTAATCATATTAAGTTTGTCTTGGGGATATTAAATTTGGATTTGTGGTGATGAATGAGTTTTCAGGGCTGAAGCCAGAGGAAATGAGCGGTGCAGCTGATCCCTTTAAATGCCACTGCCAGCTCAATTTGCCCTCTTTTGGCTCTGCTGCCCTCAGGGGAGAATTTTTGCTCAGTAAAATTTCATCTTCATATATGAGAGCGGCCGGTTCCTTCATTTTTGTTGCAGAGCTGGTTTGTGCGATGCTCGATAGGAACGTCTGCCTCAGATGAGGTGGATTCCTTCTGAACAGTTGTGAGTTCAGCAGCGTGTTATTTACGGGAGAAAGTCTGAGGGTGATGTGCTGAGGAAGTGGCTGCAGTGAGGGCACATCCCACTGAACTTACAGAAAAATATTTAGGGGACTAGAGAATCACAGCATCTGCTAAGTGCAGTTCAAGGTCTAGTCAGTTTTACTGCCTGATGAAGAGCCTGTTGCTCAAAGTCTGAATCAGAATTAACTTTGGAGCTGGTAGGAAGCTTCTTTCTGCGCTCTCCAACACCGAGTCCCGGACTTGGACTCACCTTGTTTTGGTTCCACACACTCCAGATGAACAAAATCAGAAATAAACTCACTTTGTGTACTTTCTTTGTACACAGATAGAGCTGCGACAGTTAGTCGATTTATTGATTTGTTATCCAACTGAAAATTATTTGGCAGCTACTTTGACCGTTAAATAATTTTCTCATTATCATGCAAGCTGAAAATTTCTGGTTCCAGATTCTCAGATGTGGGAAGTTTCTTCTTCTTTTTTTTTTGTCATACCTGATTGGTTTTAACTGAAGACATCTAAAGACGTCTCCTATTGACAGAACAGTCAACAAAACAATAAGGCAATAATTTGTGGTGTTTACCTGTTTGACCTGCCTTGTTCTTACCTACAGTGTTAGAGCACAGACTGAAACGATGCTCCTCAGTGTGTGTCAGATTATATGGCTGACATGTTGAAGAGAGCAACAATAGCCTGGACCAGTATACTGCAGTACAGTGGAGTCCAGTATACTCCAGTACAGTAGAGTACAGTATACTACAATATAGTACAATACAGTACAGTATACTACAGCACAGTAGAGTCTAGTATACTACAGTACAGTAGAGTACAATATACTACAGTATACTGCAGTACAGTAGAGTCCAGTATACTACAGTATACTCCAGTACAGTGGAGTCCAGTATACTCCAGTACAGTAGAGTACAGTATACTACAGTACAGTAGAGTACAATATACTACAGTACAGTAGAGTCCAGTATACTACAGTACAGTAGAGTACAATATACTACAGTATACTACAGTACAGTAGGGTACAATATACTACAGTACAGTAGAGTCCAGTATACTACAGTACAGTAGAGTACAATATACTACAGTATACTACAGTACAGTAGGGTACAGTATACTACAGTACAGTAGGGTACAGTATACTACAGTACAGTAGAGTCCAGTATACTACAGTACAGTAGAGTACAATAACTACAGTATACTACAGTACAGTAGGGTACAGTATACTACAGTACAGTAGGGTACAGTATACTACAGTACAGTAGAGTCCAGTATACTACAGTACAGTAGAGTACAATAACTACAGTATACTACAGTACAGTAGGGTACAGTATACTACAGTACAGTAGAGTCCAGTATACTACAGTACAGTAGAGTACAATAACTACAGTATACTACAGTACAGTAGGGTACAGTATACTACAGTACAGTAGAGTCCAGTATACTACAGTACAGTAGAGTACAATAACTACAGTATACTACAGTACAGTAGGGTACAGTATACTACAGTACAGTAGAGTCCAGTATACTACAGTACAGTAGAGTACAGTATACTACAGTACAGTAGAGTCCAGTATACTACAGTACAGTAGAGTACAATAACTACAGTATACTACAGTACAGTAGGGTACAGTATACTACAGTACAGTAGAGTCCAGTATACTACAGTACAGTAGAGTACAATAACTACAGTATACTACAGTACAGTAGGGTACAGTATACTACAGTACAGTAGAGTCCAGTATACTACAGTACAGTAGAGTACAATAACTACAGTATACTACAGTACAGTAGGGTACAGTATACTACAGTACAGTAGAGTACAATAACTACAGTACAGTAGAGTACAATAACTACAGTATACTACAGTACAGTAGGGTACAGTATACTACAGTACAGTAGAGTCCAGTATACTACAGTACAGTAGAGTACAATAACTACAGTATACTACAGTACAGTAGGGTACAGTATACTACAGTACAGTAGGGTACAGTATACTACAGTACAGTAGAGTACAGTATACTACAGTACAGTAGAGTACAATAACTACAGTATACTACAGTACAGTAGAGTACAGTATACTACAGTACAGTAGAGTACAATAACTACAGTACAGTAGAGTACAATAACTACAGTATACTACAGTACAGTAGGGTACAGTATACTACAGCACAGTAGAGTACAGTATACTACAGTACAGTAAGGTACAGTATACTACAGTACAGTAAGGTACAGTATACTACAGTACAGTAGAGTACAGTTTACTACAGTACAGTAGAGTCGTGTATACTACAGTACAGTAAAGTACTGACATTACCATTAACTACAGTTGTATATTAGTCTTTTTTAATTTATGGAAGCAGCAGTAAACATCAAATCTGCGTGTTAACGACACTTCATGGTCTCCGTGAGACCGAGCTCCATCCGAGCCTGGTTGTCATAGTAACACAGATGTGTAACAGTCAGGTATAGTGGCTGTCAGAGCAGCAGTGGGAAGATTTATCCTTTTAAACATTTAAAAAAATAAATAATAATGTGCATGTCTGTAGTGTTCTCAGAGACCTGCTGAGAGAATGCCAAACAGCCTCTCACCTGCATCTGTTTGGTTCTGCAGCTTTTTGTCCTTACTCACCAGCTCGGCTCTGGTCCTCAGGGGGAAGAAAACCAATAAGACACCTTCGCAGGAAAACAAATGACGACAGTTATAGTTTTCTTCCTGCTGTACAGCTTTGTATGAAGCCCACGGAGCAGCAAGAACAAAAGCATCGTCTGGTAGCAGTCAGTGCTGATAAAGCTGCAGTCTCACACCGGTGTTCACGCCGACTACACTGGCACTTCAGCTGCGGTTCAATTTCTCATGCTCAGACAGGCAGAAAACAACCGTACGCAGTTGTTCTCTTCTTGTAGTTTGTACAGGTGTGTTTGGTCCGGTTGAACCTGTTGACCTTTGCTCTCAGACTATTTAGTGGGCGAGTTAGTTTTTCTCTTCATTTGATTTGGTTGCGTTTGAAAATGTTGTGTGTTGCATTTTGTTTTTCCTTCTGCAGGTGAAGAAATGAAACGAAGAAAGGAGCAGGTAGTAGTTTTGACTGTACACGTCCATTTCTTCAGTTTTTATGTTAGTAGGTCTGCTGGTAATTGGGCTGTAGTTCTGATTCTAAAATGAAAAAACTACATTTTCAGGCTTTAATCATCTTTTTGAATTTAAACAAAATCTGAATCAGTACGTGGGTTGTGTTTAAATTCATTTGAAGAAATGAGGCTTGACTGTGTGGATGTTTTGATCATATGGGTTTTCTGGTTTATGTGTTTTTCAATTAACAAGCTGAAAGTTTTTGGTGAATTTGAGAAGAGTTGGTAAAATAAAACATGGGTCACTGAGCTTTGTCCACGGGTGTTATTTCCTATTTAAGGCTGTGACGAGAGAACGGACTGAGCACCCACTCTGGACCACCGTGGCATTTCTCTGCTGCTCCCGCCTGGTGGGCTGCCATTTGTTGTTTTGCTGAATGAATTTGTGTCTGCTGACCCACATGAGTCCTGCAGTGGGTTTATCAGCGGCCGGGGGAATAGAAAAGGTTACCAGGCTCCCGTCTGTCCGAGGAGGCTGCAGCCACACCAGGAGTCACCTGAGAACTCCTGTTATTTTAACAGTGACCAACACAGTGACTGATACACACCACAGATTAGCCTGAGGTGCAGTATTTTTACTGTAATTATCTAGTAATACACACTTCAGGTATGCTTTTTGCTCTAAACACTGTGTACGGTATGAGAGAGAAAAGTGCTTTGCTGCTATCTCTGGAATTGTCACTTTTGTATTTTTCAAGCATTTTCTGTGGACAGTTTCTTTTTTTTACATCTTTTGTGTGGAAGCTCTAGTGGCGTCTGTGGTGATGGCTTCATTAATTAGCATTCTTTGGCTTTCTGGTTGCCTGTTGTCTTGTCTCTATCTGTCATCTTCCTCCCACAGTGCTCGCCTGTCTCAGCTTCCACTAAAATAATCCACCGCATCCAACAATCTGCTTGATCTTTGGTGTCACGCTCATCCTGTGGATTTGGGTAGATAATTGTAGAGCCGTGCTCGCCGGGTTGGGTCGCGGTGCGTGATTGGTGGGAAATATATACGGTTTAGTGATCATTGCGGTCTCAGCAGGGTTCATGTCTGCATCCAGGAGCCCAGACAGTGGGGATATACCCTTCTTTTCTCTCTCTGCACTGTGTGACTCTTAATGGACAGGAGCATTATTTAACATGATCCACTGTCGGTTAAATGTGCCTCACATAAATGCAGCTCTAGCAGGCAGTTTGAGTAATGGCTACCAGCGTCGCACAGTCATATTCATAATGGCTTTGGCATTTTGTGTTGAGCTACTATCTGACTGGCCTACAGATCTGCTAAGAATTAACTTCCATCATCCTGTGGAGACGTGCACACGCTGTGGTTTGTCAGTAATGTTAAGTCTGCAGAGTGGCTAATATTTGGCTGTCACTGCTGGAGAAAATGTTAAATTAATTGAGCCAATATTTGGGCCGGTCTGCGTCACTGCCAAGTACATTTAAAGAGCAGGATTCTGGCCCAGAACAAAATGAATTTTGGCAGAATTGATAAAACGTCCTGCATTAGAATCTAAACTATGACTAAGCAGAGACAGAGACCGTCTCCCAGAGTCTTTCCTGCATCCACTTGCACCAAATACTGATCATTTTAGCAGTGAAGCAGTAAAATCAGCAGAGTGTGATTGAATTGTTTGTGCTCCAGAGAAAAGTCACTAAAACTGTTCTCTGAAGTGATGGAGGCCCCAACAAATCCCTCGCTGTCTTCAGGATGACGGGACAGTGAGAACAGATGGCGTCTCTGGGCGTCCGTACATAGGAAGAACCATCCTCGCCAAGTCAGCTGTAAAAAATATCTGTGGTGAATTTGACGCTGATGGTGCGATGTGGATCTGTTACATGCTAAGTTGTGCAGACCAGAACGACGTGGAGTCCGGGCTGTCACTGCACCATGTGGGTTTGGTTGAAGCGAACTGAAGCTGGTATTTTACGACATATTTGTGTTGTGTGTGTCTGCTCGATGCTGTAGCAGGAATGTTAGTCCAACATTCACCGTCTGGAGAAAGGTATCAGGCTGTTCAGTGTCTGTGTAATTGGAGCTAAAACCATCATGTTTATCAGGGCGACTTTGATTATTGATCTGTAAAATATATTTAGAGTTTAGTTTATAAAATGTCAGAGAGTCCTACTAAAACCCCAGAGTTCAGTTTTCAGATGTTCACAGCAGATTCTGGCACCAGGTGGTGTTTGACATTTTGACTTGTTGAACAACTTCAGTAATTAATAGATCAGATCTTTGGAAATGAATTGGGTTGATTATTTGATTACCTTTAACAACTTCAGACCTAATAACACAGTCAATGAGCCCCGAGCTAAAGGGAATAAATTGCACAGTTAGTTTTAATTCCCTGCGGCTCTTGATCAACTGTTAATATTGATGATGTTAAGCTTAAAACATGCTCGTTCTCGGCTTTACATAATTAAAAAGTAATGCCCAAAACTTAGTGACCATGGCAGATCTGTAGTGTGAAATCCCCAGCGCTCGTGTTTGCAGGTGTGCAGTCACGGTCGGCTTCCTTCTGGAACAAACGGCTCGATGACAGACAGTGATTGGTGAGGTGACCCGCTCTCGGCGTGGTGAGCCGAGCTCCGAGCTCCGCTCGGCTGCACCTGACTGATCTGAAGAACGATCAGATTAAAGGGAAAGGCAGAGAAATTGATGGACAATTAGCTGAGGATCAAAGTCGTCCTCTATCCTCAAAGCACAGCGCTCTCATTAGTGGTTTAACCAGGTGAGGAAATGAGACCGGTTGATGAAAGTCACTTTATAAAACTAAACAGTCGGAGCCTCAGTGGAGCTGCTGTCAAACTCACATGGTTCAAGTCATGCATGAGTGCACAAATACACCTCAGACATACAAAACAGCCTTTTAACATTCCCCGTGTCCATCACATGGATTCATGTGTAATTAGGCCTCTCCAAAATCCGATTTTCTCAGTAAAAACATGGAGAAATAATGTTGGGGATCTTTGATCTCCCTCCTGTTTTGTTCCTCGCTCGGTAATTTCATGTGATTGTTTGTTTGAAAGACTTTTCTGTAGCTTTCCAGGTAACAGCACTTTTGTGGAGAGATGATGTCTGGTAATCTGCACGTTGGTTTGAAAAATAAATAAAACATCCGGTCGGTGTGTATAGATCAATGGAAGAGCAGAGAAGAACAGAGCAGACTTAAATGAAACTATTCTGTGGGTGTAATAACATGGAAAACTTAAAATGTGCATCTCATAAGAGATTTCAGGAAAGACTTTTGGCGTTTAGATTCAGATCTTATAGGTCCCAGGAGGGAGATTCACATCACAGCGGTGCAGTAAACAGTCTGAAGAGTTAGGAACCACAGCAAAGAGCTGTTTCAAATAATAAGCAGTGGTGTTTATGTACTTTATGGTTCCTTGGCCATATACCAGACCTGGACACTGTGCAGGAAGCTGGGTGATGTCATGTGGGTTTTTAATGTTGAGCTAAACAGTCAGTTTGGCCTTGTGGTCCAGATCTCAGCTCCACTGAACGCTGCACTGATTGTCCTCCCAGCTCACACACCGGCAGGAATAAAACAAGTGGCTGTCACACTTGGTGCTGGTTTTATTTCCCAGCACTCCACAGTGGACACCGGTTTGGGTCGGGCCATCACTGGGCTGATAACATGTGGCCTGAACTCTGTAATAAAGCTCTTTATTATTTGTACCGTTACAGCAGCAATGCCTGCCAGGTCTGGTCCCTCAAGTCTCTCTAGAACCAGCAGCAAGAGGCACTGGAATGACAGACTTGAGTTCAGAGCCCACATGTTACGGCTCACTGCTCAACAGTGAGATTTACACAGTGACAGTAAATGCATCAGGTAGAAACAGGCAGCAAGTGTGCAAGACAAGACGAGCATTGATAATCATGTCAATAATACAATAATATTCACTCGCCTGCTCGACTGCTCATGTTCCTCCACCTGCTGCTCCGACTCAATTTAATTATCACTAATAGAAACGATGACCGAGCTTTAGAGGTAAAACTATGTTTTATTATCCTGGAGTTGTCCTTTCAGATCTGGTTAGTGCGTACAGCAGTAAAAGAAGAGAAGGGTCAGAGTTAAAGGTCTGCTCCATCAAATCGTTCCGAGGGCGCCAACAGTAAATATTGTGGTTTGGTCTCTGGGGAACCTCTGCTGTCATATCGGGCGTCTCCTGTCGACACATGCGACAGAACTGACCTCCTGTCTGTAACTGTCACGGCACCATGAGAGCATTTAACAAAGAAGAAAATGATTATCCGACCCGGCGGGGCCTTTGTCAGGTCTCTGATAGTCACATAAACCTCAGGAAAACAAAGGGGATGCAGGGATTTTGTGTTTCGTGTCTGTTTCAAACAGACCAACCTGTGTCCTTCCACCTCCCCGGGCAGTCTAGGTGTCAGGATATGAACGCCGGCTTGGATGAGATTGGATCGATTTTCTGTCTGTTGAATCAGCGGGTTGTCAGCAGACCGCCTTGAAGGAACTGGTCGGAGGGAGAAATAAAACACTGCGAGACAAAGGCAGAGAGACAGAGGGGAAATCAATTGTCTTCTGTGGGCTAACGTGCGGGGAGGGCCGTGTGGAGTGCACCGCGGTCACGTCCACGTCAACAGTCATTAGTCCGCTGCAGTTTAAAGGAGAGCGGACGGCTGGACTCCACAGGTACGAGGTACCACCTGTCGTGGAGTCGGTTTTTACAGCAGCAAGAGCAAAATAAAAAAAAGCTCTTATTGATAAGTTAGTGATGTGAGCACTAAGATTAAATCACATCTTCTCTTACTGTGTTGGCTTTTGTAAAAACAAGATTCTACTAACTAGCAAGAAGTGATTTATCAGTAGAAAGTTACTCAACAGCAGTTTTACTTCTGACATTTCTGCAGCTTCACACTTCAGTCCAGTCCAGAGACAGACACTGGACTTTTTACTGCGCCCCGTGTGTCTGACAGCTGCAGTTCCTTTTCCAGTGACAGTTTTTCATCCCCTTCCTGTCCAGAGAAAACTTCAAACATATGAGATATGATGCACTGCTGCAGATGAAGTTATCCACAGTTTATAAAGTACGCCAGACTGGTCCAAGCTTTAAATACTACTGCAGTAATGTTCAGAATGTACATGAATACAACAGGTTCAGTTTTACTGCAGAATGAGTACTGATATTTAAAGTACATTTTTCTAATACTTGACAAGTATTGTTTGAATGAAGGACTACTTGTGGGGGGTACTTTCAGTGTGGTACTGCTTGTTAGTGCAGGAGAGGACCTGAGCAGTTTAACCACTGGAGGATTGTGATATTGGCGTGATTGATTATTGATCAGACACGTGTACACGTCTGCGTCAGGAGGATGTGGACCGGCTGTGTGTTGTTTGATTTGGAGGACTTGCTGAGACCATCACGTCACCCAGACTAATGTGTAAGTGACCCGAGCACTAAAGCAAGAAGCTGATGTTTCCTATAGCTGAGGCTTGTTGTCCGTGACGTTCTCAATGTGCTTGTTATTAGCAGAAACAATCACTGGTGTCTTTGGAAGGACCAGTAGAACGGGTGGAGCGGGTGGAGCTGTTGGACTAAGTTTAGACATCACAAATAAAAACACTGACTTCAGCTTTCGAAGCTGCTTCACACGTGAAGGGCAGAAAAATGGTCCCCAGACTGGACCTGGCAGTTGTTCTGGGTAGAACTTGATGAAGTGGCGTTTCGGCTCATCACGGGCCCAGTTTCTGCTCTTTCAGGTGCTAATCCAGGCCCGGCTGAACCGACGGTGAAGAGCAGGCTGAAGTTTCTTTTCCACTCCGGTGACAAATCAATCTCTGTCCTTGATCAGTAAATTGCTGCCCTTCACACTCCCAGTCGAGCACAGCTTCATTATGTGCTCTGCTTTCGCTGCCTCGCCACGCCGCTCCCTCGTTTACCGACCTCTTCTCTTCTTTCTCTGCCTTTTGCTTTTACTCTGAAGCTCATTTCTTTCAAAATACCTTTCCTTCCCCTTAGCGTCTTCTTTTCTCTTTGGTATTGCCCTGTCTCCTCTCCATCTTTGTGCCTGTTACCCCTTCTTCTACAGCACCCATGTGTTACACAACATAGAGAAATCCCCTTTAGAGGAAAAGGTGCTGACACAAACCCGGAAGTGGCTCCACCAGAATTACAAACAGCAGTAAAAGCGGCGAGTCATCGAAGGTTGAGAGCTAATTAGCAGCATTTACCAGCCATCAAAGACTCGTGGTAATTAGCACCTTGATGTGTGAGAGGTCAAATCATCTGGGCCCAAAGTGAAGGGAGAGTTTAGCGATGAAAATATAAGGACGTGTGGTGGACAGAGACGCCGCTCAAACACAGGCAGGGACTTCTGGGATGTTTCTGTGTGTCTGCTCCATGTGCCAGCAGGCAGCATGGTGTTGCTCTAAAAGCCTCAGCACCGAGGCAGTGAAAGCATATCTGGGCAGGGTGGCCTGGCTCTATGGACACGAGAAGTGGTATTGATCTTCTTGGTGAATAAACATATTTTCCAATACACTGATCTGTTCTTTTAATGGCCTGTAAAGATTCACAGCCAGTTGGTACATTTCTGACTCCAGCTTCTTAAAGTTGAAGATGATTTCCTCTTGCTCTGTGTTTCATATGCTGACAGACGTTTTATTGACCAAAGGATTAATCGATCGGGAAAAGAACTGGCTCATTAATAAATACAGATTATTAGTAGCAGCTGTTTTCATTGATTACTCATAGGGTTTAAACTTTGAAGCAGCTTTCTCGAAGTGTTCCGTCGGCCCATTGTTTCCATCCTATCTGTCTTCATTGTCGTGTTTTGTTCCGCTTGAGAAACTCCAATCTCCTCAGAGCGCGACTCCTCTCCGTCGGCCGCAGGCTCAGCTCGCCTGTGGTCCAGTCAGAACAGTAACAGCTCCAGGTTTAATCAAACGGACGATTAAATCCCATTCAGGGCCCGGCTTTATGATCTCAGAGCAGCTGATGCTATCTGGGTCCTGATGCTTCAGGCCGGCTTGCTGCATACAGATCCAGGCGGTTCTCCCTCCCAGCACCCAGGTCCCCGGCCAAGGTCAGACCCCAGCAGTGGTAGTTTACAGGGTCCCCCCACTGGGACGAGGACCTTCTTTTTATTTGCACATTTCTGCATGAGCCCAAAGTGCGAAATGCTCGTGGGTTTTTATTCCTCTGTTGTCGATGCTGGAGCATCAATTCCCATTTCTGCCTTCAAACCACCGTGATGAGACTTCATGTAATGATGGTTAAGTTTGATTGACTGCGTTTCGATGGAGAAAGTGCTGATGGGATTTCACAGTGACCCTTCTGACCCTGCTCATCGACTCTGGCAGATGTTAACGCATTAAAATGTGACTCCTCCATCCATTCTGTGAACTCGTGGTAATAATCTCTCCTCGTTATTCATTTCTATGTGTAGAACAAAATTTCTGACAGTTGTTTTTCAGAATCCATTAAGCAGTAGTCACTGTTCTTGGTGAGATAAAGTAATTATAACTCACGGTCCATGTGCTGGCCTTTTCTGGGACTTTCAGGTCCATCTCTTGGTTTTCAGCGGCGGATGCCGATTGTTGAGTTGAGCCAGAGAATTAACCCTCATGTAGGCCTGCAGCTATTTTCACCATTTGATTAGTGTTTGTCTGTAAAATGCTACAGAATGGAGTAACATGCACATTATAGTTGACATCTTATATTTATGTGTCACATTTTCCTGTTTAATTCTGAAAATCATGTCTGTGGATTAACCAGAGCTACTGTCGTGTAATGTTTGAATATATGAAGTGACGCACACACACACACACACACACACACACACACACACACACACACACAGCATTAAAATCACCACCTTATTGATGTCGAATGGAAACAGGCCTCGCCCCTTAAGCTGAACTGCATCAATGAGATACTTGACTAAGCCTCCTTAAAACCCGTCCTGAGCCTCTCCGTTGTGTATTTTAAGGTTTCCCACTTTGTTGTTGCGTTGAGCCCAAAGCAGAGCTGAGACTAAGCCTCACAGAGCTGCTGGCTTGGCTTTGTCTCTTACTGTCATTATTCAGGCTGTGTTCAGCAGCTGCAGCTAAGTCCTCGTGCTGCTCCACCAGCTCAACAGGCAGCACCTACATGACAATTATGAAAATTAATGACGTAATTTCACTTCTGTTCAGCTACTTCCATCGTTGGTGAGGAAGAACCATGTGAGCCAGGTCAGCGGTGTGGCTCCCTGCTGGGTTTCTAATAGTTTCTGGACAACAGTGGAGGTCTACGGCTCAGACCCATAAGCTGAACCAGGTCCTGTTAGGTCCAAAGTTGGTTTTATAAGAGAAGGTTGTCAGGTCCTCGGTGGCTGCAGTATTTTTATCTGTCACCTCCCCGGTGGTCGGCTTGTTGCTGTTTGTTTTCTATCCAGATGCTCCATCACAGCTCCCGCTAGATTCTCGTTCCACTTATCGACTTTCGCTGCCCATTGAGTCCTGCTCTGTGACTTCATACATTTCTTGGGCATGTGAGCTCTTGACAGGTCGGAGATTAAAGCAGAATATCCTGGATGACATTCACGTATAGAAATAAACAGCTGGACAGAAAAGCTAATGAATCAGCTCTGTGGTTGTTTCAGTGCAGTTTGATGTGGAGAAACACTCGTTCTAAGATAAATCCTTTCTAAGACAGCCCGTTTCCTCTGGTCGTGCTGGATTTCGATGTCTGTTTGCAGTCACGTTGCTGTTTTTTAAGATGCCGTCTCTTTTGACTTTGTGTTTCTCCTGATGGAAGTGTGTATTTTCAGCGTGTACAATATTTCTATGTTTTAAAAATGTTTGAATCAAATCTCAGCTTCTAAATGTCCTGGTGTTAAAGCTCAGACACACTGTCAGTATTTTTCTGTGGTTGCTGTTTGGTTCTGTTCCTGCTCTAGAGCCTGAACCACAGACAGACTGGAAATCAAATGCATTCAGTTCAGCAGTTAATAGGAAACACAAGCTACAGCTGGTCAGTCCTACCCAGCAGGTCTGTAATAAATCCTCCTTTATGAAGGTGACGATGTTCAGTTTTTATTCCGACTCTTTGTGAGGTTTGATCCTTTTGGGAGCCGTTGTGTCGGTCCACCTCATTTCTAACAACGAGGCTACGCTAAATTTTCGAAGCCCAGTGATTTACAGAGACGCTGCAGTCTTTGCTCCCCGTGTGCGGCCAGATGGAATATGTTCTTCCCATCTTGCTGACAGTTGCTGCAGCAGAAAGTGTGAAAATCTGAGGCCTCCGTGTCAAAGTACCTGGCACACGGCGTCTCGGCAGAGCTGCAGCATATACAGTCCTGACTTCACAGTTCAGAATAAATTCAACACATGAGAGGGACCTGTTATCACACTCACCGACTGACGGGTCTTTTAATAAACCCTTATCACTAGGCAGTCATGTTGGTCTGTTCGTGTTTGTAATGCTGCTGAGGATTTGTTTGGATCAGGAATGTTTGGAAACACAACAATAAAACAGGCCCAAGTTTGGAATCATCAGCAGCTGAGACACCGAGTGTAAAAAGCTGGTTTTCAATCTGTGCCGGATGTTTTTGAGCTCCTGAGATTACAGACCACCTTAAAGACAACATCGCCTCTCCTCAGTGACCTGTGCACGATTGTACTTTCAAGAAAACTCAGTCTGTGCACGTCTTGCCTGAACTGTAAACACACCCAGCGTGGCAGCATGAAACTAAAAAGTGAAACTAAAGCTTTGTATTTTTTTCAGCCCAGACGCTTCATTGCTGATGTTTTAGTTTTCGGTGCCCAGGACACTTTGTCTGCAGAATGAGAGATCAGAGCGCTCAAACTGCTTAAAGCTTAAAGTTTCAGCTGCCGTTTAGGAAACAGCAGCGACTGTCAATAAACACAACACGGTGACATTTGGTGCAAAGAGCCGTGAAACTTATTTACTCCTGTGTAGTTAAATGGAAAAAGTGAATTAGGAGATGAAAAGAAAATGGTGTTTCAGCTCTCCAGAGCAGAGCGCTAAGTGACCCGTTCATCATGGGGCGCTGTGCTGTGTGTGTGTGTGTGTGTGTGTGTGTGTGTGTGTGTGTGTGTGTGTGTGTGTGTGTGTGTGTGTGTGTGTGTGTGTGTGTGTGTGTGTGTGTGTGTGTGTGTGTGTGTGTGTGTGTGTGTGTGTGTGTGTGTGCCAGGGTTTCAGGCCTGGTGGTTGTCATCATACTCTCTGAAGGTTTTACCCCAGAGAGTATGATGACAGCCATCTGCTGCTTGTTTTTCTGACACCTCACAGTCATGCACAGTCAGACACACTGAGATATAACCCTGAGAGGAGCCCAGACTCTTCTCATGCCGCCTCATCTTCAGTCCAGGATCAATCCAGTGTGGAGCTGTTGGAGCAGTTTCTTACCACCACCTCCCCCCATCAGTCACACCTCTCCTGTCTCTGTTGGATCAGCAGAACCCAGCCACCGTCCACTTTAGGACTTGCTTTATGCTGACATCTTGGCTGCAGTGCAGAGGAGCTGGTTGACCTTCGAGAGCAGGTGCAGAGCTTAGAGAGTTTAGAGCTGCTTGGAAATGTGGCTTGTATTTATTCAGACTAGTTGTCAGTGACAGCAGCCTCTCGTTTACAGACGTTTTCTCTAAATGTTCATGTTCCCCAGAGGAAGAAGCCTGCAGACTTTGGCCCCTGGTCTTTCCTGGGACTTTTCTGTTCCACCTCAATATTTCCACGTCCATCTGTTGTTGTTGTTGTTAATCACGTCATAGAACAATATCAATACACTACACGGTTCTAACGTTGGCATCACTTTCCAGGTGCAGGACAGTTCAGGGCTCGACCAGTTTCCTGTGGACCAGTATCAGAACGCGTGCCGCCTGTTCTGGATCCTGGAGGAGCTTGTGCAGAAATCAAAGGTACCGTGCGGGGCGCATGTGGGGTCGGAGCAGATGGGCTTCCTGACTGACTTGGAGCAGCGCGTCTTTCTTTTGTCAGATGAGTTTCCTTTGTTTTCCATCGGCATGTGGAGGATTCGAGGTCTCCTCACCTCCCCAGACAGTCAAGATCCTGCCAGGTGCAAGTGAACAGGCAGGCCACATGTGAGGGCTTCAGGGCTCGTTTCCAGTCCCCTGTCGGAGCTCTTCCCCTGGGTTGACTTCTCTCACAAAGCAGCCGTGAAGGTGTAGAGTTTGTGTCTTAGAGCTTCATGCTCACTGAAGAACATGTGTGGATGGATCTGCTCCTGAAATACTACAGTTTGTTAATAATAATAAATGTGTCTGAGTTGCTTCTGAAGAGTGGAAGAGCTTTAGCTGAGTCAGAAAGTACTGACGAACTGACGAACTAACACGTTGTTGGTTTTGGTCACTTCATCCTTGGAAATAAAAGTCTGAGATCATTCTGTAGTGGTCCAAGGCTGGGACATTAGCACATGCTGGCACTGAGACTGTGAAGTGATTCAGTCTAAACACGGACATGAAGAAAGCCCTGGACATGTGTGGGTTTGTTTTAACTCCCACAAACTCTCAATACTTGTCGCCAAAGCAGAGGTCTGTAAATAAAAACCCAGAACAGTCTCATCGTTGTTCATTCTGACGTTTATTGCATCTGTAACTGAGTAAGAACAAATGATGTCCCTGTCAGGAGACAGCGGCCTGGTTTATATTCCTGAGTGATAACTGAGGGTTATTGTGCTGCTGCTGCTGCAGAGCGAGCAGGAGACGTCTGCTCTGCGTTTCCTGCAACAGACGTGTGAGCAGCTTGTGAACTGTGACGCTTATTAACTGCTGGGGGGGAGAAACTTTTCAGAAGTGATGAAACGGTTTGCGATGCTGACTAATCTGTAATAACAACACAGTATGTGTAATTGTACATGTGGTGGGACACGTCTTGATTTGTTTCAATCCATGAAACACAGAAGCAACAGACGAGCAAGAAAGAACAGACGACACATTGTTAGTTTCTCATCACATCAGACCCACAGTTTCAGCTCCTGACCTGAAATAATTGAATTTAATTTAAAGAATGTTCACGTTGTTAATGTTCAAACATTTGGAAATTCATCTGCCTTTTAGTTTACATTATTTCCCAGCAGTGTCCAGTGCTGGCCTTGTAATGAACCCTCTCTAGAATGTCATATAGCAGCATTACAGTGGCATTAAATCAGTCTAACACTATGTGTCATCTGTCACTAAAACATCTTAGAGTCCTGGACAGGGACCCAGTACTTTCTCTGTGAGACAGACTTTAAGTCTTGGCATGTTTGGTTTTGACTGTAAATGAAATACAGACACTTTGTGGTGGTTTGTGTGTCTCTTTAGTTTGAGTGTAGAGGCAGCTCACTGTGCCGTGCAGAGCAGGAGAAGCAGCAGAGTCCTGCAGCAGATGGCCCCCACAGGGCCCTGATCTCAGCATCACGGAGCCGGTCTGGGATCACATGAAGACACTGAGACGGCCTGAGGACAGCCTACCTGCAGAGCACCTAGACCAACTGGACCCAGGAGAACAAAGGAGAACGTCACTTGGAATAGTTTCAGCTCTTCGTGGCATTATTTTGAAAAGTCTTTTAAGAAGTGCTTCAAAGTTTTGCCGAGCACAGAGAGAACCCAGGAGACACCACGTGCTGCTGGTTGTTAAATCTAACACAGTGGGCACATGGCGATAATTACAATTCACTCAGATTATCAAGTCTTTTATCAGCAACTCTTTTCAGCTTTTGGAGAGAAAATTAGGAAGGAGAAAAGTGTGAGACCAACAACAGGGTGGGGAGACATACTGTGCTGCACGCCTCCCAGGGGAAGTGACTCCCTGGCTTGTACAAGTATGAGACATGAAAATGGAAACCGTGGTAGACCTCTGCTGATGGATTCTGTTGGCATCTGTTTCCTAACGGTCAGAGCTCGGTGGCTTTTCATCATTCCCTGCTCTGCAGCGATGCTTTCTCCTCTGCTGCTTATTCGGCATGTGCAATAATGGCGCAGGTAAATATGTTTCCTGCTACGTCACGAATTACCGCCGGCTCCCGGGTCCCGGGTCCCGGCCGGGCCGATAGCCATCTCTCCCATTGTGTCTGCTGTGGTCGCTGCTCCTCTCTGTCTGTGATCTGCTCATCTTTCATATCCTGTCGAGAGCAAAGAGGGATGTGCTGTGCTTTAAAAGATAAAAATGGACTGCTCGTACGTGCGCTGAGGGTTAATGTGGTGCAGCGGAGAAGTGACCGTCTCATCGTGCTCGGGTTTGACGCGGCGACGTTTGGCGGGTTGCATCATCAGCAGAGAAACTGTAGGTTCATCAAACCCTTCCTGCCGCTGCAGGAACAGCTGCTCTCCTCACTGGGTCTCGGTGTCGTCTCTGGTTTTTATATGCCAGGGATGAGGTTCAGTGCTGGAAAAGGTCCCGGTCAGAGCTTGTACGTGCCAACCAGCTTCCCCTGTCCAGTGGTTTTGTTTCTTTTAGTTGGACCACGGGTTTGGTCACGTCTGACGGTGCAGGGCTGTGAAGTATCAGAACTTCTGAGCAATGAGGGACAAATCTTCCCATCACTGCTCAGACTTTTGTTTTTGTTTTGTCCTTCACTCAGACTACAGATTCAAAGGAACAGTCCGCAGTGACCTCAGACACATCTTTCCCAAACCATTTCCCCATTTTTGGTTGTGTCTAAAGCAGAACTGGGACTGTGAGACAAACCCTTTGTGCTCCCCCCATCCAACTCAGCCACCTCTAATTTCTAGGAAACCGCATCCTTAACAGGTGATTTTCTATTTAATGGTCTTTTGTGTTGTAGGTTTTAAAACATTAATTCCAGACGTAAATTCACATTGGAAGCTTCTTGTAGAAACAGAAAACTAAATACTGTCTTGGTTTAAAAATGATTTCCTAGGAGGGAGTTTTAGAGGAGATTATAAGTATCTGACAATGCATTGGGCAGCTCCATCATGACGTACTAAAAAGCTTGAAATACGGCACGAGAACAAAAATCACTGAGGCTGTAAGTGTGCGAGGCCTGCAGCAACCGTGAGCAGACTGTAAATAAGGCTTCACTGAGGCCGATCCACACTCTCCCATCAGGAGCAGATGATTTATGAGCTCTCTGACTCCTTAAATCCACACACTCTGGATATGAAAATTAATTTCCAATATGTTCGGTGGCTGCTGTTAAACACCAGACCGCTTTTGATGGCTGATCCTGATCCAGTGTTGTTGAGGTCAGCGCAGTCTGAAGTGTGGAGTCTGAGGTCGTACAGGTTTTTGGAATGAGAATAACAGATGATTTTTTAAGAGCCTCAGCCCACAATTGAATCCTCAGCAGAGATATTAGGACTCTGTGCTGCTTGGTGGATCATATTTGTGGGAAATTTACCAGGAGCCAAAATGCAAGCTGACATGATCGATGAACCAAAACCTGGTGGGAAACTCGATGTGCGTCACAATCCCCTGAGAACGAGAAGGGGACTGAACATGGCTGTGCTGGTGTCTCTTCAGAAGAGGTTTAGAAAGACCTGAACAGGGCGTATGAAGAGTTTTGTTTTTATCCGTGAGACCTGAGTGATTCTAAACGTGACATCTGGAGGCTTTTATGACCTTGATTGACATGGGGACTAATTAAAGTCTGGTGCTTTTTCAGTGATGTTCTAGATCATTGGCTGTATTTGACAGATGTTTAGGAAATGAACTGTAACGGGAGCTAATGAATTTATTATCGGGGAGCAATTATCTCGCCAAATTGGACCCTCAAAAAGTTATTGATTACTGCTCTGGGGATGCTCGTTGAAATGATGGTTCACTAGATGGACTTGCTGGACTTCTCATGGACACAGGCCAGATAAAGAGATAATAGATAATAATTAGCTGAAGGGAAAACAGAGCGGCTCTTCTGTCTCTGGCAGTCGTGTGTTATATGGAGTCAAAGAACCGGCTTCTGTAGCAGGCCTGACAGGTAGAAACTCTGACTGTCCTGTGCCCAAACTGCTCTTTGTTGGTGTGAATCAGAAACTTTGCTACGAGAGCGAAGCTGAATGAGGCTGAATGACCGTTCAATTATTATGAACACACAAGCAGGTGGGAAATAGATGTTATCAGCATAAACAGTCTATATACAACTCTGTAAGAAGTTACTTTCTATGCATCAGTTAAAATGAAGTATGATCATATTTGTAAAATATAATATTTGATTTTAGGATTTGCATAGTTGAGCATTAATAATAAAAGACCCGCACCACCTGCAGGACAATGCAGGTTCTCCCTGACAGCTCTGGTCTGTCAGAACCAGGCGGTTCAGTGAAGCCGAGCACAGACGTTCACCCTGAGTGACACCAAGATCGAAAAGTGGCTGCAGGGGGTCCACCGCTGATCCAGATCTATCCAGTTTAATCATCATGTCCAGCTCACATGGAGCAGAAAAGCAAGTACTTGCTCACCTGCGTGTGGACCTGAGGTCTGTCTGGTACCAGTCACATGGACGGACTCAGCTCATAGAATATGCACAACCATCCCTCATCAGCAAGCACAAGCAGATTCCAGATCAGCCTGCAGAGCCTCTTTTCTGTCCCTCTATAGATGTGACTGTGCAGTTCACAATGTGGTCCAGTCCCAGAGGTCGGTGAGGTGCTAATGGGACTTTCTTTGACGTAACACACCTGACCTGAGCAGCACTCACCTGCAGTATGTCGATGCTTTTGGACCAAGAGACGCCTTTAACTATCCAGGCTGTTCATATAGACCAGCAGGAGTCTGTGGAAGAGTGACGAACCTGAGAGCTTCTAGTCCAAAGCTTCAGGGCAAAACCGCAAAATGAATCATTACCCAGCCCTGCGTCTGTGCTGCTCGTCTCACTTTCAGGTTGTGAACATTAATTAGGCTTTTGCTCCAAATGACTCCCACTTCCAACCAGAGGTGATTAAACCTCAACATCAGGTCAGTCTGCTGCATTGAAGTGAGTTTGCAGGGCGGATTTTAAAATATTTCAAAACTATATATAAAAGGTTTGTGTTTGACCCGTCCTGATGAGGAGCAGCCACGTGCTGCAGTGCTGAGGTTGTTGCAGGTAGAAAAGGCTTCAGCTCCTCATGAGCTGTTTTCTTTGCCTATTCTGCTGTCACACGGTCGGAGAACAGTCACTGTCCCGTCTCGTCCCGTCTCGTCCTGTCTCGTCCCCTCTGCCTCAGGCTAATGAATGTAATCTGCTTTAGCAAGCTGTAAATTGACGGGCCACTTCTGCTCGTTCATCTTAATATCACGGGTGCAAGATGACAGCATTATTCTCTCTGGAGCCACGTTCACTTGACACATCACTTTTCAGCATATCAGTGGGACTGCACAGAGGAGGACGAGACGGCGTCTATCAATCTCCACATATACGGAATGAGATCCTTTCTCAGCGTTACACACTCGACCGAGCAGCACCCGTCGGATTTGTGCTGAAAATCGGGGCGACTGCACACGTTTCCCATGTTTCTCCTCGTGTGATGATAGAAAACAACCCACCTCAACAAAATCAAGGGGCTCTTATCAAACATGTGTATTTAAAACGAGACTTTTATTTTGCTCTCGTCCTGTCGGCCCAGTCCAGTCCAGTGCACGTGCATAATTGATAACCTGCGCTGAGTTAATACAGAGCAAATGACTTTCAGCAGCTCCGATCAATAACTTACATCAGGCCAGACTGATGATTGTTGGATTGATCCGGGCGTGTCAGGTGATCTAACGGGGTGATTCTTAATAAGCCACAGAGCAACGTGAGGACTCTCATTTCCTTGTGTCGGTTTGATCCAACTTCAGTCAGAGTGGAATCTTCATTACTTCCCTCCTGAAATATTCAGCAGGTGGAAGATGAGCAGCTGTGCTCTCCCAGTGTCCGTCCACAGCGAGTGCGTTTTGTCATTCTGTATTGATCCCCTCTCAGGTGAGGGCAGCCAACAGAGCAGCAGCTCTCAGACCTGAGAGTCCAGTGCCTGCAGTGCTGTGTTCGCTGGAGAATCAAAATCTGGGCCGTTACAGTCGATATCTGACAAAATAAGCTGCTCGCTGAGCCCCTGCTGCTCAGGGAGACAGTTGACTCAAATATAAAAGAAGAACAGCGGCCAGGGATCAGAACATGGAGTGGACCGTTTGTTTGTCACCGGGAGTCTGTTCAGGTGTCTGGAAACAACCTGCAGCTGTGTCTGAAACCTGCAGCCACTTTACACAGAGACCGGTGTGAAATTGGTTCTGACCGGTTTGTTTGGGTCCCGGTGCACCAGCATGGATGTTTTTAAGGAGACCGCGTGAACCTGCTCTTGTTTCGGGGAGTAATAATTAGACTTTAGAAATCCAGTTCCTTCCTTTCTCTTTTCAGTGCAGCGTGACAAATAAGTAATTAGCAGCCCATGCAGACGGCCGATGCCTGCTGATGAGCTGCTCTGTTAGCCACGCCGCAGTTATCTGAACAGAGGACGAGGAGTGTGGGATCTGTAGGATCCGAATGGAGCTCAGGTGGGAAGATCACGTGTCAGACTTTTACTTCCTTCGACTGCCACCGGAGCAGTTTGGTTTGGGTTACTCGCGTTAAACTGAGCGTGGCTCAGCCGCCTTGTCAGACACTCAAAACCTGTTGTTTGTGTAAGTCCATTATGGTTCTGAACGGCACAGAACGTGCAGCACATTACTGACGGTGCACGGGGCTTAATGCTGCGGTCACAGTTTGTGTTTATGTCCCTCTAGTTTTAATTAAAGGCACATTAGAGAAAACTGGGAAAGCAGATTGTCCTGCAGTGGCTTTAAACTCCTTCGTGTGTTGGAGTGGAGCAGGGAGTCTGGTGGGGTCTGGTGGGGTCTGGTGGGGTCTGGTGGGGTCTGGTGGGGTCTGGTGGACTCTGGTGGGGTCTGGTGGACTCTGGTGGACTCTGGTGGACTCTGGTGGGGTCTGGTGGACTCTGGTGGACTCTGGTGGACTCTGGTGGGGTCTGGTGGACTCTGGTGGACTCTGGTGGGGTCTGGTGGGGTCTGGTGGGGTCTGGTGGACTCTGGTGGGGTCTGTTTCAGGCGTTGGTGTTATGTCAGAGAGAAAACTAATAATGATATGCTGTGTTTATGAAAGTCTGTCATTATTATTCCAGTCGTACTGCAGCCTGCTGATAAAATAAATGACTCACTAAAAGCAGAGTTGATATTTTCCCTTCTTTTGTGTAGCTTTCTCTTTGATGGGCACAAATTGCTAAATCTGATCCTGTCGAACTTAATTTTCTACTTTTCTGCACATCAAGCTCCTCCACTCCCTGTGCTGTTCTGAAAACTGAAACAATATGTAAAGCAGGACCTTCTGTAAGGCTCTCTCAATCACACTGTTTGATTACTAATCAGTTGGGACTGAATCTGTTGAATTTGTCTGGAGCTGCACTGCAGGATGACTCGGTCGGACACAAACGGCGTTGGTTCGTAGATGATTGGTTGTTCTCTCGCTAACATCGATTACTATTAAAACATCATGAATTAACTGAGTTTGCAACAGTGCAATATTTTTTAATGTGATTAGGATTTTTATGATTCATTTCTTAGTTTATAAGGTTCCTATTGCAGAACCCAAACCCAGAATGTTCCCTTTAAAGCAGCAAATCCAACACTGGACAAACAAAAAGTAAAAGCCTGAATGAAATTGGAACGTGAAGTAAAAAGACAGAAAATTAGTTCAGATGATATATATTATATTTGTTTCACTTTTCGTCACAGCAGGTTTTGGCCTGACAATATATCAAGTTAGGTTTTTTTAACCATGACAACATTGACTCTCAGCGGACAAATTGTGCGTGACGCTGTAAACAAAGACTGTTTGTGAATATCGATTGAAAGATCGACAGCAGAGGTCGGACGCGTCGTCTTTGGCTGCTGGTTTCACCTTCATCATCGGAGCCGTTTTGCTGAGCAGGCTCAGACTCCAAACTCTGTCCCGGCCTTCACCCACTAACAGACCCAGTAACTGAGTTAATGGGATTAATGTGAAAATGTGTCTGAGCAGAAACTTACTTTATACTTTAGGAATATTATTTGAAATACTTGATATTATTGATGTGCATGGCAACACGTGCATGTTGGTGTGTTATTTGGTTTCCTCTGGCCTTTCTGAGCATCTGCTCCTGCTTTAGTCCCTTACACATCGTATATTTGATCCCTGAGAGTTTTTCTGTCTCCTCTGGACTTTAATCCCCATGAAATAAAAGCCTCAAAGACCTCTGCAGAGTCAAACGAAGGCTTTGCTGCTGTGTTGCTGTATTCTGTCCGTCCTGGAACGAGGATCCCCCCCTTTGTTGCTCTTCAGATCTTTTCCTAAAGTTAAAGTTTCTGGACATTTTTTCTTTATTCAGTTCGAGGGGGAGTTGGTTTCTAACCTTTTTCAGGTGTTAGTTTCCCAAGTCATGGACTTTTTCAGCACAGTGCAACGGTTTCTCTTCCCACATGCTGTTCCTCACCACTTTAAATGCTTAACGTAATTCTTGTAATGGCGTTTATAGTGAAACATCATCTCTGAGCGTGTTAACAGTAAAAGTGTGGAAGAGAAACGAGCAGGAAAACTTGAACCTGTTTACAACAGCGGTGCTGTAGAAACCACCTGTCAAAGAAATAAATCCTGTTTGGATTCAGTACGACCGACCCGACTCGGGCGGCTCCTCAGCCAACTGATGGAGGACGTGGACCTTGCAATCAAACTATAGCTTGAGGGAAAGAGGAATAAACAAAGTATAATTAAAAGGATTTGCATGCTATTAGTATTCCTCGACATTGTCGGCAGTGACCCTGGAGGCTACCGGAGAAACAACAGTGTTTGCAGATACATAAATTAGACTTTGAGAGCAAAAACAGCTGCTTGGTGGAGCAGCACGAGTGCTAATGTGAGAGCACCGTGACACAAAGTGCGGCCGTTCCTCCAGGGGGGTCCCAGAGATCATGAAATCACTAAACGAGGTTGGCGCTCGCACCAAAGCTCCTGTGTGTTATTACAGATGTGGGGGCGTGTTCGTTCCATCTGCTGCCGTTTTCTTTTTCAGACACAACATATATGTCCCCTGTCTTATGTGTGTCCGTGGTGGACACATGGACAACCTCAGTCCTATGAACCAGTTAGTTATTAGTCTCAGGGGCTGTGAAATATGCACATCTGACTGTTCTTCATCTCTCACATCAACAACTAACAACTAAAGCCACCACAAAGCTGCACCATCAACGGTCCTGCTGTTTATCGGGCCAGGGACCGGGCCAGAGACCGGGCCAGGGACCGGGCCAGCATCAGCATTTATGTGCACAATTAAAAGTACATCCACTTTTTTGCCCCATGTGACCATCCACTACTACTAACTACCTTATATACTTCTAATTTGAAGTACTTTATATACCGCTGGGTAGCTGACGTTAACTACCTTATATACTTCTAATTTGAAGTACTTTCCATACCGCTGGGTAGCTGACGTAAACTACCTTATATACTTCTAATTTGAAGTACTTTATATACCGCTGGGTAGCTGACGTTAACTACCTTATGTACTTCTAATTTGAAGTACTTTCCATACCGCTGGGTAGCTGACGTTAACTACCTTATGTACTTCTAATTTGAAGTACTTGGACTCTTGGACAGACATGAGGAACAGTCCCTCGACCCCCCAAAGACACTTTCTGCTCACATTTCCTCACTGTACTTTGTACAACCCCCTGGACTCCCTTCAGCCCTTTGGGCCTCTCGGGCTCATTAAAGGATCTGTCAGCTCTGACATTTGTCGGCGTACACGTCGTCAGCTAATTGAGATGTTTGAATCGGTCAACAGCTCCTGCTGTGCAGGTCCATTAGCACACTAACGCTGTCTGTCAGAGTTTGAACCATACAAATCATTTCAGGTTTGTTTTCACATCAGGTTTCTTCCCCCTCAGGACAACGTTAACTCTTTTCCATCAAGCCAGTGAGCGTCGGTGATAATTATGGTCTTTGTGTAATGTCAGATGGTAGAAATGTGACATAATAACACTTCAAAAGGCAAAGTCTGAGCAGTTTTCTAACTTTGTCTTTTTTTTAAGGTTATGAGTTTATTGCTGGAGCTTTAATGGAGAAAAGGCTTTTCCCTCAATGTACTGAGCAGTAGTAGTACTGAGCAGTAGTAGTACTCATACTCGATTGTACTAATCTACAGCAGTGCAGCATTTATGGTACAATGTACTGAGCAGTAGTAGTACTCATACTCGATTGTACTAATCTACAGCAGTGCAGCATTTATGGTACAATGTACTAAGCAGTAGTAGTACTGAGCAGTAGTAGTACTCATACTCGATTGTACTAATCTACAGCAGTGCAGCATTTATGGTGCAGATTCAGGATCCTGTGAAGTTTTGGGACAGGTTTCTGACGAAGGTTTCCATGTTTGCTGTCCAACAGTCAGTCGGACTCAGTGTAGTTGTGGGTTTTGCTTTGACTTGTTAGGCTCCATCCTCAGTGTGTTCACGTGGGCTGGCTCTGATTCCTTTGTAGTGATGGCTCATCAGGGGGGAAGAAAGGCACATGCACTAATTGCAGTTTTGATATTTTAAGTCTGACAGAGGTTTCTATGTGTGGCTGTATCGATTCACACGTCAGTCACGTCAGTCTCGTCAGTCTCGGGCTCAGCCCCCCACCTCCACACTTCACTTGGACAGAAAGTGCTGCTGCAGAGGAAGTTGGTCTCTAACACCAGTTTTAAGGAGGTTCCTCAGAGAAAAGTTTCCACTGCCACATTGATCCACATGGGGCCTTCTTCCTCCTGGATGTGTTAGCATCTAAAGCTAACCTGTTGGTTCTGGTAGCATTAGCCACCTAGCATGGTCCTGATTGGACCTTTGGACTGAATGATCTGATGTGGATTTGGGAGGAAGTGGAGCTTTGGGTAACGTTAGTGCTTTGGGTCACATTAGCAGGAACCAGAGCGTCTACTGGACTGACACATTTAGTCCTTAGTCAGCTAACGCTAGCTTTGGACTGGACACTTTGTCCCAACCAGGCCTTCGTAGATCCAAGAAACAGGACACAGGCAATATTAGGATTTCTGTGGTTAAAAGTTTGTAAAAATTCATTAAGATTATTCGATCACCAACAAAAACATTTTGCGGAGATGGTTTTTAATTTCTGCAACAGTGGTCGTGATTTAACATAATTAATAAAACACTTAACTACAGTATCAACGTATCAGTTTATTACTGGGCAGATAAGAAGATCCCGGGCTGGATTGAAATCTAATCACAAACCCACTTCACTGACCTCAAGCCAGCGCTGTCTCCTTCTGTTTCATGCACGTCAGCCAGTGATAGCAGCAGAATTCACTCTCACCACCAGGACAGCATGGGACTTCCTCTGAGTCCTTTTCAGCCTCTTTGTGCACACATCACTAATTGATCAGTGCACTTTCCTCGTAACCTCTGACCTCTTTATTTATTTATTACGAGAAATGCGTCCTGCGTTATTTAGTGGTTGAAAATCTGATCCTGTAGATTCAAATCACCTTTAAACTCTGGTCTTTCAGTTTAAAATGGATTAAAGTCTGAAGTGTAATGATTAACTGAACTGCCTGTTCCTCCCGGGGCCTTACCCTCATCAGGTCAGGGTCTGTTGGTTCTACTCAAGCATTTAACAAGAGACACGTTGCATCTTTTCAAGCTGGGATCAGCTCGTGGCTGCAGGAAGACGTCTCTTCTTGGTTTGTGGCTGCAGCCCCGAGCCTCACTCAGACTTCTTTATTTATAGCAAACAAGGTTACACAATAGTTACATAGAAGACCTTTAACATATACTTCCTTCGCCTTAGAAACAAGGAAACTGGTTTTTGCCCTTATAAATATATAAAGTTCAGACAGGGAACACTTGGTGTCACGAGTTCCTTGACCCAGAGCGGGTCTGTTTCACTTCCTCAACTCATACACTCTTACAACATATGCACAACTGAAAAGTGTTGAGCTGTCAACATTCAAAGCAGTCAAAAGTTCAGTTACACAGCAAGATCACATGTACATTTACTTAGTCACATAGCAGTGAATAAACTCTATGATAAACAATTTAGACTTTTGATCCTAACATTCCCTCCTGTTTGACGCTCAATACATCAGTTGTATATGTTTCCCTAGGGGATTTTCCATATTCAACGTCATAAAAGTCAAATGAGATGGTGTCAGGTAATGGAGGTTGGGCGAAAACCTTCAAAAAGGAACAATTCCCAACCAGCCTACAGCACCGCTGTACGACTCCCTCATGGGTCCATCCTTCTAAAATACTAGTAGTAGTACGATTTTCAGCACAGATGGTAGGAGTGAACCAAGGGTCTGCTCCAGCTGCATGGAACATGTGGTGTTATTAATGACTTCTGTGTTAGCAGGACAGATAGTACTTGCTGCCCCTAGGCACAGAATCAGCCAGTGGAGAGCCATAGCTGGGAGTAAGGATCAGATGGTCTCTTCGGCAGCCAAGGGTTTTGATACCGGCTGACTTCCACCTTACTCGGCTCCCAAAGGCTGTAATACTTTACAGTGGCTCTGGTGAATCCACGTGGGTCTCTCTTGGATCTTTACTGCAGTGGGAGTGGACCAGGCCTTCCTTTTGATGACCTTTATCAGGACTTGGTCACCAGGCTTAACTCTCTGCACCTGTGGAGACAAAACATCTCTTGGCAGATTATTTGCACTCATAACTTCTCTAGTCTGCAACATCTTACTCATCCATTCAGCTAGAGTAGTTTCCCCTTGAGGCTTTTCACACACATTCTCACAAATGGGAAGTGTAAAAGATCTTCCATAAAGGATTTCAAACGGGGTCAGGCCTCTGTCTGTTGGCGTGACCCTCATGTACAGTTTTACCAGAGGGAGACATTCCACCCATGTTCTTCCCGTTTGCTCCATAGTTTTCCTCAGTCTCATCTTTATAGTGCCATTAGTTCTTTCTACCAGGCCTGCACTTTGGGGATGGTATGAACAGTGGTTCTTCAGCTCAAAACCCAGGTGCTTAGACATCTGTGTAACTACTTCATTCACAAAATGTGGACCATTATCACTGTAGACTCGCTGTGGGATCCCATGATCTGGAATAATGTTCTTGCACAGTGCTTTAGCCACTGTCAGTGCATCAGCACTTTTGCTGGGCACAATCTCAACCCACTTAGAGTATGCATCTATCAAAACAAGACAATACTTGTATGTCTGACATTGTGACAACTCTATAAAATCCATATGAATAACTTGGAATGGATAGTCCGGATTAGGGAATCTCCCTCTCTTTGGCCTGAGGTTTCCCTGTGGGTTATGCTTACAGCAAGTCAAACAGGATTTACAAAAATTTTTTGAGTAGTTATTAAAACCTGGTGCATAGAAATACTTTTCCACTGCATATACCATCCCTCCTGTTGACACATGGCAAAGCCCATGCGTCAAAATAGCTGCCGTATGATAGAGACTTCTAGGCAGGCAGAGTTTATCTTTTACCTTAAAAAGATCCTGCTCTATCATGGCCCCTTCTTTGAGCCACAGCTGTTGCTCAGCAGGCGGGGCACGCTTTTGCATGTCAGAAAGAACTTCAGTATCAATAGGTTGATTGATGTGTGCAAGGAGGTACAAGTTGCATTTGCCAAATTGGCCTTGGGCTGCTGTCTTAGCAGTAGCATCAGCTTTGGCATTACCCAATGAAATAGTATCTGTTCCCCGCGTATGCGCTGCACATTTACAAACTGCCACTTTGGCCGGCAACTGAATTGCTGCAAGGAGGTCTAGCAACAGCATAGAGTGCTTTACTGATTGCCCACTGGCCGTCTTCATGCCCCTTCGGGCCCACTGTGCAGCAAAGAAGTGCAATGTAGAGAAAGCATACTGACTGTCTGTATAAATGGTGACACTTTTCCCTTCTGCTAACTGACAGGCTTGTGTTAAGGCAATTATTTCAGCTGCTTGTGCAGAGAAATGGGAAGGGAGCTGACCTGCAACACAGACTTCCTGTTGAGATACCACAGCGAAACCACACATGATTTCTCCTTTGTCATTCTTAAAACAAGAACCATCTACAAACCACACTTCCCCTTCAGCCAAGGCTACATCCTTCAGATCACTACGAGGTTTACACGTCTCCTCAGTGTTTGTAATACAACAGTGTGGTGTGCCTTCCTCAGCTGTGGGCAATAATGTAGATGGATTGAGTGTAGAGCATCTTTTTATAGTCAAATGTGGCTGGGACATTAGGAGCGCCATAACTGACAGATGTCTGGCTGGTGACAAAAATGACATTTTAGTTTCTGTCAGGAGTAAGCCAACCGAGTGTGGGACTAGCAGCGTGAGTTGATGGAAAAGTACTACTTCCGCTGAGGCTTCTATTGCCATTGCAGCGGCGCACACAGCTCTAACACAGGCAGGCAAAGCACAAGCCACAGGATCCAGCCTCTTAGAGTAATAGGCTACCGGCTTCTGCTTTCCTCCTGTCAGCTGAGTTAGCACCGAGGTCATGAACTTCCCCTTACAATCTACAGTTTGAACAAAGGGTTTACTATAATCTGGGAGACTCAAGACAGGCGTGGTTACTAACTGCTCTTTCAACTCGCAGAAAGCCTTCTCACCTTCTGGAGTCCACTTTATTTCCTGCTTCATGGCCATCGGTGTTTCATAAATTAGGTCTAACAGCGGTTGTGTTACCTGAGCATAATTTGGAATCCACTGTCGACAGTAGTTACACAGCCCTAAGAATTGCATCATCTGCTGCTTAGTGATAGGCTTACAGGCTTGCTGAACAGCCGCTTTCCTGGATTCAGTCAGGGCTCTGCCTTCTGGTGTTAGTTTATGACCCAGGAATACAACTTCAGAAGCAGCCCACTGTAGCTTTTCTGGAGATGCTTTGTTGCCTGTTCTTTCCAAATGTTTGAACAGTGCTATAGCCGTGTCTTTATTGTGCTGCTGAGTGTCTGATGTAATTAAAATATCATCCACATAGGTCAAAATTTGGCTATGTGAGGGCACATGGAATGTAGATAAGCAATTTTCCAATTCTGATGCAAATATAGTGGGGCTATCAACATAACCCTGTGGCAACCTGGTGTAGGTGAGTTTCTTTCCCTCAAAGGTGAACCCAAACCATCCCTGTGAGTCTGGATGTACTGGGATTGAGAAAAAAGCATTACTAAGATCCACAACCGTGAACCACTTCATTTCAGGTTTAATATGGTTCAACAAAGTATGAGGATCTGGGACACACGGGGCCCTACTTTCAACTGCCCTATTTACTTCCCTTAAGTCTTGAATCATCCTCCAACTCCTCCCATCAGCCTTTTTCACTGGGAATATAGGGGTATTACACTGAGCCTCAGGTGCTCTCACCAGGATCCCTGCATCAAGCATCTCTTGTACTACAGGCTTGATTCCCTGAAGGGCGTCTGGTTTAAGGGGATACTGCTTTATCCTAGGTCTATAATCAGATTTAGGTTTAATAATAATTTCTGGAGCTGTGGTCATTAGGCCTACATCAGTTTTGCTTCGAGACCAGAAACTGTCAGGCACCTCAGCCAAACATGGATCCACCTCTTCCAGAAGTAACACTCATTCTCGGTCATCCTCCCCCATACCTATGACCCAAAGCTTTCCTACATACTGAGTCAATTTCCTGTCCATCTAAATTATATGTTTGTCTCAGCTGCTGAAAGTTAACAATCCACTGGCGGACATTAGCCAGGGGGTCACCCAGGCCTTTAACTGCATCTTCTAACTCTTTACATGACCATGGGCGTCTAACTAAGAGGAGAGGTTTGTTATCTCCACTTACTCCAAAATGAGGATTAGGTACCTCAATTGCAGGAAAAATGCTAGTCGGGTCCGTTGGTGGCCACGGTGGGGGATCAGGTCGTGGTCCCCATGGCTCATCTCGCTTGACCATGGCTGACAGCTCTGTCTGTACCTCACCGTAAGGGCCATACTGCTTTCCCGACCGCGAATGGGAAGGACTCAGCCAACCAAACCCGAACAGGAGAGGTGGAGGAGGAAGAGGGGGAGCGGAGCCTGAAGACGAGCCTTGAGACTGTGGTTCCGCCGCCTCCGGCTTGGCCTTTGGTGCTGCAGTCACCTGTGGCCCTCGGGCCGCCAATTCCCCTTGGGCTGGCTTAGGCTTCTTTTTCTTATCCTCCTCCTGCTGGATAAGTGCTTGTGGCCTCCCAACAAAATCAGCAGAGTCCTCTTGGAGCGCTGCTATGAGGGATTTCTTATCTTTCCTTTTCTGTCTGCGCTTCTCAGCTTGTTCCTGCCATTTTACTGCTTCAATAAGCTGAAGTTTAAACTTATCAATTTTCTTAGGTTCTGCTATAGCCATTTCTGCTTTTAACTGAGTTACCAATTTATCGCATGCGCAGGTTTCCAATTTTCCTGGAAACTCATACTTCTTCTTCCATTCCCCTAAATACCTTGCGGATCCAGGGGAGTAAGTGTTCATGAATTTAGAATCCCCAGCCAATTGGGGTTTACTGTTTCCCTTTCCCATAGTTGCAACTTTTGGCACAAGCAAATGATCAGTCACAACAGCATGGGGATCGTCCACTGTATCAAGCTTCTACAGATACTAATTACCTGCGGATACAGCCGTCCACCACACCCAACTTTTCAATTTTTACTTGTGCCCAACAAATAACACACAGTTTAAATAGGTAGTGACACTGCTCTACTCAGCCGACAATAGTCCGTCAACTACCATCAATCACACGTTCTCATACACATACACGTGTTTCAGTATCCCTGATACTTCTTTTCGTCCCAGACGAATAGCGCTTTTCCTATTTAAGTGTCCCTGACACTTCTATGTCCCAGACATAGGGTCCGTCCCTGACGAACTCTTGCGCTGCTCTCTAGTGTCCCTGACACTGCTATGTCCCTGACATAGGGTTCGTCCCGGACGAACTCTTGCAGCTGCTTTCTAGTGTCCCTGACACTGTATGGGGTCCCAGACCCCCAACCACGCAGCTTACCCCAGCTCAGATGTGTGTGTCTTCTGGCTCGGCTTCCGTCAAGCAGAAACGATGGAGAGGACCAACGTTGGAGAGAAACAGCTGACCTCCCGCCGAATTCACGAGGAAGGGTTTTCACAACCTCCTACCGAGGCTTACTGTGCACAGATTTCAGCGTCCTGTCCTCGCTGTCCTCCTCTTCACCGTTGATGCTGTATTGGAGACCGGGCGGAAACACCAATAAATGTTGGTTCTACTCAAGCATTTAACAAGAGACACGTTGCATCTTTTCAAGCTGGGATCAGCTCGTGGCTGCAGGAAGACGTCTCTTCTTGGTTTGTGGCTGCAGCCCCGAGCCTCACTCAGACTTCTTTATTTATAGCAAACAAGGTTACACAATAGTTACACAGAAGACCTTTAACATATGCTTCCTTCGCCTTAGAAACAAGGAAACTGACTTTTGCCCTTATAAATATATAAAGTTCAGACAGGGAACACTGGGTGTCACGAGTTCCTTGACCCAGAGCGGGTCTGTTTTCACTTCCTCAACTCATACACTCTTACAACATATGCACAACTGAAAAGTGTTGAGCTGTCAACATTCAAAGCAGTCAAAAGTTCAGTTACACAACAAGATCACATGTACATTTACTTAGTCACATAGCAGTGAATAAACTCTATGATAAACAATTAAGACTTTTGATCCTAACAGGGTCCATGTCAGAGCTCATGGTTATAGTGCAGCAGCTTATAGCTACTGTGCAGATTGACTGTGTTACACCTGACAGGTGACAGCAAAATACCGTGTTGGTGCAGAGATGAGTTAAAGCAGGGAGCTGAGCCGAGCAGACGAGCGTCAAAGCAAATGAATTCTCAGTAAATGACCCCTGATCAGTTGTTGGGATGAATCTAATAGATTTATGGTGATTCATGTGGCACAAATCACTTGCTGCGTTTCAGAGTGAGCCTCTCTCACACAGCAGAATGAAGCATCTCTGAATTTGAACAGTAAATTATCGGCTGCAGGCTTTGTCTGACAGCACACGTCCCCCGAGCTCCAGAATTAGTGGAACCATAACAGATTGTTGAAGTTGTTCCACGTCTCCTCTGTTAGCGACAGCGTTCCCATCTGACGGCGTGGTCTCAGGTGGTCTGCACGCATGCGCTAACTGTTACATGTGTGCACCCTGTCGTCCATATGGCTCATTGATTCACTGGTAATTGGAAGAAATGATCCAAATTGAGATTAAACAGAATCTTGTTCAACAGAGTTAGATGAGTCTGCGTTTTTTCTTCTATCTGGTGTTTTTCTCGTGGACTCCTCAGCTCAACTTGAATCCAGGGTGGGTGTGTCACTGAACAAATGTATGTCAGCTGTTAATTTTAATGAGAATGAGATGGAAATTATCACCAATTCTCCAGCTCGTAGCAGCTTTTAGCTTCTTTCAGCTCGTTGTTTTGGTTTCACACTGAGCCCTGTGACACACTGATGTCATTTTATCCATTTTATCTACTGCGTCCAGTAGAATTTGATATTTGTCTTTTTTGTAGGAAGAAATGCTTGATATGGTCTTTAAATATGGCATCGTGGCAAACGATGAGTGAGGCAGGCTGCAGGATGCTGACAGCCAATTAGAGGATCAAATGATGAATAATGCTATTGTTATGTTAATGCCCATCAAACAGCCTGTTAGGGCTCTGGAAACTAAACAACTTAGGGTGAAAGTGGCATTAAAGGAATAATGTGACATTTGGGGAAACAGACTTTTTTTCTTGAGCTTACATGAGATAATTGATGGTGTCGGGAAAAAGAGGTTTGAAGCTACATCCAGTTCAGCTCAGCAGGAAGCCTAGAAAGAGTTAACCTGGCCCCACCCAAAGGTGACGGCACAACATGCAGTGCAGCCAGTGTTGGTTAATTAGTGTTAACTAGTGTTAACTGGTGTTAACTAGTGAGCTGTAGAGTTACTGGTAGGTGGACATTTTATCATGTGAAGCTCCTGTAGCTTTATATTTAACAAATCCAGTGATGTCGATCTTTTCATTAATTCTGGGAATGAGAGAGAATCAAGATAAAAACTTTTTCTTTGAGAGAAATAAATGCAAACAATCCTCTAACAACTGGGCTGAACATCTTTCTTTACTCATGGACTCCTCAGTCCCAATGGTCAGCATCAGGTTTTGGTTTGTTTGGGGATTATCAATAAAGCAGTGAGTCATTTCGCTCCTAAATATGAGAGTAAATAGTGATCGGTGTCATTTGTCACAGAAAAGGGCGACAGCTTCAAACCTTTCAGTTCATTTTAACACGTGACAAAGAAAAGCAGCAAATATTCATATTTAAGACGCTACAAGCTGCAAATATTTGACTTTTTACTAAAATAAAGAACATAATGTGTGTGTGTGTGTATCTGCATGTTCACAGTGGTTGAATGAGTTTCTGTTTAATAGAGTTTCAAGATTTGCACCACGTGTCAGACGATGTGTGAAAACCCTCCCCAGCCTCTCGACTCAGCGACGAAGCCTCTTAGTATTCCGGCGGCGGCGTCTGCGGCGGCCGGCGGGGCAGCGGCGTCTCGCCTCAGGAGCGTCTGAGCTGTGAAATCTGGTCTAAATCTCTGGCCTCCTCCGCAGGTCATCAGCTGGCCCCAGCAGAAGAGGAGCAGAGGAGAAAGGCTTTGAAGTTCACACTGGGCTTTGAAAAGTGCAGAAAATCATTAGGATGTGTTTTCTCAGTGGCAGAGACGTGCGGCCCGATGCGAGATGTAGCAGCAGCTGTGGCTTTGCCTCGCGCTTCATCTCGACCTCTGACCTGAGATTTCACCGGAGTTATGAGACGTCCTCTGGGGAGCACACAGCCGCCTGCTTTCAACCTCAGTCTGCACAGGAGTGTGGCTCTGGCTCACACACTGTGCTTATGAACTATGAAGGATGGATTTATGAGATGCATCGGGTTTGTTTTGAACCAAACAACACACTCATTCTCTTCTTCCTCAAAGAAAGGAACAGTTAATAACAGTTATTGATCAGCTGCAGATCATTTTCTGGATCTGCTGTTTTGTCTGTTGTGATAATACATTTAAAATAGTTCTGTTATTGCTCATTACTGGTACTGTTGAATGTGACCAGCATGTTTTTAGCATGTTGACCTGGACACTCAGGTATAGATGGCAACATTAACCTGAAGAAACTCCAGCTCTTATTTATTTTAAGTGTCAGGTCTCAGCTGGTGGGACAGGAAACAGATCTGCAGATGGACCTGAGATAAAACCAGAATAAACACAGAAGCTTTGGTTTGTAAACTTGGAAGTCAACTCATTTAGATTAGGTTTTGCATTTGCTTCCTAGTTGCTCTGTCTTGACTTACTGTCTGTGTTTGGCTCCTGATTCCACCTGAAACCCAGCGAGCTAATTGTCCCTCTGTGTAGCTTCTGCTTGGGTTTTGTGTTTGTTGTTTGTTTCTTTACTTTTCTTCATGCCGTCAGAAAGTTTCCAGCGAATACGTGGCGATTGTGGGGAAACACTGGCATATGTTTGAAAGGTTTAACAAAAGGATTCAGCAGCTGACCCAACAGGATGTTTGCTGGAGCCTCCTGTATCTGTGACGCTGTGATTCTGTGTTTGATTAGTGACACCAGCTCTGTAGACGTCTCATTGGGATATAAGCCAATTCCGATGTGCTGTCTCATCAAACCATGACACAGACACAAAAAGCCTAGTTTCCTCTTCCAGGAAGTTCAGCAGGAAGTATTTGGTTCTGATAGGGAAGTTCAGGAACCTGCAGCTGTGGATGCAGGGGTCAGTGATTCGACACCGTGGTCTTTCTCAGGTTAATGCAAAGTGCAAACACTGTTTTTTTTTTTACACTTAAATCCTTACACACTTGTGCTCAGTGCTTCATGACTGTGTGTTGAAATGAGCTCCGGGCTGGTTTTGAGGTCTCTGGTGCTGATCTGGGCTCAGTGGAGGGTTTTTGTGGATGGGGAGAAAGTATTTTGATGTGACGCCTCCCCTGCAGAGATGCTGCTAAGCAGCCTGGTGAACACATCGTCTGTTACATTCACAACTCGGCAGCGTCAAACGTCGTCTCCTCCACGTCCAGATGGAAGCAGACGATTCAGACGCTGCAGGTTTTTCCTGTTTTCATCAGATCCCAGGGCTGTCACACGAATATGACGTCACAGGATGAGGCTGTGGTGGCAGATTAATCAAGACTGACTACACAACTGGGTTTAATGGGACGACTGTCGAGCATCGTCCATGTAGTGAAAAGGTATTTTGGTGTGTTCAGGGTTGACTCCACTGGGTTCTTGGTCTCCTCCCTGACCGAGGCCCAGCTCCAGGAAGAGTCCTGGTGGTTCCAGACTTCTTCCTTGTCCCGGTGACTGAGACCACTGTTCTCCTGGGGACACTCAGAGCTTTAGAACTGGTTTTATCCCCTGGTCCTGACCCATCTCTCAGCACAGCCTGCTCACAGAGTCTACAGAGGGTTCCTGGACTTCAGGTCCTGGTTTCTGTCCTGACCTGCAGTGTGAACTGTGGGACTTGTCTTTCTAAACTCTGTCCAATCAGATCATTCTGTCCCAGGTGGACTGTGAAGAACATGATTTGATCCTCATGGGCTGGTGGGTGTAGACTAATGGACTGAAACAGAAAGTGATGGGGTCTGAACAGTTTTTGAGGTGACTCTTTTATTGATTAGTGATCAGATCAAACCACATTCAGTGTCCCAGCTAAAGGCGTGGGCCGGTTTCCCTTTGGTTGTGAGGGTTGTTCCTGACACGGCGACTGGAAGCTGTGAAGAGCGTCAGATGGAAGCAGCAGCATCAACATCAGGCTGGACTCTGCAGGAGGCAGCAGTGACGATGGAAGCTGATGTTTTTACGTCACTCCCTGTAGGTCTAGTGTTGAAGGGAGTTCCTCTTCCTCGGTCAGTCCCTGCTGAACCAGAAATCCCAGCAGCTCTGTGTTGCTCCTTTGAATCTGGAGTCCTTGCACCTTCTCTGTGCTCTCTAATTAACTGCACTCCCCCTCTCCATCTCCTGTCACTTCTTGAAGCCTGTTTTAAGTGCAGGGTTATTAGTCATGTCATGGGTGAAGTACCTCTGGGTCTCCGAGCATGCTGGGAACATTTCCTTTCATAAGTCATCTCAAAACCATTTCCCACAAACTTAACCATCTGGCTTTTGTTGCCTTCACTGAAGAGAATTAAATATTAACAACAAACTGCGACATTTGCATGAAAATGTATGAAGGAATTCAGAAACGATCTGGTGTTTGTCTTTGGCACTTCAGTGATTTCCCCTCCATTAAGTCAACGTCTTTCTGTCGTCCCCACAGACCCTCGCAGTCTCTCCTTCCTCCTCGTCCTCCTGCTCTCTCTCTTTCTGCTGTCATTTGCAGCCCAGGCTCAAGGTTAGGAACGTGGGGGCGTGCAGGAAGCAGATCAGCAGCTCAAACTTCAGCCCATGTGGGAAAAAGGGGGGGTGAAGCGAGTGAATAAATGTTCTCTCCTCCTCCTCATCAAAATCTTCACCCGAGACATTTTCGTGACGTCTGAGAACAGCTTTGCATTCTGGACGGTGGGGGGGGGGGATTTAGCTGAGAGACTCCTCGGCCTGGCTCTGTTTACCCGCACTAATCACACAGGGTGGAAGTTATAGTTTATGTACCTTCACCAGGAGAGGAGGGAGCCCCTCGGTGTGTAATCCTGTCATCAACCAAAGAATCATAGCAGCACGAGCTGCAGCTGGCTGAAGGTGCAGACACTTTCAGATTCATAATGAAAAATGATACGTTTACTCTGGTGAAACTGAAAAGGGAGAAGATGCAACCAGAGAAACTGTTTTATGCCTCTGATCCTGTTCTAGGTCACATGAACTGAATTGGTTTAAAACTGTGGTGGGGACGTACTGAAAATAAAATGCTATGATAATGGGGTCGTAATGTGGTTTTCATACCTTGAACAATGTTCATGAAAAAGATTCAGTGGCTTTAAAACAGTTTTAAAAGGTTTTAGATTTGGTGAGTAGAGTAGAAGCAGAACAGATCGTTTCCAAAGGTTCGGAGCTGATTTAGAAGAGACTGGTTTCATCCTCAGAAACGAAGCTGGTCTGGAGACAGTGATGATGGTCCTGATGAGCAGAAAGTGCTGCCCCGATCACTTTGGCTCTACGGCCGACAGGAAGTGGAAAACGAGCAATGAAAACACAAACATGATGAACTTTGATTTGTCATCGGTTTGATCCTATTAAATCCTCGTGCCCGTCAGCTTGATCTTCTCTGTGAAGCTTTTCTGGGGCGTCGTCCACGTCTGTTTGGGGTTTCAGGTCTGGAAGTGAGGCTGAGGTTTTGACACAGGCCACGTTGTGTTTTCACTGTGGGAGGCCCGTCACTGATTGACTGATTGATTGACTGACTGACTGACTGACTGATTGATTGATCGACTATGTTTGGTCGGAGTGTGGGTCTGGCAGGTGCCAGCCTCGGACTCATTACCCAGCCTGTGAAATTGTGTTCGATCCACTGTCCAGTGACAAATCTGCTCTTATTCTTCCTCCCCCCGACTGTATGTGTCTTTGCCTGGGGCTCCGTCCACACAGACACAGGGCTATGGAGATGTCGGCTGCAGATCAGTCGGTGTTCTCTCACCTTGTCTTCACCTGAGAAAGCTGACCTGAGCTGTGTACACGCTGGAATCTGCACCGAGCACAAACATCCCATCGCTTTCATCGACCCCCTTGTTGTGACTGTGGATTTGTCACAACGGAAACATGGAGGAGGAGTCTGAGTGTTGAAGAGCTGCTGTTATCCAGCAGCTGCGTCACTCTGCTGTTCCTCACACCCTCATCCACTTATTGCCCAGAGCACCTGTCAGAACGTCCGTCTAGATGATGCACCCGTTGTGCCTTTTCATTGAACACAGAGAGAAAAGCTGGGTTGCATTGTGCTGTGCAGTGTGAGAAACGCTGACACACAACAGTGACTCCTCTGTTCAGTCACTTCTTGCACTTTACTGCCCTCCACTGTAGAAACGCCTCCTATTTAAATGAAGTGGTGGGAAATGATCAGAGCCCTGAGGCGAAGTGAGCGAAGCTAAATCCTCCCTGAGGCTGATGGATGGTTTCATCAGTGGGGGGTAGATGAAAACGTAGAGACGGGCCTGGTTTATACTCCGTCTACTGCTCACTCTAACTGTGGACGGAAGACCTGCCCACAAAACTAAACCACAGAAGAAGAAACCAACAGGTTTTCAGTCTCTGTGCTTCTTTGGTCCAGACTGAAATCTCATTTTAACCCAGACCACATTTCAGGACGACTGATGATCGTCTGACTTGTCCTGTAGCAGAAACATCTGTTGGCTGGATCCTGCACAGACTTGGGTCCAAACTGTGACGGGGCCCAGACAATGAGCCCTAATGACTTTTCCTCTGGCTCCACCCTGACGAGTCTCAGTTCTACCGTTAACACCAGGGCTGTTATACTCACCGTGTGTGTGTGTGTGTGTGCACATCCTTTATCCCAGCTGCCCTAGAGGGGTAACGCTGTCATTGGTCACCTGTGAGTTCATGTTAGTCTGCAGACCGTCTGTCATCTCACTGACTCACCTCACTGTTTGCTGCCATGGATTTCTACCTGTGTTTACGTTGCAGTGATGCTCTGCTTTGGTATTTGCCCATCTTTATTGGGACTTTCCTGCTGCTGTGGGACCTGGATTCCCCTGCTGGGATCAATAAAGTGCCATCTAATCTAATCTTTCAGTCGTCAACAACGGTGTCGTCGTGTCAGAGCTTTGATGAAACAAACAGGAGTCATGTCAGACGGTGATGAGCTCTCTGTGGGCAGCTGTTCCTCCTCCTCTCTTCTCCTAATTGGATAATTGTCTGACTTGATTTAAGTACCGTGCCTTAATGAAGCCGGCTGTAAACTACCTGCCACGGTGGTAATTAGTGTCTGTCTTAATGGATACGGTCTGTTAATCTCCTCGGGCAGCAGCGGGGCCGACCTCCAGCAGACCTCTGACCTCCCAGGGGACGAGGAGGAAACTTCACAGGCAAATTTCTCCCCAGTCAACAAATTCTGCCTCGACCCTTTAGTGCCCTTTTGTGTTTTCACAGTGACTGTTCACAGCCTTTATTCCTTTGTCATCGCTGGAGAGATAAGAGGAGGGAAATGCAACAAAGGCCCCAGGGTGGACCTCCACCCTCTAAAGCTACAGGGGTGCCTGCCAATACAATGTCCTGCAGGGAATTCAAGCACAGCATATGTATAACCAGTGTGCAGGGCTGCAGGGGGGCCTTTGGCATTTCTCAAAATACTTGAGACTGGAACAAAATGTCAACTCTTCATGACTACAAACAAAATTCTTGTGGTCTCCAGGTTTGGATTTGGTCAGGCCTGGTCCTCCTGCACACGCTCAGTGAATACAGGCATTTCAGCTGCACTGGGTCAGATCCCTGAGGAACTGGTCCAGCTCTGAGCACCCATCATCTCACCGGTTAATATTTAAAAACAGGCCGAAGAGTCTTAACGTCTTTATGTTACACTGCAGTGTTTTGTGTGAGCCCCGTGTGGAGGATTTTCTTGCCCTCTGCTGCCCTCTAGTGCCCCGAGACCCTCCACACCGTGTTTCCCATGATTGAATGAGAAGGAGCAGGGAGGGCACAAACCCACAGACCAGCAGCCAAATGCTGCTGGATCTCCCCTGAGGCTGATAAACCAGGTGTGGTCGGGTGTGCCGGAGCAGAGCTGCAGCTCGTCACTTCTTGTTGGTAATAAAAGTTTCCTTGACTCATGAAAGTCAAACATTTGTTTTAATAGTTTAATACAGTTATTAACCCCTGAGATGGTGAATCTCAGCACGTGCTGGCTAACATACACGTTTAATTCCAACATATCACGTTATAATAATAATAACAATAATAACAGGAGCACATCAGTTATAGTGTGTTGTTGTGTTGTATTGTGTTGTTGTCTGTGGGGCCTGTGGCACAGAGCAGAGGAGGCTGCCAACGTTTCTTCAACAGACCCGTGAGTTTTCTCTCTTCTCCTGTTTTACATTCACAGCTTCATGTGACTGTGTCTGGGCCTTCACTCCTCAGCTTCATGAATGAGGTGATTGTTCCTGCACAGACACTGATGCAGATCGTCGGGCGGATTTTCACCCTTTTCATCAGCGTCTTAAAAGCAGAGGGACTAATCCGTCGGAACAGCAGCGGCAGGGTGCCCAGTCTGCACCCAGGGGTGCTGAGGTGCCAGGACTTTGTTCCAACATCTGTATTCTGCTGGTGAGTAGGTCGGGTCTTCGCTGTGTTTTCCTCACTGCAGTCAGACGGTGTGGAGTGTGTGCAGCTGTGCACGCTGATGCTGCACAGGTGTAACTACAGCGCCTCTGCTCCGACTCGTGTTTGGAGTCTGAAACCAGGAGGCGGCTCCAGGATGGCGTGCGGTTTGGTTTGGCTGAGGCTGGCGAGGAAGGCAGAGCTGTGTGTGGGAGTGTGTTAAATGTCAGGCAGTCGCCGCGACACAAACGTTACCTCTTCTTCTTTTCTGTCTTTTGCTGTTTCCTTGTTTATTTCTCAGGTTTCTGGCTCTCACACGGTTGTTTTAAGGCCGTAGGCCCCAGCAGGTCTGTACCAGTCCCCCCTCTCTAAACATCACCAATATAAACAGGATCCAACAGAAGATCAAAACTGCCTGGCCCCGCCGTTGTGCTGTGATGACGTCACGTTTTCCCAAAGCAGCAACTAATGAACCAGCTCCGTTTGCTCCTGTGCCGACAGACAGCGACTGCAGGGGGTCTTATTATTTTTGGATTTTCTCCCTGACTCCGGCCTGTTTGCACAGCCGAGCAGCATATTTCACACTTGGAGCAGAAACATGGAGGAAACCACAGCTTCAGTCTGTGTCTCCTGTGTTAGCACACATTGAGGACGGGGGGGGGGGCACCAGTAACATAGACGTAATCCTCTAAAAACTCAGTTCTGTTGGGATCTCAGGTTACTGAGTTTACACAAGCTGCTTCGCTCTGACTATAAATGGACATCATGTACATGTGGCTGGTACGAGTGTGTGTCAGGCTGATTACACAACATCAGAGCCAAGTGTGTTCTCTGCTCTGACAAGCTGGAAGGGTCTGAGGAGGGTTTCAGTGCCTGGTCCACTCAGCCCGGTCCTGCTGAAACCAGACTGAATGTGGGGCTGTACCCAGGTACAGAGGTGGTTTAGGATGAGGACTGGCCTGTGTCACACTGAGGCTTGGACCAAGCTGAGGTTTAGCAGATGTTATTTAAAGAACACACACACTAAGCTTTAGTCATCATACACACAATTATCTTCAAACATACAGAAAATATTATTGGTCAGTTGTGTCAGGGTGTTTTCTACGTTTGTGCCCTCAAAGGTCTTTGTGCCCAGTGTTGAGAGAGAGAAGAGGAGGCGCATCAGGACTCTCAGTTCTCCTCCTGCCGCTACGCATGTGCGGAGGTATCAGCGGGATCTCCTTTCATTCAGACCGAGAAGCATAAGGACCGTTGGAGCAAAGAGCCGGCGAGTCAAAGACATTTGGTCATGTAAGAAGAAACAAGCCCTTGACCCGCCACAGTCTCCGCTTTGCTCCTCCAGTGTTTTGCGCGCAGCGGTGCGGGGAGATGGAAGCGGTGCGCCCGGAGCGGAGCGCTCTGTCCCGGCTCTGCCTTCTCCTCTTGTTTCTGGACTTCACCGTATCCGCATCGGCGACCTTGGACCTGGTTCTGCTCCACACCAACGACGTACACGCCCGGGTGGAGGAGACCAGCGTGCACTCCGGGAAATGCGACGGCACCAGCGTCTGCTTCGCCGGCGTTGCGCGGAGAGCCACTATGGTGAAGAAGATCCGCAGCTCCGAGAGCAACGTGCTGCTGCTGGACGCCGGAGACCAGTTCCAGGGAACCGTCTGGTTCAATTACTACAAGGGAGCAGAGGCCGCGCATTTCATGAACAAGCTGCAGTACGATGCCATGGTAAGGAACACCGGGGCAGAATAACGGGCTTTACGCACAAACAGGACTCAGTCTCAGTGCAGCACTGCAGCACATGTGGAGCCAAGTCGATGTCTGTAAGTTTTGGCATTGTAAATAAAGTTTGGCGTTGAAAAAAGAGGCATCGGCGTTGAAACACCTTTTTTTGCAAATGGGCATTAAAGCATATTATCTTATTTTTGTATCTTTTGTATTATGGTGTTTTTCAGTCATAATCTCTTGATACGTCCTGTTTTTTTGTTTTTTTTCGGCCCAATGACTTTTTCACTTCCAACTTTCTGACACCGTTTTACCGGCTATGATGCAGTGATTTACATCTCATTTGCGTACCATGGTCCGCTGAGCAACCAAAGGAGAAGCGGTCAACTTGCCCTGCACTGACTCAGCCTGTTGCTCATCATGGACATAAATTCACGCCCAAGTTCTCCTGGAGCTGATAAACCACAAAGAGTCTGTGTCATAGTTTATTCAGAAAGAAGCAGGATCTGTTAACATGAACCTCTAACTGACTTTTTGCTGCTTTAGTATTTAGTATTTCTGAATAAACAAAATGAAATAATATGTTTTTAATCCCCATTTGCAGAAAAGGAGGTTTCAGTGTCAATGCCTCTTTTTTCAATGCCAAACTTTATTTACAATGCCAAAACTTAAAGACATGGAATTGGCTCCATAAGTATGTTGGTGTGTGGGCACGGATGGAAGGTCCACAGTGAGCAAATATTTCAGGATGTAGTTTGTCAGGAATGTGGTTGTTTGCTTATAGTTCTCTGCTCATTTCCCGTCCAGCCCTTGTGGGTTCAAACCTAGATGGAAAACAATGCACAGCAAATCTTTGTCCATTACATGATGCACATGATGGTCTGATGCAGTAAAATCAAACTAAGGGGTCTCTGTTCAAACCATAATTCAGTTTAATTTCTAAAGCCATCAGAGATGAAGGATCAATCAGGCTGATCTCAGTGAACGACTGGACCTGATGGATTGGTTTGGATCCAAAGGCCTCGGCCCCTGGACATTTTACTGGCTCAGCTCTGTGGATTTAAGGTCCCTGCAGAGTTCCTGAGCAATGCTTTCCTCGTGTCAGTGCTGATTCAGAGATAAACATTGGTTGGTTTGTTTGTTTCCACCAAAATTGACTGCAGAAAAAGCAGGAAATGTTTACCTGCCTGAGCAGGAAGTGGTCACAGCCCTGACAGGAGACCAGCGACCAGTAAAACCAGGCTGAGGCCTGAAGTAGGAACGAGAGTGAAACTAAATGTGAAGTCGTAACACGTGTCGAATCCAGCAGGTCAGGGTGGTTACACACAGCAGCAGTTTCAACAGCGATATTGATTGATTGATCACGACTAAATCCTCAAATAAACCTGGGAAAGACCTAAAATTACTGATGTTGCTGAGCCTGATTAGAGCACACACACACACACACACACACACTAGCTTTTCACTTTTTCTAATCCCAAGGGGAATATTTTGTTGTAACAAAGCAGAACAGAGACACATACATCGTAAAACACAGTGTAGTTTGTGAGTTGGTTCTCCGGGGAAGAGCTGCAAACACCAGGACTTTCCTGTTTCAGGTTGGAGACCTGGTGTTGAGCTCTGGTTCACACTTAGACTGATCAGATGTTTCTCACTGGGCGACGCTGCAGTTCTGTGTAGGACCCGTCCCTGCTGGTGTCTGTCATGGTTTTAGGCTCAGGAGCTTCTGTCTGCTACAGAACAGATTTAGACCAAAAAAAAAAAAACACACCATCATTCCTCCTGCAGCAAACTGAAATCCTGTGGGACCAACAAATAAATCCAGTTAGAACAGCTTGTGTTCAGACAAATAAGCAGTCGAATCACGTGATACGTTACTAAATGCTGTTGAAGCTAAAACTAATGAGCGTATTGTGTAAAAGCTGCCTGGCCTCCAGTTCTTTTGGTGACTTTTCTTTGTTTGTCAGGCTTTCGGAAACCATGAGTTTGACAACAAAGTGGAGGGACTGATGAGGCCGTTCTTGGAGCAGGTCCGGTGTCCTGTCCTCAGCGCAAACATCAAACCAGACGAAACTCTGGCCCCGACGTTCGGAAACTCGTACCTGCCCTATCATATATTTAATATTGAAGGACAGAGGGTGGGCGTGGTGGGATACACCTCACAGGAAACGTCTGCTCTGTCTGCACCAGGTGAGTGTTGGTGGGTGGTCGATGTCTCTGTTTCAGCCGAATAACGGCACCATGTCCTCTCACCTGTCGATGTTGCTGGACAGGGCCGCACCTGCAGTTCGAGGACGAGGTGACGTCCCTGCAGCTGCAGGTGGACAAACTTCAGACGCTGGGAATCAATAAGATCATCGCTCTGGGTCACTCTGGATTCACCATAGACCAGATCATTGCCAGGAAGGTCCGGGGAGTCGACGTGGTCATCGGCGGACACACCAACACTTTCCTCTACACAGGTAGGGAGGTGAATACAGATGTTCCAGCACACCTGACACATTCCTGGAGTTGTCTTTCCATAGCCAGTCTACACATATGAACACATATTTGACCAGGTAACTCCAAGGGTTTTACACAACCAGCACAGAAAAACTACAGAGCAGTTCAAGCTTGTACGTCGTTCTAATATGTCACCTGCCAGCTCTATTTGAAAACCATTTCTTCAACCAGCCTCACCTGGTGAACTCACCGAGCTGCTGTTTTATTAACCAGACTCAAACCAGATTCATGTTTTTATTAGATGAATTTCTTTATTACTGTTGCTACTGGGTTTCTTATTTAGCTGTCGCTGTTAGCATTGTCGTTCTGTGTCCACCCTGGGTTTGTAATGCTGTTTTTTTTCTTGCTAAAGGGGAGATTAGCTGTCAGACATTTCCAGCATCATTGACTCCCCGACTGAATGATGGTCTAACTCTTGAACTGATGGTTCACAGGTGATGGTTTATTAAAACTTTGTGCATCCATGAACCCACCTTGGCCGAACGCACCTTGGCCGAACGCACCTTGGCCGAACGCACCTTGGCCGAACGCACCTTGGCCGAACCCACCTTGGCCGAACGCACCTTGGCCGAACGCACCTTGGCCGAACGCACCTTGGCCGAACCCACCTTGGCCGAACGCACCTTGGCCGAACCCACCTTGGTCGAACGCACCTTGGCCGAACGCACCTTGGCCGAACGCACCTTGGCCGAACGCACCTTGGCCGAACGCACCTTGGCCGAACGCACCTTGTCCGAACCCACCTTGGCCGAACGCACCTTGGCCGAACGCACCTTGGCCGAACGCACCTTGGCCGAACGCACCTTGGCCGAACGCACCTTGGCCGAGCCCACCTTGGCCGAGCCCACCTTGGCCGAGCCCACCTTGGCCGAACGCACCTTGGCCGAGCCCACCTTGGCCGAACCCACCTTGGCCGAACCCACCTTGGCCGAACCCACCTTGGCCGAACGCACCTTGGCCGAACGCACCTTGGCCGAACGCACCTTGGCCGAACGCACCTTGGCCGAACCCACCTTGGCCGAACGCACCTTGGCCGAACGCACCTTGGTCGAACGCACCTTGGCCGAACGCACCTTGGCGAGCTAAGAGCTATAAAGGAGGCAGCAAATACTGTGTTAATGATACTGCTAATGACTCATTAACTGTGATTGTAAGAGGAGTAAACATGACAGCGACACCTTCTGGGAATACTGATGTGTATTAAGGGTCATTTACAGTCAAAGACATGAGGAGTCATAATGACTGTTTGAACCAAAGGACCAGGCCCAGCTCATAGTGGTCCAGTTTACACACAGTCTAAGAGCTGATTCCTAAAATACAGAGGACACCAGCCTTTTACTCTGGGGCCTCCCTCCCCACAAACACCAAACATCACATTTGTGTCTGGGTTTCTTTCCAGTTTTCCCATGAGTTTTACTTGGTATTGGTGTTGGTCTTGGTGTTGTTGACTCTGAGTCACGGTAGTTAAGATATTCTGGGCAGGATGTTTATGCATGTTTGTGGATGAATTTCTCTCTGACACGCTGTGGTCGGTTCTCGCTGTCTGTCTCTGGGTGCGACACCCTGAGCCTTCATACTTGTGGCTTACTCGAGAGTAAACATGCCATTAGCTCTGCAGTGTTGCATATAAAGTGTTGCTGGGCAGACAGAGGAGGTAAATTGATGGTTTGGACCTGAAACTGCAGGAAAATAAAGATTCCTTTCTGCAGCAAAGCTCAGGGAGAAACTGGGCCCCACTCAGTGTCAGGCCGGGGTGGGTCACTGTTTGGACTTTGGAGAGAAAAACCGATTAGAAGCTGACAATGATGCATTCAAGACCTCATGTAAAGTGCAAATTTATGCTCCTTCTGCCTCAGACAATGTGAAGCTTTTATCTGGTTTCACTTCTTGCTCCCACAGAGGCTTCCTCCCCTCAAACAGAACCACATGTCGATGTTACTGCCAAGCACCAAAGTACCAAATACCTCAGTTTGTCCTGTACCTGCAGTACTTGAATAACTGTGCTGCTAAGAGTTTCCCACTCCTTGTTTCTCAGGAACACCTCCGTCCACCGAAGTCCCTGCAGGTCCGTATCCATTCATGGTGAGGTCGGACGATGGGCGGCAGGTTCCTGTGGTTCAGGCCTACGCCTTCGGGAAATATCTGGGTTATCTGAAGGTGACCTTTGACTACGCTGGAAACGTACTGCAGTCCACAGGAAACCCCATTCTGCTGGACATCACCGTCCCGCAGGGTAACAGGTTTTTGTAGCAGCTGAGCACATACAGTGTTTTTTAGTAACCTTTCCTTTTGACTTAGAATCAAAGAGCAGAGGCCTTTCTTTGAATTATCCTGCTGATTAACAGCTACATAAAAGCTAATTATTAGCAAGTGATGAGCAAAGTTTCCAGGGAAACTAGCTGGAAAATACGTGAGACTGACATGTGTTAGCTGTTATTCTTCCCTCTCTTTATTTTGTCTAAAGGAATATTTAACACAGCTGTGTTCATGTAAATATCCAGAACCTTCGTTTGACTCAGACCAGTCGTTCAGTTATTGTTCTTTTTAATCTCAACACAGCTGAGAGCAAAAGCAAACCTTGACTGTACTGAGATGAAATGATTGATCCTGATCAGATGCGGAGGTTCTCGCTGATGTGGAGGAGTGGAAAAAGAATCTGGCCAACTACTCGGCTCAGGTGGTGGGAAAAACTCTGGTGTTCCTGAACGCAACTATGCAGGAATGTCGTTTTCGGGAATGCAACCTTGGAAACCTGATCTGTGACGCCGTGGTAAATGTTTAACTCGGACTTCACAAGTATCAATACAACAGTAAAAGTCCAAAAGTACCATCATCCAAATGTACTTGAAGTATCCAAAGTTAAAGTACTCATTGTGCAGAATGGCCCATTTCACATCAATGGATCTGATATTATTGGGTTCTAATTATTGATACATTATTGTGTTGATCACCTTATATACTTCTAATTTGAAGTAGTAGTACCTCAAAAATTACTTTGCTGCAGTACTGTAAGACCCACAGCTGAGTGAAACATTTGTTTGGTTCATAGATGATTTTTCTAACGTCAGTGAAGGCAGCGCCTGTTGGAGCTGATTGTTTGACTGAGAAACTGTTCTGTCCTTCAGATTGAACACAACATCAGATTCTCAGACGGCTCCCAGTGGAACCACGTCAGCGCCTCCATCATGAACGGAGGAGGCATCCGGACATCGATCGACGAAGCGACCAGGAACGGTGTGTCCCAGGACCAAGTATTACAGAAAACCAAAAGTCCCTCTGTGCTTCCCTCTAATCACAAACAGCTTTTGAATTGAGTCTGTTCATTTCACCAGGAGAACTTAATAAAACTGACGTGTGGTTTGTAGGGTCCATCACCATGGAGGACCTGATCGCCGTCCTGCCGTTTGGTGGAACCTTCGACCTGGTGCAGCTGAACGGCTCCACGCTGAGGAAAGCTTTCGAACACTCCGTGAGACGATACGGCATGGGGACTGGAGAATTCCTACAAGTGTCTGGTATCTGGCTCTAAACATAATGTCCAAGTGTGTCCACACCAGTTCCTCAGGCTAAAACCAGCAGGCTGATGGTTCTGGTCACACTGAGAGTGTTTCTGGTATTTTGTCCACCCAGTACAGAAACATCTGGCAGTACAAACCTGCTCCAGACTGAAATATCTCAACATTTACACATTCATGTTCCCCTCAGGGGGAATCCACTTTGATGTGTTCTGAACTTTTTACCATGGTAAACATCTGCCGCACATCTGCATTGTCTCTTAGCTCAAAACCAAAATAAATCCATCTGCAACTCCCAGACGTTTGGTCTGGATCGGACCAAAGAATAAAACCCCAGAACCTTCGGTCACGTCGTGGAACCAGAAAAAGTCCTCAAATGAATAGTTTACCGAGTGCTGAGTGTTGGTTCTACTCAAGCATTTAACAAGAGACACGTTGCATCTTTTCAAGCTGGAATCAGCTCGTGGCTGCAAGAAGACGTCTCTTCTTGGTTTGTGGCTGCAGCCCCGAGCCTCACTCAGACTTCTTTATTTATAGCAAACAAGGTTACACAATAGTTACACAGAAGACCTTTAACATATGCTTCCTTCGCCTTAGAAACAAGGAAACTGACTTTTGCCCTTATAAGTATATAAAGTTCAGACAGGGAACACTTGGTGTCACGAGTTCCTTGACCCAGACGATACATTACATTATCAGTCAGCGGGATGTAATGCATGTGTATCGTTTGTCTGTTTCACTTCCTCAACTCATACACTCTTACAACATATGCACAACTGAAAAGTGTTGAGCTGTCAACATTCAAAGCAGTCAAAAGTTCAGTTACACAGCAAGATCACATGTACATTTACTTAGTCATATAGCAGAGAATAAACTCTATGATAAACAATTAAGACTTTTGATCCTAACATTCCCTCCTGTTTGACACTCAACACATCAGTTGTATATGTTTCCCTAGGGGATTTTCCATATTCAACGTCATAAAAGTCAAATGAGATGGTGTCAGGTAATGGAGGTTGGGCGAAAACCTTCAAGAAGGAAAAATTCCCAACCAGCCTACAGCACCGCTGTACGACTCCCTCATGGGTCCATCCTTTTAAAATACTAGTAGTAGTACGATTTTCAGCACAGATGGTAGGAGTGAACCAAGGGTCTGCTCCAGCTGCATGGAACATGTGGTGTTATTAATGACTTCTGTGTTAGCAGGACAGATAGTACTTGCTGCCCCTAGGCACAGAATCAGCCAGTGGAGAGCCATAGCTGGGAGTAAGGATCAGATGGTCTCTTCGGCAGCCAAGGGTTTTGATACCGGCTGACTTCCACCTTACTCGGCTCCCAAAGGCTGTAATACTTTACAGTGGCTCTGGTGAATCCACGTGGGTCTCTCTTGGATCTTTACTGCAGTGGGAGTGGACCAGGCCTTCCTTTTGATGACCTTTATCAGGACTTGGTCACCAGGCTTAACTCTCTGCACCTGTGGAGACAAAACATCTCTTGGCAGATTATTTGCACTCATAACTTCTCTAGTCTGCAACATCTTACTCATCCATTCAGCTAGAGTAGTTTCTCCTTGAGGCTTTTCACACACATTCTCACAAATGGGAAGTGTAAAAGATCTTCCATAAAGGATTTCAAACGGGGTCAGGCCTCTGTCTGTTGGCGTGACCCTCATGTACAGTTTTACCAGAGGGAGACATTCCACCCATGTTCTTCCCGTTTGCTCCATAGTTTTCCTCAGTCTCATCTTTATAGTGCCATTATTTCTTTCTACCAGGCCTGCACTTTGGGGATGGTATGAACAGTGGTTCTTCAGCTCAAAACCCAGGTGCTTAGACATCTGTGTAACTACTTCATTCACAAAATGTGGACCATTATCACTGTAGACTCGCTGTGGGATCCCATGATCTGGAATAATGTTCTTGCACAGTGCTTTAGCCACTGTCAGTGCATCAGCACTTTTGCTGGGCACAATCTCAACCCACTTAGAGTATGCATCTATCAAAACAAGACAATACTTGTATGTCTGACATTGTGACAACTCTATAAAATCCATATGAATAACTTGGAATGGATAGTCCGGATTAGGGAATCTCCCTCTTTTTGGCCTGAGGTTTCCCTGTGGGTTATGCTTACAGCAAGTCAAACAGGATTTACAAAAATTTTTTGAGTAGTTATTAAAACCTGGTGCATAGAAATACTTTTCCACTGCATATACCATCCCTCCTGTTGACACATGGCAAAGCCCATGCGTCAAAATAGCTGCCGTATGATAGAGACTTCTAGGCAGGCAGAGTTTATCTTTTACCTTAAAAAGATCCTGCTCTATCATGGCCCCTTCTTTGAGCCACAGCTGTTGCTCAGCAGGCGGGGCACGCTTTTGCATATCAGAAAGAACTTCAGTATCAATGGGTTGATTGATGTGTGCAAGGAGGTACAAGTTGCATTTGCCAAATTGGCCTTGGGCTGCTGTCTTAGCAGTAGCATCAGCTTTGGCATTACCCACGGAAATAGTATCTGTTCCCCGCGTGTGTGCTGTACATTTACAAACTGCCACTTTGGCCGGCAACTGAATTGCTGCAAGGAGGTCTAGCAACAGCATAGAGTGCTTTACTGATTGCCCACTGGCCGTCTTCATGCCCCTTCGGGCCCACTGTGCAGCAAAGAAGTGCAATGTAGAGAAAGCATACTGACTGTCTGTATAAATGGTGACACTTTTCCCTTCTGCTAACTGACAGGCTTGTGTTAAGGCAATTATTTCAGCTGCCTGTGCAGAGAAATGGGAAGGGAGTTGACCTGCAACACAGACTTCCTGTTGAGACACCACAGCGAAACCACACATGATTTCTCCTTTGTCATTCTTAAAACAAGAACCATCTACAAACCACACTTCCCCTTCAGCTAAGGCTACATCCTTCAAATCACTACGAGATTTACACGTCTCCTCAGTGTTTGTAATACAACAGTGTGGTGTGCCTTCCTCAGCTGTGGGCAATAATGTAGATGGATTGAGTGTAGAGCATCTTTTTATAGTCAAATGTGGCTGGGACATTAGGAGCGCCATAACTGACAGATGTCTGGCTGGTGACAAAAATGACATTTTAGTTTCTGTCAGGAGTAAGCCAACCGAGTGTGGGACTAGCAGCGTGAGTTGATGGAAAAGTACTACTTCCGCTGAGGCTTCTATTGCCATTGCAGCGGCGCACACAGCTCTAACACAGGCAGGCAAAGCACAAGCCACAGGATCCAGCCTCTTAGAGTAATAGGCTACCGGCTTCTGCTTTCCTCCTGTCAGCTGAGTTAGCACCGAGGTCATGAACTTCCCCTTACAATCTACAGTTTGAACAAAGGGTTTACTATAATCTGGGAGACTCAAGACAGGTGTGGTCACTAACTGCTCTTTCAACTCGCAGAAAGCCTTCTCACCTTCTGGAGTCCACTTTATTTCCTGCTTCATGGCCATCGGTGTTTCATAAATTAGGTCTAACAGCGGTTGTGTTACCTGAGCATAATTTGGAATCCACTGTCGACAGTAGTTACACAGCCCTAAGAATTGCATCATCTGCTGCTTAGTGATAGGCTTACAGGCTTGCTGAACAGCCGCTTTCCTGGATTCAGTCAGGGCTCTGCCTTCTGGTGTTAGTTTATGACCCAGGAATACAACTTCAGAAGCAGCCCACTGTAGCTTTTCTGGAGATGCTTTGTTGCCTGTTCTTTCCAAATGTTTGAACAGTGCTATAGCCGTGTCTTTATTGTGCTGCTGAGTGTCTGATGTAATTAAAATATCATCCACATAGGTCAAAATTTGGCTATGTGAGGGCACATGGAATGTAGATAAGCAATTTTCCAATTCTGATGCAAATATAGTGGGGCTATCAACATAACCCTGTGGCAACCTGGTGTAGGTGAGTTTCTTTCCCTCAAAGGTGAACCCAAACCATCCCTGTGAGTCTGGATGTACTGGGATTGAGAAAAAAGCATTACTAAGATCCACAACCGTGAACCACTTCATTTCAGGTTTGATATGGTTCAACAAAGTATGAGGATCTGGGACACACGGGGCCCTACTCTCAACTGCCTTATTTACTTCCCTTAAGTCTTGAATCATCCTCCAACTCCTCCCATCAGCCTTTTTCACTGGGAATATAGGGGTGTTACACTGAGCCTCTGGTGCTCTCACCAGGATCCCTGCATCAAGCATCTCTTGTACTACAGGTTTGATTCCCTGAAGGGCGTCTGGTTTAAGGGGATACTGCTTTACCCTAGGTCTATAATCAGATTTAGGTTTGATAGTAACTTCTGGAGCAGTGGTCATTAGGCCTACATCAGTTTTGTTTCGAGACCAGAAACTGTCAGGCACCTCAGCCAAACATGGATCCACCTCTTCCAGAAGTAACACTCATTCTCGGTCATCCTCCCCCATATGAGTACGGGGAGTGGCCGTGACAACCCAATTTAAATTTTTATAAAAACAGCTTCCCACACTATCACTAAACCAACCTCCTTCTTCTTCATGCCAATCACAAATACTCTCAGCTTTATTCAAAAACTGCTTTAACTCCTCCCAATGCATGTCGTTCGTTTTAGACACTGACAAATGAGGATTAGGTGACCATCCCTTCAAGAGACGCTTAGCTTCTGAAGGAAGACTGACAGAACAGACTGCCTTTCCTTTCCTATCAGTATAAAGGGTCTTCAGTGTCATTCTCTGTGGTCCTAACTTCTCAAATTTTTGTACATAATCAAAATCTGGACCTGGAGTGTGTTTATAATAGAGAGTGACATGCATCTGCTCTGGGGAGAGGCTTTCTGAGTGTGGTGGTTGAGGATCAGGCAGTAGACGCAGGAGTTGCTCTCCTGTGCGCCCAGGGTCAGGCATGGGCAGATCTAGGTACCACCAGTAATGTGGCGCCCCTTGTTTCAACACTACATAAGAGGGGATCTCCTCCCCCGGGCCTATGGCTGCCATCCCGTTTGTAGTAGGCACTAGGGATATTTTTAATTTGCTCAACAAATCTCTGCCCAATAAATTCACCGGACAGTTAGGACACAAAACTGCCATTGCTTTTTCCTGAAAGCCAGATGCCTCATCCTCAATCACAAAACTTTGGGAAAACCTACAAGGGGTGACTTGTCCATTTGCTGATTTTACAAAAATATTCTTATCACCTTTTGTCACTCCAGGAATTTTATCTCTCAAAACTGTCCTATCTGCTCCTGTGTCGCACAAAAACTCTATTTTTACTCCATTAATTTTTAGCATTCTAATGGGCATTACCTTATTTTCTTCTGAACTAAAATATGTATCAACAATCTCTTCCAAATCTAACAACTCATCCTCACTTCCCCTATCCTTGTCGGGCGTCTAGGGAGCTACTGGCGGTCATGCTCGCGGATTGTGTGGGGGGGGCTTTTCATATTCTTCAGGATTATGCTCTTGGCATTCTCTTGCAAAGTGTCCTGGACGCCCACAATTGTAACAAACATCATCTCTGAACCTTCCGTACCTTCCTCTGCCTCGTCCTCTTCCTATGACCTAAGGCTTTCCTACAAACTCAATTTCCTGTCCATCTAAATTATATGTTTGTCTCAGCTGCTGAAAGTTAACAATCCACTGGCGGACATTAGCCAGGGGGTCACCCAGGCCTTTAACTGCGTCTTCTAACTCTTTACATGACCATGGGCGTCTAACTAAGAGGAGAGGTTTGTTATCTCCACTTACTCCAAAATGAGGATTAGGCACCTCAATTGCAGGAAAAATGCTAGTCGGGTCAGTTGGTGGCCACGGTGGGGGATCAGGTCGTGGTCCCCATGGCTCATCTCGCTTGACCATGGCTGACAGCTCTGTCTGTACCTCACCGTAAGGGCCATACTGCTTCCCTGACCGCGAATGGGAAGGACTCAGCCAACCAAACCCGAACGGGAGAGGTGGAGGAGGAAGAGGGGGAGCGGAGCCTGTAGACGAACCTTGAGACTGCGGTTCCGTCGCCTCCGGCTTGGCCTTTGGTGCTGCAGTCACCTGTGGCCCTCGGGCCGCCAATTCCCCTTGGGCTGGCATAGGCTTCTTTTTCTTATCCTCCTCCTGTTGGATAAGTGCTTGTGGCCTCCCAACAAAATCAGCAGAGTCCTCTTGGAGCGCTGCTATGAGGGATTTCTTATCTTTCTTTTCTGTCTGCGCTTCTCAGCTTGTTCCTGCCACTTTACTGCTTCAATAAGCTGAAGTTTAAACTTATCAATTTTCTTAGGTTCTGCTATAGCCATTTCTGCTTTTAACTGAGTTACCAATTTATCGCATGCGCAGGTTTCCAATTTTCCTGGAAACTCATACTTCTTCTTCCATTCCCCTAAATACCTTGCGGATCCAGGGGAGTAAGTGTTCATGAACTTAGAATCCCCAGCCAATTGGGGTTTACTGTTTCCCTTTCCCATAGTTGCAACTTTTGGCACAAGCAAATGATCAGTCACAACAGCATGGGGATCGTCCACTGTATCAAGCTTCTACAGATACTAATTATCTGCGGATACAGCCGTCCACCACACCCAACTTTTCAATTTTTACTTGTGCCCAACAAATAACACACAGTTTAAATAGGTAGTGACACTGCTCTACTCAGCCGACAATAGTCCGTCAACTACCATCAATCACACGTTCTCATACACACACACGTGTTTCAGTATCCCTGATACTTCTTTTCGTCCCAGACGAATAGCGCTTTTCCTATTTAAGTGTCCCTGACACTTCTATGTCCCAGACATAGGGTCCGTCCCTGACGAACTCTTGCGCTGCTCTCTAGTGTCCCTGACACTGCTATGTCCCTGACATAGGGTTCGTCCCGGACGAACTCTTGCAGCTGCTTTCTAGTGTCCCTGACACTGTATGGGGTCCCAGACCCCCAACCACGCAGCTTACCCCAGCTCAGATGTGTGTGTCTTCTGGCTCGGCTTCCGTCAAGCAGAAACGATGGAGAGGACCAACGTTGGAGAGAAACAGCTGACCTCCCGCCGAATTCACGAGGAAGGGTTTTCACAACCTCCTACCGAGGCTTACTGTGCACAGATTTCAGCGTCCTGTCCTCGCTGTCCTCCTCTTCACCGTTGATGCTGTATTGGAGACCGGGCGGAAACACCAATAAATGTTGGTTCTACTCAAGCATTTAACAAGAGACACGTTGCATCTTTTCAAGCTGGGATCAGCTCGTGGCTGCAGGAAGACGTCTCTTCTTGGTTTGTGGCTGCAGCCCCAAGCCTCACTCAGACTTCTTTATTTATAGCAAACAAGGTTACACAATAGTTACACAGAAGACCTTTAACATATGCTTCCTTCGCCTTAGAAACAAGGAAACTGACTTTTGCCCTTATAAGTATATAAAGTTCAGACAGGGAACACTTGGTGTCACGAGTTCCTTGACCCAGAGCGGGTCTGTTTTCACTTCCTCAACTCATATACTCTTACAACATATGCACAACTGAAAAGTGTTGAGCTGTCAACATTCAAAGCAGTCAAAAGTTCAATTACACAGCAAGATCACATGTACATTTACTTAGTCATATAGCAGAGAATAAACTCTATGATAAACAATTAAGACTTTTGATCCTAACACTGAGCGAGCGCTGATGTTTCCGTGTCCTCCAACAGGATTTCATGTGGAGTACGACATCTCCAAACCTGCGGGGCAGCGAGTGAAGAACCTCAGCATCATGTGCACAAAGTGCCGCGTTCCTCGCTACGAACCCGTGGAGGATAAGACGGTTTATAAGGTGCTGATGCCGTCCTACTTGGTGACGGGCGGAGACGGATTCTCCATGATCAGAGACGAGTTGCTGAAACACAACAGCGGTGAGGCTTCAGGACTGTGTTTGTTCTGACGCTGTTGTGGAAAATAAATGAATCCATTAATCCATTGTGTTCTCACTGCAGGTGATTTGGACATTACAGTGATGTCCAACTACATCTCTCAGAGACAGAAGGTTTATCCGTCCGTGGAAGAACGCATCAAGTTCTTCAGCTCAGCTTCAGGAGTGCCAGGACTTGCCACTCCACTGGTTTTACTGGTTCCACTGTTCTGGATTCTGTGTGGGAACATGTGAGACTGAGTCATCCAGACTCACACAGTAGAACAGCAAAGCTTTTTAATCAGTTGTGTTTTATAAGCCGCATGTGGACGTAATTCCACAGGACATGGATTTTCAAAGTAAAGGACCCTCCAGTAGCAGTTTTTCCAGTTTTACATCTCCATTTGAACCATAAGGCTCAAAGCTCCTAAACACTGCTGCCCAGTAGAAGCCTGTACTGAGAAACACAAAGTAAAAACTGTTTTTTAAAATATTTTTGGACTCATCTCGTTCTTGGTGCTAATTTCATACACGTGTGAAGGTGTTATCTTTAAAAACACGAGTGTTCTGGTGTGTCTGGTTTTGACTCGCACAAACGTCAAAAGCAGGTTTTCTCACTAAGGGTGAAATTTTAAGAAGAGTTGTGCAGGTTGTGTTTTACAGCTGCAGCTGAGTCTCTTTGGCAGCAGCCATGTGGGAACCATCAGGTAGATCAGGTAGATCAACCAGTGTGACAGGTGATCCTGCAGAAATCCACCTGATTTTGCTCTGATTTCAGTCCAGATTCGTGTCTTTGCAGCTTAATGATAGTTTCCTGTTTGGTTTTTGGGTTAGGACTCACAGGCCAGAACCAAGCGTGCTAAGGCTGGAACATGTTGCTCCAGGCTGCATGTAGGTCACCGTGCACAGGGTTTCCAAGCAACATCATCAGTGAGATGTCGAAGCACAAACTGGGAAACAGTGAGTGGAAAATGTTCCATTTTGTAACATGCAGTGTTTTTAACTGGAATCTGCCTGAACAGGGCCTCCTTTGTGTGAGTCCTCACCCATACAACATCCACTGCCTCTTAATGTTGAGGAACTCCTTATTAGTCGCTGCACTGAGGCCCAGCACGGCTGGCACCAGTCTGCACCAGCATGAGCTGCCAAGTGCAGGAAAACATCCACATTCAGAGACTAACAGGAAACAGACCGGTTCAGACGAGTCGGGGAAACTGGGCCCGCGCTGTTCACTTTGACTAACCCACTAACCCTCCGTTTGTGCCCAGTCACAGTGAACGCACACGAGCACTGAACCCAGGTCAGTTTTCACAGCCCTAATAAAGTTTATTCAACTCAGACAGCAAGTCATTGATTGATTTGAATAATGTGATTTTAACAGATTTGTTTTCACTGGCATGTCAGTGAACACACCACGTCTCAAACGGACTTCAGTACGACATGTCAGTGAATGCATCACCATTTAAATGTACCTCGGTGCGTCTGCATGCAGTAAACTTACATTTATAAATGTGTCCGATATTCTCATGTCGTGAAACAGTTTTTTATTCTGTGTTTCAGGTTGTGATCGACACGTTTACAGCTTCAGGAGTCACAGGTAAAATATTAACACGCCCTTCATGTAAACAAGACACGTCAGTTTAAAAATACCTCAGGAGTAAAAGCCCTGAAGTTAAATATTACCATCAAGTTACAGTTCAAGTATGAACGTAAACACTGAGCCTTCAGTTATTCAAGTGTTTATTATTGATTACTTTGTTTATTTGATCACTTTCATTGTGCACATGCAGCTCAAGTGTGAATTTCTCAGTAAAAGCCTCGTCGTGTCGTGTCTCATTTCGTTCTGGGAAACGTGAGACGTGGCCTCTGGGAAACTAGAACATTTTGTCTGCACTCGGCACCAGTTCAGTGGCTTTGAGTGATTACTGCTCATGGTAATGTGTAAATATTGAAATAAAACAGTGAAAAACTGCAGTGAGATGAATAAATATATATCTTTTATTTGTGCATCATACACTTTGGAATGTGGAGCTGGTCCCAGAGACTTTGGAAACTTTGACTATTGCACGTCCATCATCCAGGAAGATCCAGTGTTGGTTCGGCCCCTGATTCATATGACGAATGTTTCCCTCTGAGGAAGAAACATCACGTTTAAACAGATTGTTGACACTCGGGTGCAGTATTTCTGGTACTGGTGAAGATCAGCTGTTATTATATCATGTCACATTTATTTATTTCCTGTTGAAACCTGAGCTCAGACATGTAAAGTCCTCAGCTCCTTGCAGAAAAACCATCTGGAGCTTGAAGTGCTTTTACTGTGTGATCGAGGTTGAAGCCTTCTCTGGTGTTTTTACAGAGATCTAGAGATTGTATCCCCCAACACAAAGGCCTCAAACTACAAGCAGCTGTTTTCCTGAGGAAACAAACTCTGTTTCATGCCAGAGCTGGAACTAAATGTTAAGGAAACCTTTAAATTCTCTACGGGACATTTTTCCTTCATGGCCACGAATAGAAAATAGATTTGTCTAAAGAAGGAGAGAACAAACAGAACAAGTTAAATCCCAGAAGAAAAAGAATCTGGTGGTTGTTTTTTCAAGCAGCCTGTCACATGGCGTCTGCAGACGCCTTCATGTTATGTGGCTTTTAAAGACACATGGGAAACAGATGTGGAAAGCCCCGTCTTCTACGCCCACATTTGTTGTTTTTTGCTCAGAGACAGAGGTGGCTGCTTCTGGCTGTGGAGGTTTTTACTGAACTCAACTAAACCCAGAAACTGCAGGTTTGCTGGGCAGAATTTAGTTTCACTTTAAGCGTCTCAGGATGTCAACGTGCTGCAGACAGCGTGAGTCTGTTCACTGCAACACGGTCAAATAGGAATTTGTTTTCTATCCCAGATGGACGCTGGAGTCAGAGTCACTCGACTCCATCATGTGGCAATAAAACTGATGCTGATTCGCTGCCTCCTGTTTACCTGAGCCAGTTCAGGAAACAGCTCCTGCACCGCCAAGTCCAGCAGGACGTAGGTCATCTGAGGAGACGGAACAAACCGCCACCGTTAGTTTGCCTTACGCTCTGTGATCATGTCAAACCTGTTCATCATGACTCCAACTATCCTCCAGAGAAATGTCACAGTTTTATTCTGTATTTTTTCACCTGCTTATTGAGCAGCGGCTGCTGGAGTCCGTCAAACAGGAGCCGGATTCCTTCGTACTTCGCCTCCTCTCCGATGCACTTTTCCACAAAGTCTGAAACCCAACACACACACACGCACACACACACACACACACACACACACTTCACTTTACACTAAACTTAGTGTTCAAGTGTCTTAAAGCTCCACCTTCTCATCTCAGAAACACATTCAAATGAATCACTGGGACATTTCTACATCATCGAGCTGTAAATTTGTGCTGAAGCTTTTTCATTTTCGTTGCCAGGATGTTTTCTGCGGTGATGTCTGGAAGGGAACTTGTTTTTCAGGGGCACTGAGGCCTAAACATGCAGGAGATAAATCAGTCGTTTCATGGGTTCACTCTGCTTGTAGGATAAAACTGAACTACTCTGCACTGTAAAGCTGTTTGTGCCCCGTGTGTCGGCCACAGGGAGGTCAGGAAGGAGAAGTTGCTCCACACTGACCTGGTAAATACTTCATCATCTCTTCAAACGTCTGCTTGGCTCTGATCTGTTTGTCCTCTGGGGTTCGCCGCTCGCTGTTCTCACAGAACACAGCGTCTGCAGGAAGAAACACCAGGAAGAGGACAGTGTCGCAACTTATATATCAGTTTTTTAAAAAATCTTATCTGTCAATGTCCAGTTGGCCCAAGCTCTGCTCCTTCTTCCTGTCTCTATTGACCAGACAGGAGCTGAACCTCCTGACTGCACGCTGGTGCTACCTGCCCTGGCCTGCAGAAGAGGATCTCCTGTCTGAACAATGGAGACAGGAAGAAGGCGCAGAGCTTGGGGCAACTGGACATTCACAGATAAGATTTTGAAAACTGTTCCACTAATGTGAAAAGTGGTGCAGACAAAGCTGAATGTTGTGATGCAGTCAGCTGTGTAAATGTACTGGTTAATGTAAGAAGGTCAGAAACACGGGGACAAACCCCCCCAGGTGCTGAATTCAGCCCCCGCTCGGTCCGGTACCTCGCAGCTGTGTGATGAGGGACACCAGGCGGTGCTCCTGCAGGATGTGCTCCAGTTTGGACTGCATGTACCGGTCCATGTACGCCTCGAACGTGTTCTTGAACAGGATTCTGAGAGCGCACAGGGTGTGGTGCAGCAGGTCCGGCATGTGGAACACCAGCCGACCTGTAGGTGAAAACACCAGCGAGGCTGAACAGGACACTTTCCTATAAACATCAAACAGCTGCTGAGGCTTCAGTGGGTCTGGTCTCAGTGGTACCTTCTTATTCCACTTCCATTGTGTCATGATCTTTAAAACATTCTGCTTTTAATTGTGCTGTCTGATGTTTTCATGGGTCGAAAAGCCCTTTGGTGAACATCACTTGTTTCATTTGACCCGATTCTGTCGCAGCTGTTTTCACTTCCAAGCCTCTTTTTCTGCCCTTCGGCCTCGTGTTCGTCTTTGTTTTGAAGCCTCTGCTCTGCTACTTTGGCTCTTTGGCTGCTCTTTGAGTGACTCCACAGTGCTGGTCCAAAACAAACCACGGCCGCATTTAGCTGCTACACTGGATATTCACGGAAACAGAACTTTGGATGTTTCACGTGTGAGACAGTTAAATCAGACTGATTTAATAACCGATTCAGGACATTTGCAGCTCCAGTGTGTGATGTCCGCCCTGGGTCTGACCTCTGTCTGCAGCCAAACCACTGCAGCCGTACTGACGGCGTGTTTATGCCAGAGCTGTTTTATTGCACACAGCTTCACCGTCACTCACCGACATACATCATGTAGTCATACATGCCATCAACTGGGACCTTTTCCATGAAGCAGTTGCAGCTGCTTCTCTTCTCCACCCCCTCCACCCAGTTTGCGTTGTTCCTGAACAGGCTGTTGAAGAGCTGCAGGCGAAGACATAGACACAACTGATTTACTGAAATATTATTGGATTGGACAAGATTTTATGGAAGAAAATGTCCTAAAACTGTGAGATTCTTACATTATATAAGGATCATATATAAGGATGGTCCATGAGAAGAGTGTGGATGGAAAAGTTGTTATTCCAGATTTTCACTTTATCGTTCTGAACAGTCTGAACAAACATTCTCAGGATGTGCATTCCTGATTTTATCTTCGTGAGCGTGAGCTTTACTGTTTCTGAGGAGTTTTGTGATTTTTCTTTTACCTTCTTGTTGCTCTCTGCAGACGGGCTGAGGATGGTGAGCTCAGGCCGGCTCGGTTTGGGTTTGGGGGACTCGCAGGAGTTGAAGAAAGACTGGATGAAGGGCTCCAGGTTCTGTCCTCTCTATAAAACAGTGAGTTAGTTTCACAGTGTTTGATGTTGACCTAGTTACGCCACAGATCTGTGGTATTTGACTTGGATCCCACAGCTCCTCCCTGAGCTTACCTCTTTCATCAGCTTCCCTGGAACAGACTTGAAAATTTTCCCTGTAAAGCCAATGAACAGAAACATGAAGTGATATTTCAGGTCCAGGTTTAGCTGCAGACCAATGTGTGGATGCAGTGAGACACCACATACTGGGTTTGCTGAGATAATTACAGGGAAAACCAGTTAACTGTGTTCCCGTAGACCAAAACAAAAACCTGAGACCAGTGTGTGGGCGTTGTTCTGCATGTGGGTACGTACCAAGGTTGACATCAGGCAGAATCCTGTCCAGGAACTGAGACTCCATACTGTGAGGGGACAGAAAGTCTGCGAGCAGCTGGCTGTTCCTGAGCTCTGGTTGCTGCAGGAGTCTCTGAACACAAACACACACACGAGGCTCAGCAGCAGTCGAAGTTTTTAACTGATGCTGCTTTTCACAGTATATGAGCTCAGTGCACGTATCTACAGGACATATCACTGCATCTGTAATAACACTGGTGTAGAAATGCACGTGTACAAATCCCCCGACTCCTGTAACACCTTCCAAATGCTGCCCTCTAAGGCCAGAGTCCATGTCCTGCACATGGATATTGAGTTCTTTACATCAGCTTTGCTTTGAGAGTCTCAACTCTCAGTCAAATGTATCTGACACGAGCAGAAAGTCGGCCGCTACAAAGATTCATATCCAGACTGAACACCTGTAAATATTCTTCAATTTCTTCCCTTTTGGATTCAAGGAACTCGTAATTCTTTGGTGCAATGAGTCTTTTGGATGGAAGCTGTACATCTGCAAATGTGCCTGAGAAAACAAGGAGAATAAGAGTTTGTTAAGGACCAATAGGGACAACAAGCCCAGAGTAATGTTCTGCTCTTTGGGTATGAAAACATGGAACTGCCACAGTAATTTAATCAGAGTTACCGTGGAACTCAGTGAGTTTGGATTCGAGTACGTAGAACTCCAGGTATCTTCTGTAGACCGACCACATCTCTGTTTCATGACCAACTGCAGGAGAAAATCAAGGAGAAGATCTGACTTCTGGTTTAGCTGCAGCTGTCACAGCTGTCAATTAGACAAACAGCTGCACAGATGTGACAGAACCGTCGCTCCACACGCACCTTCCTTCCTGTCGTGGCGTTCCACGTCGATGCAGAAGACGGGGAACTTCTCCCTCTTCACCTCATCTTCAGAGATGGCGATGTAGGGGATGGTGATTCTCCAGGCCAGCAGGTTCCTCTGGGTGCCCGGTGTGCTGGCCGGCTCCACGGGGGAATTATCCTCTGTCACGACAGTCGCGTCCTCCACCTGCGGGGAGAAGACGGACCAGACCTGAGAGACACATCTGGCTCTGAATGACTTTAACATCTGTGTAGGTGGATTATTACAAATAAAATAATTACAGCTGCATGTTTTCATTAATCAATAATCCATTATCACACAGAAGAACTAAAAGTCTTGACTCTGCTGTCAGGAGGGGACACAACCTATGTCCTATTAGTGAAGTTCTCCCTCACCGTGTCATCGTCCACGTCGCTCATGGCGCTGGGGGGCAGCATGGTGCCCTCCATGGTCGTGCTCTTGAACACGCCTTTGATTTTGCTGCCGATTCTGCTGATCCCAGAGGACTCCCCTCGTCTAGACGTGTTCCTGTGGAGAGCACCTAATCTGCATTAACGCTGCAGCACAAATGCATCGCAGGTCGGCCTGTGGGGAGACTCTCGACTGGCTGACGGACAACAGTGAGTTAGCGGTCGTGCAGCAGACGTGCAGTCGCAGCTGTTTGCACATTTCTAGCAACCGTCTGACAATTAGGCCTGATGGATCTGATGAAGCCACACAGGTAGTCAGTTATTTCCACAGTTACTGCCTGTCAGACTTGGCTCTGATCAATACCAGTGATTGAAGAATTCCTCAGCTGCCTACAGACATGTTGGCCTTTCAAACCTGCCTTGAAGACCCTTCACAACAAAGTCAGATGAGCAGGAACGAGCTGAAATAAGATCTGTCCATCTGTTGGACAGATCTGTTGTTTCTTCACATAAAGAAAGCACCTTTCAAATGATTCTGATGGCAGAAGCCTTTTCTCTATAGAGAGTAGACTTTGTGCTGTTGGTCACAGGATGAACAGTAGAAACTTTAATGTCCTGTCATTTTAAATCTGACTGCAGTGTCTCTGCTTCATCTGGTCTGCTGTGACGGTCCCAGATCAGCTTTAGCGTGAGATGCAAACAACGAGCAGCAGCAGCAGCATCGGGCAGACAGGCGACATGCTGAGGACTACTCACCTGGTTTCTTCCAAACTGAAGCTATTTCTGCAATAAGATGCACAAGCAACAAGACCAGCTTACTGTTTCACACTTGTCCCTCGTGCACATCAATAAGATGAGTCTCCACCACGTGTCTCATCAGCGGCTCGTTCAAATGCAACTAAAAACTGAATTTATTCAAGAATCCACATCACAAACCTGTTGATCCTCGAGTTCCTCGTCGGCGACTCGGCTCCCCTCAGCAGGTATCTGAAGTACTGAACACAGAGTACACACCGTCACGTACAAGCTACAACCAGACAGTATTCAAAGTCCACAGTACAGATGATTTTAAATATGGACATATTTCATTTGTGATACAGGGCCATGGTGGAAGAAGTATTCAGATCTGGCCATTCGATTTGTTTTGTTGTGTGTCATGTTAAATCTGAAAGTTACTAACGTGGTTATACAATACTAAATGGACAAGTACAAGTACTTCAAATAGATGTAAATGTATACAGACAACAGTATAAGTGTGTACTTTGAATACATGGCGTCAGTGGGAAACCATCCTAATTTGCTGATGTCTTACTTCGTCACTGTGGCAGAACATCGGGGTGAAGACTCGCTCCAGCAGAGACAGGACGTGCTCGTAGGCCTCAAACAGGCAGGGCATCGTCTGCAGCTTCACCACACCGGAGTACGGACCCGCAGAGACTGGGAGGGAAACGCAGTGTGAGGTGAGACTGCTGGCTCCGTTTATTACCACCAAGCTAAACTAAAGGTCTGGTTCTCCTCTCAGTGAACACCTGCTGTAACCATCCCCACAGCAGGCTGCTGCTTCTTTAACTCCCTGTAAGTCCAGGGAACATTGATCTACACTTTCAGAATCAGAAACACTGATGAAGCTGCTGAGCCCTGACATACTTTGTCCCACACTTACCGCTCCTTATCTCCTCCACGATGATGGGGTCGAAGCTGATCTTATCGACGCTTTCGTCCAGGCAGTAGGTCTCGTGGATTTGCCGCACCTCTCCGTGTAAATGCCGCAGCTCAGGGTCCGTCAGCTCCGGACTCAGGATCTTGTTGTTAAACTCCTCTGGAGAACGGTTCACACAGTCAGACCGACAGGTTTACGTCACAGGGTGGGTTCTGTTCTGCGATAACGCTGCTGGGTCTATTCCAGTGTTACACTTTTAATACAAAGTATTTCTCTGCTGAAACATTCAAACGTGTAAACAACGTTTCAGGCCCTGATGTTGTATCAATATTTCATGTCCCTGAGCGTCTGCAGAGAAAACCTGCTGCAAACATCCTCTGGCTCAATCAAATGAAAAGTCAGTTTAATGAATATAGGACATAACCGTCCGTCAGCTGATGGTTACTGCAATAAGCCTGAATGATGAGGGGACTCTGGGTAAAGGTCTGGCCCTCGAGCCGTGTCAGATGATTAATGTGCAGCAGTGTTTGTGGGTCATGCTTCTCACCCACAGTGAGGCAGAACTGCAGGAGGTGCACGGCCCCTTCCTGCTTCAGGAAGTTCATAAAACGAAAGAGGAGATCCTGCTGCTTCCTGATCTCCTTCAGCTCCAACTTCAGCACCTGCACCACCAGAGGGACAGATTTATTAACAGGCCTCAAAAATGTTCTCCACGGAACGCATAAAGTCTGACCGCAGACACAAACCCCGAACTAAACTCTGTGTACGGCTAATGAGACACTTACAGACGGCTTTTTGTTGCTGACGTCCTCGTATCTTTGTAGAAAGGGAACCAGGGCAGATGGAGGCTCTGTGGCAGGTTCTGGCTGGAGGCACAAATTAAACATTAAACATCTGCACTCAGGTTCCAGTTAAAGGAACCAAATCCTTATCAGCACTATAAGACATATACACAGTGAAGCAACAATGACCCAGCAGCCTGGTTCTGAAATAAACATTTTGTAACTGGACATTTAGTTTATTAACTGGTTTTGGACTAACGAAGTAATGGAGTCGTCTTTTACTTGACTTACCGGAGTGTCATCAACAAACATGAGCACCATGAGGTTCACAGTGTCCTGAAAAATAACCAGGGTCAGCATGTTATCACTCTAACCTGAAGTAAACCGCTTCCTTCACTAGCAGCCTCATCGTTTAGCAAATCCAAATAAACTCCACATATTTTAGAGCGTGGCCTGTTTGATTACTACTCTGCCTGTTTTTACTGAAGCTGCTGGCAGCACCAGACAAACCACTTGTACTCACAGGGTCAGCCATGAAGTCCATGGTTGGCAGGATGACAGACCCGGCCATCACCTCCCGCAGCAACAGAGCCAGAGACCTGAGCAACGACAGCACACACCTTCCTGATACAACAGTCAGCCAATGAGACACATTTACAGCCACACAGGCCTTTAGGTACAAATAGTTCTCTTCTGTTTATTCCGTCACAGTGAACAGATCCAGTCCAGATCCAGTTAGTCCGTGCAGGCTGCCCACCTGCAGTCTGTTGCTTTGGGAGGCATCACGTAGGGGAACAGCATCTCCGTCAGCTTCCTCAGGTAGCGCAGCTCGTCTTTCCGGCTGTACAGAGCGACGTGAAGGTCGGCGCCGTACTCGCCCAGAGCCGCCTGCTGTAAGTCCTCCATGTTCTTCACTAAGCACGGACACACAATACGATCCCAACAGGGACCAGGTTAGTTCCAGTTCAACTAAATGCTTCTCTAGCTGACCCGCTGGCAGCCAAACTTGGTGTTCAAATTAAAAACCAACATAGAAATGATCTGAATGCAGGAATGTGTGATGAAAAGCTTTAAAATACCTTTTTCTTTAGCGTTTGCTATAATTTCAATGTGCTTCAATGCAGCTTTCATCACTTTATCTGCAAACACTGCAGGGACGTCCACCTGTTAGTGAGCAACACACAAATAATCACAGGTGTCGTGAACCTGGAATATAAAATATACAGTTATGGGACTCGTGTTGGTTTATATCTAAATATGTATGAATGTTTAGGACCTTGAGACTGAACAGCCTCCCAGTGTGTGTTGGGGACATAAGAGGGGACCAGGACTCCCAGGGCCACGTGCAGGTACAGTAACTATATGATCTACAAACTGCACTGTATCAGTGCAACAAGCTGCACGTGTCAGGTGTTCTGTTTCTGTGTCACCTTCTGAGCTCGGCGGACGAGCACCGATGCGAAGAAGCGAAAGGTCATCCTCAGTTCATCCACGCACGCCTCGTCGTCCGTGATGTCCCTGAAACCAGAGCAGGGAAACTACCTTCGCATGTGTGTCTGTGAAAGACGAGGACAAAACAAAACACCTTTGGATCTTTCATACCTGTACCAGGGGTACACGAAGTTCTCCAGAACTAACTCGAACACCTGCGAGAGAAGAAGGAAGCTGGTGACAATGACACACGCACTTAGAGTTTAATGTCACAGACACAACCAAAGCTGAAACGTCGTTTCTAAGTAAATATCCGATAACAAATGGAAGGTAAGGAGCAAAAGGCCCCCTGTTCACCTTTTCTATTGAAGCGTCCACTTTGGAATGAACCTTCAGGTCCAACCAGGGCTGAAAGTTTTCAAGGAGCAGCGTCGGCCTGGGGGGAATGACACATTTGTGCGTATTATCAGTGTGTGCTGTTTGAATTAGGCTCCGCCTGCAGCACCAGAGTGGAGCGACTTCAGTCCGGGTAAGATCCAAGGACTCTGTCTCCCTGTGGTGGTTTGTCATAGTCCTGTGTCTTTTCAAATCTACAATTACAGCTGATGTTCTGTGTGTAAAAGCTTTAACGTACCTGTGACGTTTACACTTGACCTTCCCACACACAGCACAGCTGTGGCCCAGAGGAAACAGCTCCTGCTCCTGCTCCTGCTGCTGTCGGAGGAAAATACATCACCAGGTTTAATCGCACACTTGGGGCTCGTGGAAACTCATCTCTCATCAGCTCGTGATGCTGGACTTACCCTGTTTCTTGGCTTTGTGCTGAAGAGGATGTTTGGGAGAAGAGACTCTGGTCCCAGGGAGCAATAGAAAGTGACGACACCAGCCAGGAATGACCAGAAGACCATCAGGATGTGGATATACCTGGGCGAGGCAATCACACAGCTCATGTTAAATACAACGGAGCACACACTCTAACACAGTCTGGTTCTTTACTAACCAGGTGAACTCACTGGTTACCTGTGGGCCTCCAAGACAACCACAGACACACTAACTGACCACAGTTAACACATACAACAGACACACGGGCTTTGGTTTTTTTATTTGTTTTCATCAGGATCAATAAATAGTCGCTCACTTCATAACAGTGACTCCGTTTAACGAGCTGTCTACAGATAATCCGCTTACAGAGGGTATTCACCTGACTGAACAGGTACAGCAGCTCTGCTCTGATAAGCGGACACACATCACGTGACCCGTCCGGCTCCGTGTCATCGGACCTACCTGTTGAGCAGCACGGTCAGGGACAGCATGGACAGCAGCAGGCAGCAGAAAACCGGGTACTGGCGTCCGGTCTCTCTCAGGACGTCGATCTTCAGCCCCCGTTTCAAATCCTTCAAACACCTGAAAATACCTGCCATCCTTTGGGCCGACCTGCTGGCACAGAGCCGTTTAGTAGCAGGTCGGTTTGGCCGGTTTAATAAATTAAGAGGCCGAGATCTGGAGGTCTGAGTTTCAGCAGGGACTCTTCATATAATAAAACTCATCTTAGCAACCGAGCGGAGCCAGACTCGTCCTGGATTCAACTTGTTTCCCCAGTTCCAAAGTTGTCACTTCTTGTTTTCCATGTTGACTTCCTCCACAGATGGGATGTTGTCTAATCCGACCGCAGGGTTGCCAGGTCTGAAAAAGAACGTGAAAATAGAGCCCAGGTTTGTGAAAACCGACGCGCCTGTTCCTCTGAAACACGTTTTAATGGGATTATAGAAAAGTGATGCCATCACACATTATCTTGCAAGAGATAAGATATTTGTGTTAATGTTCATGAGCAAGTTAAATTTTGTTATAATTATTTTGTCCAGGGCAGGATCACAATGAATATAAGTGTGGTAGGTGACAAAATATGTCCTCGGATTTCTTAATTTATTATTATCTTTCTGTATTAAATCAGTTTTAATCTATTTATTCGTTATAACCAATGTATATTTGCTTTATTTGGCCTGTTTATTACACAGCATATGTTAGTGCTGCTGAATACTGTGCCTTTAAATAAGTTATTATTGTTTTAATAATGAATTAAAAGTTAAAATGTAAAACTAGTTATTGTTAAATCAAACTGTCAACAGACCAAAGGTGTCTTTTCCCTAAACCGACATGGCAACCCTTAATCCAAACACTACCATTTCCGTTTCTAGCAGTGACTGTAGTTTCTATAAAAGGTTCAGGATCCGTGTACCAGTAAAAAAATATTTTTATTGACCTTATTAATAGTTTGACACCATTTATTATGGGTTGTTTGCAGACGTGTTGCTAAGCAACGCGAGCGGGATTTCATTTACGGTAAAGGTCCGTTGTTAAAACAGGTCCTTAATTTGAAAGGGTTTCCACCACCGGAAGCTGCAAAATAAACATCACAGTAAATTTATTGAACTTAAGTAAATGATCTTTTCTCTGATAGTCTGATAAAGGTGATCAAATCTGATCAACCAAAATACTTGTTCCCCAAAAATATTACTGATCAATGCGTCACTGTGAGGCAACCGGTTAAAAACAACTGCGGTATAAAGGCTCCGTGTCTTTGTATTTACTAATGAACTAGTGTTTTATTTAGGTAATGTGATATTTTTCTTTATTTATTGAGTAAGCAAACATTTTTTATAGCATATTTATAACAATATGAAGAATCCAAGCCAAGAGTGAAGAAATAAAACATACAACCACTAAAACAAACGTTCATCTATAAAAGTCCATTTATAAATATCTGCATAAATAAGTGCAAAGTAGTTCTAGGGCTTTTTCCCCCAAATACACTAACGAGATGAATAATTTCTTAACACTATTTGCATCATTTGCGTCGATGGACACCTTCTGTATCGTTACACTTTATTTCAAAATACAAATCGATTTAAATTCTCAACAAAAAGTATAATGTGATGTTTAACTGTTAGTGATTGGTAATATAAATATAAATAACGTGAAGACACTATTTACGATGGCAAATTACATCGCTCAAATTTTAATGAAAAAAAGGGGAAAAAAACGTATTTAGAAACTAATCAATAGAATCGATCAGTGACAGGAAGTCGTCGGGTCCTCGGATGTGTACAAACGGGGGGCCGCCCCTGAGAACCAGCCCGGGAAACCCCGCGCATCCAGCCGAGGCAGAGCTCGCGACGTTACGTAGCCGCCATTTTGTTTCACCGGGAGTAAAGAAACCGAGCCGAGCGGCGCCGGCGTGAATTTTCCCCCGATTTGGAGCACCCCACCACGGCAGATCAGCATCGTGCACCCGCATTTAGATCCGCATGGTACGTACACGCCGATCTGACCGCTACACGACCAGAACCCGGTGCGGTTTGCTGCTGTGTTTGGTCTGCGTGCACCCTAACGTCGGTGCGTTGCACAACCGGCATTTTGAAAACGGCCTGTTTTGTTGTGCGGCCACGTAAACCGGCGCAGCAACAACAGGCACCAATGCAGAGCAGCCCCGGCTGCTTTGGGGGGTTTAGCCCCGAGATTTGTTTTGGGAAATCCCCTTCGGTTTGTGGCCCCACGCGTGTGGGGATGACTGGGCCCGGGGTCTGCGTGGTCCCGGGGCCCAGCTGAGGCTGACAGGCTAACACCGGCTAACAGGCTAACAGAGAAGCTAAAACTCGGCAGCAGGTCCTGGATGTGATTTATTTACTTGTTCCACAGGCTGAACTGTGATACCGTCTATGATGCGATACCAATAGACTCGGACGTTAACGTTGCTAAACGCACCATCCCGGTGCTGTTTCGGTTTCGAACCTGTGTACAGGGACACCGGGAGAAGCTGTCCGGTAATGAACGATGGCGCCAAACCGCGCTCCAAGTTTCCTGTTATTTCTCTGACCCTGACTACTCCACAGCCGGATTCAGGGGTCCAACAGTCTTTGGACTCCTATTGGTCCCGATTAGTTTGTTTACATTACTAATTGTGGGACCCAGAAACCAACCAGTGGTTCAGAGCTGAAGTGATTAAATGTGTCAGAAGAAACTTCACCTTCTATTCCCCGGTACAGCAGCAATAACAAGCATCTCTGTACAGCTGAGCGTTAGAGCTGACCCTGTCAGACCCTTCACGTTGTTGTTTGCAGAGCTGCAGTAACGTTATTTCTATAGTGGTGTGAGCGTCATGCTGCACTTTAATATGATGTGCACACACACGCGAACCTGGAGCTTTTAAGGAGCATTTTCCTGCTTTGCCTTGGTTTCCTGCTGTGTTCTGAGTTCTGCTGTATTTCCATGTGCACAGATGTCTGCAGACATGGCCACAGATCATGTAAATGGGAATGGTACGGAGGAGCCGATGGACACTACTGCAGCCGTTTCCCACTCAGAACACTTCCAGGCCTTACTGGAAGCTGGTTTACCTCAGAATGTCGCTGAGAAGCTGGATGAACTTTACGTAGCAGGTAAGCAACACACATGACATGAGATAAGCAGTGACTGAAGAGTATTTTGTTGCTTATTGTTTGCAGACAAACCTTTGTGTTCTGTTTAGGACAGTGACTCTTTACTCACCAGTTCCCCTGTTGTATAGTCAGCTAATGCAAAAGCTGTGGATGAGTTACAGAACATTCACGTCTCTTTCAGAATAAATCATAAGAGACTTGAAATATTTCTGGTACATTTTGTCTTATGAGTCACAGAAGCAGCTTCGTTGTTGCACGTCGGTTATTTGCTTCAGGTCTTGGTCTCTTATTTTCATGCTGTTCAGTGTAGAACTTGAATCGAATGGGTGCAGCCTGTGAGGGTGTAGAGGAGGCAGCTGTCTGCTCTGTTCAGCAGGAAGACTAATCCAGATCAATGTTAAAATGACTGATGCTGTGAACTGTGGTGGTAAATAGAAAAAGATGTTTTTGGCAGGAAGTGGATGTGTGGAAATCTAGTTTTAATAGCATCTCTGCTTCATGTTTATGCAACACTGGCATGTTGATTGTGTTGAAACAGGGCGCTGTGTGGCTTTATAGTAAGCACACACAATAATGGAACTTAGAAGTCACTTATGCTTTCAGCTGTCATCATCTTTTGTTTCTTCTGGCACAAATCTATTATTGTTATTAAGCTGCTGTTGTGCAACAGCTTCATAGCTACATGAGTCACATGTCTGCTGTTTTTCAGTGTCAACCTGCTCAGATAGTCCAGTGGCTTTCTGGATTTCTTTGTGCAGCTTTTTTAATAGTTTGTTTGTTGTGTTTCCCAGGCCTGGTAGCACACAGTGACCTAGATGAAAGGGCGATTGAAGCCTTGAAAGAATTCAATGAGGAGGGAGCGCTGCAAGTGTTGGTCCAGTTCAAAGAGAGTGATCTGTCACACGTGCAAGTAAGTTCTGAATACGCTGCTCTGTAGGTGTGATTTTTGAAGTCTTTTTGTGCCTATCTGTGTTTCTTGTTGTCACCCTTTTAACGTGTTTTCTGCTGTTTCTTCCACTAATCAAGTAATGACATGTCTGTAACACAGTTCTCCTCTCTTTCAGAATAAAAGTGCCTTTCTCTGTGGGGTAATGAAGACTTACAGGCAGAGGGAGAAACAGGGGACAAAAGTTTCAGATTCCACTAAAGGACCAGATGAGGCTAAAATCAAAGAACTCTTGGACAGAACCGACTACACACTTGATGTAACAACGGGCCAGAGGAAATATGGCGGACCTCCACCAGAGTCGGTGTACTCAGGACCCCAACCCACAGTTGGAACAGAGGTACGCTTTGTCATGTATTGTTGTTCTGTTGAGTGAGAGGAGAACTCGCTCACTTCTTTGAGACACAGCAGCTGTGTGATGCCACGCAGGCAGTTTGTCAGTTTTTTGTTGACAGAAGTGATATGAATCTATAATTGGGGCGTCTTTATCTGTAAGCATTCTTTCTTTTTCTAGATATTTGTTGGGAAGATACCCCGTGACCTGTTTGAAGACGAGCTGGTTCCTCTCTTTGAGAAGGCGGGACCTATCTGGGACCTGAGGTTAATGATGGACCCACTAAGTGGCCTGAACAGGGGCTACGCCTTTGTTACGTTCTGCACTAAAGAAGCAGCTCAGGAGGCGGTGAAGCTGGTAAGATTATCGGGAATGAGACTACAGTCTCACAGTCAGAGACTAGTTTTGTTGTATGAGCGCACAACTTTCCACATACATCACATCTGATGATAAAGAAGAAATCTGGAATTGTAAACTAACTGACCAAACATAGGCTAAAAAACTGGGGGACATGGAGAGGAGAATTTCTCTCCTTGTGCTTTAGGATAAAGTTTGATCTTATAGCAAAAACCTGAACATGGTTGACAGCTTTCATAACTAAATGTGCTTGACTTTTTTTCTTTGTTTTATTTTCAGTGTAATAATCATGAGATTCGCCCTGGAAAGCACATTGGGGTGTGTATATCTGTTGCCAACAACAGGCTATTTGTTGGCTCCATCCCCAAGAGTAAAACAAAGGAGCAGATTGTTGAAGAGTTTGCTAAAGTCACAGGTAAAAACTTGTAGTTTCATGTCAATCAAGCCCCACAACTACAGCTGGGAAATGTAATTATCCAGTGTCTTTAGTCATTCAACTCCACAGCAAACTGTTAATTCCAGAATCTCTTGTGTTAATCTCAAGAGGGCCTCAGCGACGTCATACTGTATCATCAGCCCGATGACAAAAAGAAGAATCGAGGCTTCTGCTTCCTGGAGTATGAAGACCACAAAACAGCTGCTCAAGCCCGCCGCCGGCTAATGAGCGGCAAGGTCAAGGTTTGGGGCAACGTGGTGACAGTAGAGTGGGCTGATCCCATCGAAGACCCTGACCCAGAGGTCATGGCCAAGGTAAGCTTCAGAAATCAGGTTAAGTGATGGAAAACAATAAAAAACATCGTTGTATAGTCTTGAAATGTCACAAATAGTAACAAAATCTTAATGTGATAAAGATAATCCACTAGTAGTACTGTTTTTTTCTAGTCCTCGTCCAAAAATATAATCCTAGGCTGTGTGATAAACTTGCAGGATGACAAGGCTGACATGGTGTTTGACCTTCTGTTTGTCCGTTTCACAGGTGAAGGTTTTATTCGTACGAAACCTTGCGAATGGTGTCACAGAGGAGATCCTGGAGAAGTCCTTCAGTGAGTTTGGAAAACTGGAGCGAGTCAAGAAGCTCAAGGACTACGCCTTCATTCACTTTGAAGAGAGGGATGGTGCAGTGAAGGTACTGACTCTCTGTGACCTGTAGCCAGTTTTTCACAGTGAAGAGTTACCATGCACTAACTTATCAGCCTGTTTCTGTATAATAAGACTGTTGAACCAAAAGACATTTGCAGAAATGTTCAATGTTCTCAGGCTTTGGAGGAAATGAATGGGAAGGACTTGGAGGGTGAGCCGATTGAGATTGTTTTTGCCAAGCCACCAGATCAGAAAAGGAAGGAGCGCAAAGCCCAGAGACAAGCAGCCAAAACACAAATGTAAGAAACGTTTCATTGCGTCTTTCGAGCGAAACATGTTGCGTTATTGACCATGATCCAATCCTGATCCTCCTCAGAAGCTGTGCTCATAATTTGGTCGCCTCTGTTCTTCCTCCCTGCCTTCTCTCTCTCATCAGGTATGATGACTATTACTACTACCCTCCCCCTCCTCACATGCCTCCTCCTGTCAGAGGCCGGGGCAGAGGTGGCAACCGGGGCGGTTATGCGTACCCCCCTGACTACTATGGATATGATGACTACTATGACTACTATGGCTATGACTATCACAACTACCGTGGCGGCTATGACGACCCCTACTACGGGTACGATGACTTCCAGGCCCCAAGCCGAGGGCGAGGTGGAAACAGAGGGGCACGGGGTGGAGGCTCTCCAGCCAGAGGGCGTGGCGGCGCTGGGGCACCCAGGGGCAGGTCCAACTTCTCCCAGCGTGGCGGGCCCGGACCAAGCCGCGGCGGGCGAGGCGCAAGAGGAGGCGTGCAGCCAAGAGGGCGAGGAGGGGTACGTGGTGCGCGGGGTGGCCGCGGTGGAAATGTAGGAGGAAAGCGCAAAGCTGATGGGTACAACCAGCCAGATTCCAAGCGTCGCCAGACCAATAATCAGAACTGGGGCTCTCAACCCATTGCTCAGCAACCGCTCCAAGGTGGTGATCATTCTGGTAACTATTCCGGTTACAAATCTGACAACCAGGAATTTTATCAGGATTCTTTTGGGCAACAGTGGAAGTAAACCAGTAGGGCTTTGATAACAAAATACGTGTTTGTTTTTGTTTTTGTCTTCTTATTTAGAGACTTGATCTGATTGGCCCTCAATCCCATAACGGTTGCCTGCATTTTTTCCTCAAAATTGGTGGCATCTGGCAAGAGATCTTTTTGTACATATTTTAATAATCCGCTTGGACTCAAAACAGTAGTCACACTCCCACCTGTTTCTGGCGAACTGGTTTCTTTTTTCCTTTGTTTTATTTTTTTTAAGATGGTCGTAAAAAGATTTTCCATAACAAAGTTTGAAAAAAAATTTTTAGATGCAAATATGTGCTTGAGCTGTCTATTTGGCTATAGCTTTATGTATGTTTTTAGAAATTCTGGTTTCCATGTTTTAAGTAGCTAACAGCAACAAAGCATATGTCTCCTAAACATGTATTTAAAACAAATGAAAATACAATTTGTATTGTCACAAAGTAATGCGTGTCTTGTTATTGAGAAGAAGAAGAAAAAAAAAAAAAGGACCATCATAGTCCTATTTTTTGGCTTTACATTTTGGCTTGTATTCTTTGCTGTTTGTCTGCTTTAATAAACATACACGCACACGTGTACAAAACTTCAAATTGTGTTGCAAATTCATGTTTCGGCAAATTCTCTCTTCAAATTGCCTTCAAATTTAAGGCTCCTTGTGGAAGAAAATGGACTAAAGGTTTGCCAATGTTGGCCACATGCTACAGTGTCACCTTGCATGCCATCAAATTCCAAACCACCTTACTTCTATAGTCGGCATCTCTCAAGTGCTCTGTATGTGTAGTGACATACTTCATCCTTATGAGTTCCTCTCATGTCCAAAAACATTGTTTCACAAATTGGTGTCCTAAATTCACTGTCAATGCAGCATCAATAGTAAACCCCACCCCCTACAAGTCTGTCATTCAAGCCCCCTTTGTCACTGGTGTGGTGGGGAAATAAAAGCACAATTTGATTTATTAATTTCAAAGTAAAGCTTTTCCTTGTCCCAGAAGGATCTACCTAGCTGTTGCAGGCCTGGATACTAATCTTGCATGTTTCTCTGGAGTTCTGATATTGTGCTACTGTAGGAGATGACTGCCCTGCATGCCTCGCTTGTAGTATTTTTGTTTACTTTGCTTTCGTAGATGATAATGGCTGCTGTTAATCTCCCCCTTTTTTCCCTGCTCGCCTCTGTGCGTGTCCATGTTTTCACCTGCTGCACCTCAAACGAAATGTTTCTATTCGAATCGGGCTGACCCTCTGCTTGCTGTCCTCTTTAGGGCATGTACATGTGCATGTTGAGTCAGAGGGCGTGCAAGTCTGAGGGTGTTTCTCTAATTTATGCACAATCATGTTTTGCTTGCTGCACAGTTCTCCCTATGCAGTAATACAGAGTATGTGAGTGTGAGGGACACAGAACAGTAGATGTGTGTAGATGTGATACAATCCTGTTTTCCACTGTCTAATTGCTTCCTTTTGTTACCCGACTAGCAGGGAAAAGAGGTCGAGGCCGGTCCTGATGTGTCACTATGAAGACTGACCAGTGTACGGCGTAACACACTGCAGGCCGCCAGAGGATGGAGTGGTAAGGTCAACTGACTCAGTGGTCCAATGGTTTTCAAGCTGCAACTGCCACATTCAAAGATAATCAGCAGAGCTAATCTTAAGCTTCCTTTTATTTTTCTTTTACTTTGAAGTTAATAAGACCCAGCCCCACATTTGCCGTTTGAGACCTACTGAGTTCACTATGGACATCCTCCTGGAAAAGTCTTTGCACTTTTTTTGTTTAAGTTTGGAAGTTTGGTGTTTAGTGGAACTTAAACTTATGTGTTTTGGTTGTTTTTGAGTTTGTGAACTACATCTTTACGATGGACTGGAATGATAATCTGTGATTGTCAGAGATAATGTTGAGGTGTATCACCCAGCATTGAAGGTCGGGCATTTCAGGAAATTGGTTCTTTGAGAACTAAAAGCCACCAAGGGTTTGTTAACTACCTCAGTTTCAAGGACTCTCCTGCTCTGTCCTGTTTTGTCCTGGATGAAACTGAGGCAGCGTTCGGCCTCCGCCTCAGAGAAATCCAGTTCTGTTGAGACTTGACAAAGGCTGTAGCCATGTTAGCTGGTCCTCCTGAAATGAGCCTGAACTAGCCTTGCTGTTTTTATAAGTGAACTCAGTGATGATGTAGTTGATAGACAGAAATGATTTTATAATTATTTTTCTTTGTAAATTCTTAAATGCCTGTAAACCAACTCACCCTTTGTCTTCCACAATAGGAAAACTGTTTTAATTTTTGTTTTTGTCTGTATCCATCCATGTAGGGATGTTTGCAAAGCAGTGTGTCCTCAGCCCTGCACAAACACCTGTCTGTACATGACATCCAACAAAGCTGCCTTTTATTTAGGGAGAGCAGGTCTGGAAGAAAGAGGTTCACTTCCATGTTCAGGACTAAAGTCCCAAAAAGGTTTAGGACTCAAGAGTCCACATGGCATGGATAAGGTTGTAATTGCTAAAGCAGGGTCACGTGTTTTACATTGTATGTTGCTGTAGACTGATTATCATGCCATATATGTAGTTGTGACAAATTTCCTGTATCATATACTGATGTTAATTCATGTTGCTTCGCTATCAGTGTACACGTCATCTGGAAATCAAAATGTTGAGAATTTAAAGGAGCAAATCCATCCTTAAAACAGCGACACCACATACAGCTATGCAAATTATTACCCAAGACCTCAGAGGAATTCATAGCATTTGTAAACTTTTTCCCTTTTGCTTTAAGCTGATAATTCTTCACCTCGACTGTGAAACAGTACAAAATGTAAAGGATCCGTCTGGTATTAGTCTGTGTATTTCTTGTTGTCAGCAAGTCCCAAAACATCGTTATAATTCTGGACACAGAGGAAGACGATGTATCAGAACATGTTAGGAGACTTTCGGTGTTGGTCTGTGCTGTTTCGTGTGAGTTGCTGACAACAAGAGAAACACACGGTCTCACCTGACTTTTAAATGAGACACGTTCAGTTAGAGGTTTTGGTGACGTTCCCTAAAGTCACAGTGCACAGAGCATTTTTTTAAAGTTTCCTATTAGCACCATTGATCACATGGAAGAAATTGAATTGACTTGCACAGAGATCAAATTCTGCACCCACATAATGTAGTGAACCCACTAGATGTTTGATTTTTAATAACACGATGTCCCTGGCTGTTTAACTACACTTAAATTACACATTTTCTGGGGACGGTGACGGGTATTCTGGGAATTGTGGGAAATCCCAAAATAAAGCAGAGTTTACTTCACAAAGTAAGGGAACGTGTTGTTTGTCACACATTTGTGATTTTGATATTTGAGGTTGGATTTCTCCTTTAATCTCTTTTTAAATTTTTTTTCTTTTTTTTGTTTTTGAATGTGTGTTTTTGTGACTTTTGCCATAAAACAGTGTATTGAGTCTCATTCATGTGTAGCACTTTCCCAGTTCATAAAGGATTGTGCAGCTTGTGTTCTTTTTTTTTTGGTTTGTGAAAAAGCCAGATTACAGCATTTTCGTACTAGTATTGACTCTGTTGGATCAGGGTTAATTATGCTTTTTATAAGCTTTTTTTTTTTTTTGGCTAACGAGTGTTTGCATTCTTGCAAATGAATTGTTTTATACTGTACAGTGAGGTGAGTTAAACCTATTTTTCTATTAAAGTGACTGACTTTAATCTGGAGTTGAGTTTTTGATTGTATGACGACTATAATTTCTTGTGCATTAGCTCACTTTTCTATTTTAATTACCATGGGACAGCACATATTGTAAGAGCACATGAGATATGTGGCGATCATAAAAACTCTTAGAGCTCAGTTCAGTTATAAACAATAACACACACACACACACCCAAAAAATAGAATAATTGTTACTGTAACAGTTGAATTTCCCTCTGGGGATTGATAAAGTCCTCTTATTCTTCTTCTTCCTTCCCCTCAAAAAGCCTTAGAGTAAAATTTAAAAGTCTTATGTTAATTTATAATGTTACTGAGATTTATTGTTACAGTCAGGAAGCCCTGACAAAATGCCAATAAATTCATATTCCGGTTTTAATCCCTAGATAAATGTGTGTGATGTTGTTTTGGTGGGAAACATTAGACGGCAGGACGTAAACATCATAAAGCTCCTGACAAAAACAAACGTCAATATTCTTTTGTCTCCGGAAATTACGTCACCGCGCCGGGGCGTGACTTTAGGTATGACGCAACGTGCTCGCGTTTCTATTGGCTGAGCGCGAAATTTCAAACGCGTTAGGAGGGTCAGTTGCTCCGGGGGAAGAAATAGGTTTAACTTAATAATGGAAGCTGTTTAACAGCGAGTTTATAACTTAAAGTGATCTATCCGCCAGTTAAACCGGTTAACTTTAACACTTTCTGAGTTTAAATGACTTTTAACTAAAACGGAAATGGATGTCGACACGTATTTACAGTAAGTTACAGCTGAACGTTAACGTTACTGCTAACGTTAGCCCTTAGCTTGAGCTAACACGAGCTAATCGCTGTTTTATGACACATTCATGAAAACACGCACCTGCTGTGCTTTAATTACTACATTTCCCTTTCTAGGTGGTTTGAAAAGAGTCTGAGCTCATACGCAGGAGACGACCCTCTGGACCCATGGGTGCAGTGAGTAACGCTAAGCTAACTGGCTAATGCTTTGTAGCAAACGTTATTTTTCCGTTTAACTTTGCTGGAATAACTTTATTGACCCATATTGTCAATGACAAGTAAAAACTCCAACACAAGTAACGTTATAACGTTCTTGTATAACCACACATGCAGTTAAAGTCATAAAAATAAACCTATTTACTGTTATTGTGCTGTTGTGTGTTAGCTACATCCTTAATGTTTGGTTGTTATTGTGCAGGCTGTGGTGTCTGGTTAATATTACTACACCTTATCCAAGTGACACTCTAAATCTCCTTTTTAGTCAGCCAATAGTTTAATCTTCCAAAAATAATACAAGGTTCACAATCCGCACATCGTAGGCTTTAGAGGTTTGACCGTTCTTGCAAGAGAAGCCGTCACATCACTGTATGTTCTCCCAGGTTTGTGGAGTTTTTGGAGCCAAAAGTACCTGCAGGTGGTGCCAGTGGGATGTCGGTGGTATTCAACACTCTCGTACAGAAATTTTGGAACATCGACCGATACGCCAATGACATCAGATATGTGAACTACTGCATCAAATGCGTAAGCTGGAACAAAATACCACGTTACTTTATTAATCTGACATCTAAAAGTTCGTAAAAGTAATTTCATCATTTCAACTCTACAGGCAAGTTTTTATTCCGACCCCACTGCCGTGTACAGTGACATCTACAGTCAGGGCATTGGCACCAGGACTGCTGCCCTTTACATGGCCTGGGCACAGCAGTTTGAAAGTAAAGGCATGAACGAACAGGCTGATGCTGTGTACCAGAAAGCAATGGAGAACCAAGCCCAGCCAGCCTACACCGTTCTCCATGAGTACAGGTAAAATAAAAGTACAACATAGTTTTTGCTTCAGGTACATACTCATCTGTCATCTGTCTGTATGGGGTCTTTTTCATTTGGGAGTATCTTTTGAAGTGTGTGCAAGCCAAAATTACTCTGTGCTTTATCTGACCTACTAATCAATGAGGATGTATTGTTGTTTACAACCACATATGAAAATAGACAATATTTAAGTTACCAACACACAGAAGAATAACTTAACATGCTTAAAAACTAATGTGATCTACAGGCAGTTTCAAGCAAGAACCAGAAGCCAGACACCAGGATCTGGTAGGAGTGTATTCACTTGTTTATATCAGATATTACAGTTGTTTATTCAATATTTCCCGTATATTGTTTCAGTTTCTAATTGTTTTATTTTTTGTTCTTTTTTGTAAAGAAGGAGTTCGAACACCTTTGCACAACTCCCACTTAACCAATCAGATGTCATCCCACAGAGAACCAGTTGCTCAGAGTAAGGTGTGTCTGAATTTTCATAATTTAGTAATTCCACGTGTGCTTTTCACATCTGCTCATACTCTTCTCTGTCTGTTACAGGCCTCTGCAGATTGTGTATTTAAACCGCCTACCGTTAGAACCGTCGAAACGTAAGTTGTGTTTTTTATTATTACTACTTAGAATAGCACATGTGCTCTGAAAGTGGTTTAGAAATGGGTTTTTTTCCAGGTAAAGTTTTTGTTGGAGAAGTTTTTCCTTATGTGACTGGATGGTCTAATGACAGAAGGTGTTGAGACCTTGAGACCAATTTGTGATAATGTGCCATATAAATAAAATTGGACTTAACGTGTCCACCAAAACTAGGTATATTATATTAGGTGTGTTCTGTCGTCTCCTCCACAGTGTGTCCCGTTCTGAGACTTCTGGGATGATTCCCTCTAATCAAGGCTCCAGTGTTCAGACTGTGTCGGCGTACATAAAGGATCAACTCGTCTGTGAAGAGTCTGAGTTGAGCTTCGAGGAGGTCAGAGCGGAGAAATACTTCCGTAAGATGCGAGAGAAGCAGGAAAGGGAGCAAAGAGAAATTAGTAAGTCAGTGGTTTATAAATCTTAATATCCTCTGAGATAATTAAGGTTTAAGAACAAATACCAAAGAATTAAAACAAGACTTCAGTGATGGATTTTATTTAGAAAGTCATTCACTTTGTCATGACGTCTGTTTTCTTTTGCTTAAAGCTGAGAAGAAACTGAGGGAGCGGGAGGAAGAAATCCTGAAAATTAAGTCTAAGTTGGCAGAAGTTTCCCAGGTTATGGAAGGCTGTGGATCTGTACCCGACCAGACTTCATCACAGAGGGTGAGACTGCAACTGCAGACTTTAAAATAAAACCATGGTACATGCAATGCCACGATGCTCTGTCATTGCTGTGAAGTCACACTGCAAACAGAACCTCAACATGGGAGGAAAAGAGGCAGTTGTGTGATTTGTCTTGGCCCAAGTACTGGACTGTAGTGTCTCTTACTGCTACACAAGCATATGACACTTCACTCAGTGACTGTTCATCATCCATGTACTTTTGTCAATGCACGTTCATCAGTGTTCAGTGATTATAGAGCCCTCTTGTGTTGTCAGATGTGCAGCCAGCATTAACATGTACCGTGTATCCCATAATACATGAACAGTGTTAGCCCTGGTAATCAACTGGAATATAAGATTTAAAGTAGGAACATTTTATGGATCATTTGGTTTAACTTTATGATAAGAGGACGATTTACACAAAATCCGAACCTTATATGTCTGTCACAGCTGTCCGCAGAAGAATCAGCCGCCAGTCTGAGCTCTAATCCTACCCAGAGGCCCTTTGGGCATCCTAAACTTCACTGGCCGAGCAGCAGGCGCTCTCTTGGTTTGAGATTACACACTGACCCGACCTTCATCCAAGAGGCTGCTGACACAAACTGCCCAAGCTCGGAAGTATCCCGTCATCCCTCTGTCCTTATAGACACCGGTCATCTTCGAAGGTCTGTAGGGACGTCAGTGTCCACAGACCTGGAGTCTGTTGCCCAGAGCTCGAGTGTTGATCCTCAGCTGATCCAGGAGCAGATGAACGTGTCGCTCCCCAGCCCAGCTGTTAGCACTGATGTTCTCTGCCAGGACGCTCAACTTCAGCTGAGCATCTTGGACATCAGTCAGCCCCAGGAGCAGAGCACCACACGTCAGTGAGTAGCTTCTAAATCTGCACCTGCAGTGGTTAAAATGTTATTACAACAGTGAGTTTACTGTGGAACATCTGGCCAGAGCCTCCTGTTTCTCACCTGTGTTTATGTCCAGACCAGGTCTCCAGTGGACTGATTCTTTATTAATTTATTTGTTTGTTTGTTTGCTTGTTTCTCAGGGATGTGAGCCAGCTCCCAGAGCCTGAGGAGAAACTCAATGGTAAATTAACCAGCAGCTCAAAAGTAAACGCTCCAATTGCAGCTTCCTGTGAAAGGTTTCAAAGTCTTCTTCTGTCTGTCTCAGCGTCACAGGGAGGAACAGCTAATCTGTCTCACATCACTCCTAACAATTCACTGGGCTTTGTCCAGGCCACCCCATCAAGGGTGCAGCCATCACCCACTGTCAACACACGGGAAGCGCTGAGTAAGCTCAACCACCGCTTAAGTTTTCATGGTTTTTCTGTCAAACCACATGGTGGGGAGAGACTCTTAACTTTTTCCAGCATCAGCAGATTCTTCCTGTCAGCTGCTGATGATATGAGCTTTATTCATGTGTAGAGGGGTCAGTCTAGTTTTTGGTGCAGTGAATGATATACAGTCTGCTTCTGTTTTCCATCCAGATGTGATTATGGACATGTTCCAGGCCCCGACTCTCCTGGAGGACCCGTTCAACAACACATCAGTGCTCCCCCCTCCTGACAAGGAGCTTGATGCCGGATGTCCAGAAAATGGTAAATGTGCTGCGAACAGGGAGGGACATCACTTGTCCACAGCGGTTTAACCACATCTTTCTATGTTTCTGTATCCATCCAAAGGAATAAAACACAAATAGCACAAGGATCTGATGCATTAAAGAAATAAAGGTTTCCTGTAGATGTTGTTACTGTTGCTTTTCCCCAGTAACTCAGCTTTTTTTCCTTCAATGATTTGAAGACTGCTCAGTGGCTAAGCCTCCTGCAGCAGCCCCTTTCACCATCTTCCAGGACAAAGAAAACAGCAGGTGAGCATCAATTACAGGCAGCACGTCTGAAATACTATGTTTTTCTAATTCTGCCAGGTTTAATGGCTGTTTGTGTCTAACATACAGATATTTATTGTGATTTCTGTTTTCAGTGATGAAGGAAATAATTGGAATTAACATTTAAACCCATAATGTTCCTGTTATTTTAGCGTCTTTAGTGCTGCTGCTCCCTGTGTGTCTAAACCCATCAAAGCTCTGGCTGAAATCCCAGTGTCTAAACCCCAGAAACCTAATGTAAGTACTGACACGAGCGGCGTCTTCACTTCTAATGTCACGCACAACCAGGAGCTGCAGGGTAGTTCCTCAGAATTTGTCTTCACTTAAACACTTAAATCAAAACTCAAATGTTGTATCTGTGAGTCTTATCACCAGCAGCACCAACAGTGCTGATCAACTGAGCCCTTTTATTGTCTGTGTCCGTCCCTGTGTTGACTGGACAGGACACTGCTCCAGACCTGATGCCAGACGAGAGCACCATGTGGGGAGCTCGCTACAACTCCCTCAGCTCTCTGCACGCTTGTCCCAACAGCACCACAGACTTCGCAATGCTGGCCCAGTTTGTCTCCACTCCGTTCACACACAAAACACCTTCCAGCAACAACGGCTTTTACGACACCCAAGGTGACTGGGCCTCCTGGCTTTTATCTGAGACACAACAGGACACTCAGTGACTGTTAATCCGATGTTCTACTAAGACATGCTGCACGTTCTCGTCTTCTTCTGCTCCACATGGTCTTGCTCTGTGTCACCGACATGGTTTCTATAAAAGTTCTGTGTTTGCTCTCAGAGAACGTCTGTGACGGTGACGGTGGTGATGCTGATGATATTTTTACCAGACGTCAGCCAAAGAAACTCAGGTAACTAGTCTCCAAGCCTGATTGTTTGCACAATCGTGTTGGTCATCACCTGCAGAATTTCTGATGTTTATATTTTCCTAGATTTTACAGACCAAATGTTTAATTGATAGTGAAAATAGTTGTTGTGGTCCTGCAAAAATCAAGGCTGTTCAAAGTCAAGAGAACAATATCTCATCGGTTTTTACTTATTCAGTTCTGTTGAGTCATTTAGTGTTTCATAGTCTATTTTTGTCTCTTAAAGAATTAGTAGTCCCTTTATACTTCTCTGGTCTACAACCTGGTCCTCTGGGCACCTGTGTCCAGTAGGATCCTTCAGTAACCCATCCACGTGTTTACCTGTGATGTTTGTGTTGTCCCTCCCTCAGCCCCATCATGGAGCAGAGTCCGTCTGACGATATGTCTGAAGCAGCCGTCAGTCAGCTCGTCCCGTCCTCAGCGAGACAAGGCACCATTGTGGGTGAAGGTCTCGCCTCAGCCCAGCACTGCCTGACCACCTCCTCCATCAACATGGTGCAGCCTCCTCCTGCTGTGCTCTCCTTCAGAGACCACACTCTCTGTCCAACAGACTCGTCCGTCTCCAGGGCCACAGGGCCTGGCTGGGAGGTGTACTCGAGCCCAGAGCAGCCTCCTAAACAGGCATCTGTGAGTTTGAACCAACCCCAGAGTTCAGTCAGACCCAAAAGAGAACCTTTTAAAATCATGGAAGATTTAGAGAAACCTCCCACACCAGAACGAGCCCAGAGACCAGCCTGTGATGTTCCGATGAGCCCGGAGTGCGCTTACAAACCAGATTGGCTTGACATCAGAAGTCCTGAGAGTACAGATGAGCCAGACCTGGATGCCTTCATGAGTCCCCATCGACCCAGTACAGCTGACACCATTTCCAGGAGGATGCTGGATGTCCCCAAGAGTCCAGAAGCTCTGCAGCTCTGCTCTGACGTGTCCATGAGCCCGGTGCAGGTGCCACAGTGCAGCATCGTGGATGAACCCATGATGAGTCCAGACCGAGGCCTACAGCCCAGCACACGTGCATCCATGAACTCAACCGGGACAGGGATGGTCCAGCTGGTGTCCGACCCCTGGGACACTGAACTCATCTCCGATCTACTGTCCACGCTCACCCCACCTCTCACCTCTCACCCCCACTGCATCACCTGGCCGTGCAACATACCTAACATCACGCCCAAGATGACCATCAGCATGGGTGAGCAAAGGGCTGCAGTTAGCATAGCTTTCGTTTGATCATGGTTAGTGTCTTCACTCGTGTCAACAACAAGCAGTTTAACACAGAAACATAAAAAGATCTTCTGATCATTTTTACCAAGTCACTTTACTTTGCAGTGTTCAGTCTGAACGAAGCGACAGTTAAATGTGTTTACCTGGAAATGTTTGGCTCGTGACAGGGAAGGCGTCTCTGCGAGTCGACCACATCCTCGGGGAAGGCGCTTTTGCCACAGTCTACCAGGCTACTGACCCCAGGACCTCAGAGAGGGTGGTTTTAAAGGTAAGGTGCTGATGGTCTGTGCTGATGGTCTGTGCTTGAGATGAAGATCCAGCTCCGTTTGTGACCTCGACACTTGTTCACAGTGTGAGGTCACAAAAATAAAGTAGAATGATTAATTCATGTGGTTGGTCATTTTTGGTGTTGGTGCATCACTGTGGACCAGATACACACACACACACACACACACACACACGTGTTAAGTTATATCTGCAGCTAAGATGTGACGTTTTTTATCCTCATGTATTGATGTTTAATCTGTAAGAAAACTGCTTAACAGTCTGCAGCCGGTAACGGGAGTGACTGTCTCACTGTGATCAACATGAATGCAGGTTCAGAAACCGGCCAATCCCTGGGAGTTTTACATCAACACTCAGCTGGACGCTCGGCTGCAGCCCGGGGTCCGTCACCTTTTCAGCAGGATCCGCTCCGCTCACCTCTTCAACGACGGCAGCGTGCTGCTCGGAGAGCTTCACAACTACGGCACCCTGCTGGTACGTTCTCAGCACCTGAGGAGTTCTGGTGGACTCTTGCATGTGTTGCAATAATATGAGGTAAACACTTGGTACCTGACTCTGACTGCACTTTCAGGGCGCTGTGAACCTCTATAAAACCCTGACCGACAAGACGATGCCTCAGCCTCTGGTCCTGTACTTCACCATCTGTATCCTCCACATGGTGGAGCAGCTGCACAGCATCCACGTCGTCCACGCCGACATCAAACCTGACAACTTCCTGCTGGGAGAGAGGTAACATCACTGACCGTATTTCTTACCTTTAAGCTGCTGGTTACTCTCAAACTCCACCTCTAACAAGTTACTGACCAACAGTTTTGATTATTGATTAGTGATTCAGATGGTGTCTTAGATGCTAAATTGTGCATTGGCAGCTGTAGTTTTCAGCTTTATGTCATAAATAGCATGAAGCTAATAGCTTTCTTTGAAATGTTGGTCAGATAATAGGAATGTTCTTGGACTGAAATATATGAAAACTAGAGATCAACAGTCAGTAAGTGCAGAAAGCTTCACCACGATGGGCTAAAGGGTTTCAAACAGTCACGCCACAGTGTGAAACCATCACAGCAGCACAGTCGCCTTCACTGTTTCAGCTTCTTGGAAAACAAGTGTCTGGATCCGGAAAACCTGGATCACGGCCTCGTCCTCATCGACCTCGGACAGAGCATTGACATGGAGCTTTTCCCAGAAGGCACTGCTTTCACCGCCAGGTGTTTGACGTCAGGCTTCCAGTGTACAGAGATGCTCAGTGGGAAACCCTGGAACTACCAGGTGAGGACACACCTGCAGCCTGCAGTTATTGTTAGAAATGAACCGCAGCTGTAGTGAAGGACTTATCTTATCTGTAGCACTGACCTAATCAACACATTCTGATGTCAGTTAAAAAATCTACCTGTGTGATTTTAGACGGACTACTTTGGAATAGCAGGGACTGTGTACTGTTTGCTGTTTGGGACGTACATGCAAGTCACAGAGGAATGTGGAGTCTGGAGGACCAACGCTGTGTTCAGAAGGTAAATCCTCCTGACAGTGTCCCCATCTGACCTGAGCATGAACCAGTCAGAAAGCAGTTTCATTAAACACACCACGTTTATCTGGTTATTTCTCGCACTGGTGTCTGTTGCTGTTTGAGAACTGGACTCTGGAAAGAATAGTTGTCTTATCAGTGACCCCTGAGTGTCTGTGTTGTGTCCCCGACAGATGAACGTTTGATAAACTTACGTCGTGTAGCTGCTGAGTGTTTGTAAGTGTCGACTCTCCTGTGCCCTAGAAACCCTCACAGCGACTTATGGCTGGAGTTCTTCCACACGCTGCTGAACGTGCCGGACTGCGGCTCCCTGCCGAGCCTGCGGAGTCTCCGCCGCAAACTGACGACGGTTCTGCAGCAGAACTACAGCAGCAAACTCTCCACACTGAAGAGTCGCCTGGTGGTTCTGCTGCTGGAGAACCGCAAGGCAGCTCGGAGATGACCGCACCGGCCCGAGAGACTGAGACGGCTCCCGGTCTTCGCTTCTCTGGCTCCTCTTTCCTCCTTTGTTTCCTTTTCACTGGTTTAAATGCTTGAAACTGCTTTTCCTCCTTTCAGCTGGTTCAACTGATGCAGTGATGAGGTACATTTTCAGAATTTGAAAGGTTTTGTGAATTTTCACAGAAGGGGAATTAAATCGACTGATTCTGTTTGTACTGAAGTTGTACATAGGAAATATGTAATTGTTCATTTTGTTACCAAACTGTGGGTTTTGGCCTGATGAGCAGTTTTTATTTTGGTGAATAAACTTTGTGTTGAAGTAAATGATCTTCTTTGCTCTGCAGTAGTTGGAGCTCAGAGCAGAATTCACACTGGGTCAACTCTTCAGTTTCTGTCCTGAGTTTCTGCCTTAATTTGGCTGCAGCTGCTTTGTTTTTAATTTTCTTGGAAAACAATTAAATATGAAACAAAAATACTTTCTGGAGCTGCGTCACTGCCCTGATGTTTTGGCTGCTAACTGACAGAATATAACAGTCTGCATGCTAACATGCTAATGTTTAGCAGATACTATGACCTGTGTTTCATTAGCATGTTAGCATGCTAACACTAACGTGATACAAAAGTGTCAGTTTTGCATGGGTGATAAATAAAAGTTGATGTCATTTATTTCTGATTCGATGTTTGTATAACAGATCTCAGGGCAGACCCTCCTGCAGTTAAGGAGACATTTTATTAAAAACCCAAATTCCAGCCTCACACTGAGACTAAGGGGATGTCTGTGATTCCTGGGAACCTCTGGAATACTTGATGGAAATGTTCCTGTGAAGAATTTGAGCTGGTGTAAACGTGACTGAAAGGAACAGACGGTGTGAATGGTTCTGATGGTTCCAGACACCAATGTGTAGCTGCAGAAGGACGAGGCCGGTGCCTCCTGGTTCGGCCCGGTCACCCTAACGTTGTGGATCTATTACACGGCCTACTTAAACACATCCCCAGTGTGTGTGATTTAGGTTTTGCTGTGGCTCCTCCCAGGCTGCGGTGTCATCCTGCCCCATTACCTGTTGGGACCTGCAGCTTTTCCACACTCTGCTGTAGGAAATGACCTCATTATAAAATGAATGTGGACAAACAGGATGTTTTCAGGACTTTTGACTTGTTTTCAATAATAATTAGGTGATAAATACTTCCTGTCTTTTTGTGCTCTAAGAGATTGAACCGTGAGGAGTTAAACCTTTATTTGTGCCGAAACTCTGGTTGTTTATTTGACATTAGCTCAGACAGAAGGTGAACCCAGCAGCCACCATGTGGCCCCTGTGGGAACAGAAACTCCTGGCTGAAAACAACTGTGCTGAGTTCAGGGTCTGTCAGAAAAATCTAAAGTTTTAGATGCATTAGTTGGTGTCAAGAAACAAAAGAGGATTTGTGCAGTTTTAACACTGTGTCAGTGGATATAAGAATTTCAAGGAAGTGAGCTGAAAACGATATTTTCCTGTGTAACTGAATCAGTTAATTAAATCACTGAACTTAACAGAGACGTTTAATGCAAAGAGGGTTATAGTATAATATATTTCTAAGGCCCTGATATAACGTCTCAGAAACAGGATCTTACGAGCAGCACTTGAAGGCAGCACAAACCGGCATCTGTGGGCGCGTCCATTCACCTGAGAGTCCATACACCTGTGCGTCCATGGCGGACCAGGGGCTGTCGGACGAGGCTGTGTCTGCCGCCTGCAAAGAAGGAGCGCCCATCACGAAGGTGACCCCTGACCCCACGTCCCTGTGAGACGCTGGTCCCGTGTTTTATAGACGAGACCAACTGATTGTTTGGCGCTGAGGTTCTGTAATGCGGTCAGACCTGTTGGCTGCGGTGCGTCAGGGTGGATTCTGGTGAACAGCGTCACTGGCGGGTTGAGAGAAGCTATAAAAGTCCTGCAGGATGGTTTTAGTCACTGTCCCCTGGTCGGACAGTTAACTATGCAGCTGGACTCACCGTTGGACACCGCAGGGAAAACCTCGAGTCCGAATAACTGACAAATAGAAATATGTTTATTTTTTAGGAATAATCGATTTCTGTAGCTGAATTTATTGGCGCTGTTTGGTGTAAATGTGGCTGCGCCTGAAAACACTGACATGAGTTTTCTAAGCCCCTGTTCTCTCGCTGCCTCTGCAGGACTACATGATGCAGCAGACGATGCTGAGGGTCAAAGATCCGGCTCGGTCTCTGGACTTCTACACTCGAGTCCTGGGAATGACGTGAGTCCCCGAGTCCACCAGATGATCGATAATCGATCATCTCGTAGTTCCTTCGGATTTTCGGTATGAAAGTTCAGAGAGCGAGGACAGTTTGGACGGATCCACCGTCCGGAACCGTTTTAGGGACCGTCACTCAATAATTGACAGAGAAGAAAAAAAACAAACAGTTTTCATGTTATTAAATTATTAAATAAAATTATATCACTTAATTTCCTTAAATTGATTTTTATATTTAATAATTGATATTTTTGCTCAATAGCTTCCAGGTCAAAATATCAATTATCAAATATAAAAATTAATAAAAACGAATTAAGTGATATATTTGAAATTTTATTTAATAATAATTTCGCTGACTGCAGACCTCCGACCTTAATAACATGAAAACTGTTTGCTTTTATTAAAATCTTTTTTTCTTCTCTGAGTTATTGAGTGACGGTCCCTAAAACGGCTCCTGAGACGGTGGATCTGTCGAATATCGAACTTCATCGGTCTTCACCGCATTAGTTCTGAGGTCTTTCTAGAATCTGTCCCAGGTAATCTGGGTAGTCCTCAGACCTCGGCTTATTCGGGCTGCAGGGGTAGGGTGCTTTGCAGGTGTTTGGGTAGACCCCAGTAAACCTGATCACCTGTTGTGACTCCTCTGTGGTTTCCAGGCTGCTGCAGAAAATCGATTTCCCATCGATGCATTTCAGCCTCTACTTTCTGGGCTACGAGAACCGGTCCGACATCCCAGCCAGCATCAGCGAGAGGACGGCGTGGACTTTCTCCCGCAGAGGCACCATAGAGCTGACACAGTACGCAGGCCCTGCACCTGATGATCTTTACTGGTTTGGATCAATAATGAGAATTGATGAGCTGTGTTTCTCTGTCTGCCAGTAACTGGGGCTCAGAGCTGGACGGAAATCTGTCGTTCCACAACGGAAACAAGAACCCACGAGGGTTCGGTGAGAAAAAACCCATTAACCATCTGTGTGTGGGGCTGACCGTCACTGTGCTGTGGTGGGGACAAGGTGCCCAAACAGGTTGTGTGTGTGTCCTCGGGGTGTCACCTGCTGTCTCATTCCAGGTCATATTGGCATCGCCGTCCCTGACGTTGACGCCGCCTGCAGGTTATTTGAAGAACAAGGAGTGACGTTTGTAAAGAAACCAGCCTCAGGTGAGACTCTGGTGAGACTCTGGTGAGGCTTCAGGTGAGGCTTCAGTTGAGACTCAGGTGAGGTTTCAGTTGAGGCTCAGGTGAGGTTTCAGTTGAGGCTCAGGTGAGGTTTCAGGTGAGGTTTCAGTTGAGACTCAGGTGAGGTTTCAGTTGAGACTCAGGTGAGGTTTCAGTTGAGACTCAGGTGAGGTTTCAGTTGAGACTCAGGTGAGGTTTCAGTTGAGACTCAGGTGAGGTTTCAGTTGAGACTCAGGTGAGGTTTCAGTTGAGGCTCAGGTGAGGTTTCAGTTGAGACTCAGGTGAGGCTTCAGTTGAGGCTCAGGTGAGGCTTCAGTTGAGACTCAGGTGAGGTTTCAGGTGAGACATCCAGCTGATTGAAATGTTACACACCGTTTTCTGTCTGATATTGACAACAGATAAATAAAGCGAAGCCTGAACTTCGAGTCTGGAGATTATCAGCAGGTAAAGCTCAAATTAATATTTGAGCTTTACCTGCTCAATTATCCAATGACCACAGCCCAGACACACTGACAGTAGGTGTGAGTGTTTTTACCTTACCTGTCTAAACATCCACATGATGCTGCTTTCAGAAGCAGATGTTGTCGACTCTAACCACCTGAGGGCGCTCTCAGCTTTAACTGCACAGCTGCAGCTTCTGGGTCAGGGCTGGTGTTTGGTTGTTTTCTGGCTGAGGCTTCCTCATGTTGTGGGGACAAAAACATCATATCACTGACATGTGTCTGTTTATTATCACACAGGTTTGATGAAGGGTCTGGCCTTCATCAAGGATCCTGACGGCTACTGGATTGAGATTTTAAATCCAAACCACATGGTCTCCTTAATGCCCCTTAAGGAGGAGACGGTGGGAAACACTCAGGGTGTGACGGGTGGACGTCCCTGCTGAAACCACAACCGACACGTCAGACTCTTCCTGGTGCAGCCCGGCTCCTGCTTGACGTTTGGTGTTTTTAGTTTAGTTTTCTGATCTTCTGCAGGACCTGGCAGCTTTTTCTGTGCGTCCTCCAGTCACAAGGTCTCCACTGGCGGATGAATCCACCGCTGAGGTTCATGGGAATGGGTTTCATTTTGCAGATTTGCAGGTGGAAACACGGAGGATCAGTGAACTAAGGTCAACAATAATTACTACAATTCATTTTGGGGGAAGCATGAGTGTGTGTGACCAGATAAATGTGTGTGTGTTGTTTTCAAAATGATGTTATCAAGTTAATTAAAGCCTGAACTGTCATTGTGCATGGAAGATAATATGCAAGTGTCAGCCTCATGGTGCTGCTAAAGGAAATTCCAATAAAAGTCTCGGTAAAGGCTTTCTAGCTCCATCGTCTCTTTCTATCCACTTTGTTCCCATTTCTGTGTCTGCCTTGGTTTAGTCATGTCTTTCAGTCCCTTCATGGTTCCCTGACCCATTGGACCCTGGGCCTGTACTCAGTGGGCCTGAGCCCGTCTCTGACCCGCGTCATATTCTAAATCAGCTCAATTTGCCTGATGTAACGTCATGAGACTCATATGGACCAGTCACCTGTTTTTTGTTTTGTTTTGATGATGTTGAGTCCTCTGCTCCGACTCACCACCTAAACCTGCACAGCTCCTTTTTATGCCTAAACCTGGTTTGGGTCCAGGCCAGCAGAGCGGTGGACTCTTTGTTCCTTCAGAGCCTGTAAACAGTGTCGGCCGTTCTCAGAGTCTGGAGCTGGTTTTTGGAAACAGACGGGCCTCCCATTGTTGGTGAGGAAGAACCATGTGAGCCAGGTCAGCGGTGTGGCTCCCTGCTGGGTTTTTAATAGTCTTTGGACAACAATGGAGGTCTACGGCTCAGACCCATAAGCTGAACCAGGTTCTGGATTCACACACATGAATTGGTGCTGTCAGTCTCTGGATGGGATCTGGACTCAGTAACACACACTGAATCATCTGCTTCCTTCTGAGTGTGGATAAAGTGAAAACTTGAAGAAATGAAGTTAAATGGTCAAATCACAACTTAAGTGGTTTGTTGCCTTCGAAATGTTTTTCTCGTTTCACTGTTGTCCAGCTAAAGTCTGTTCTGTTTCTGTCTGTGTGAAGTCCTGACCAGCTTACGTCCCCTAATGTGCCGCTGGTCACTTCAAAGCAGCGTCCCGGCGTGAGAACCGTGTCGGCTGACCCGGGTGGATTTACGGCCTGCAGAGCCGTTCCCAGGCCTGTCAGCCTTTAATCCTCCATTCAGCTGGAAATGATGCCGTTTTCTTCTCTGGGAGGATTTAACGGGTGCAACAGTGATTTCAGCCTGTAAATCAACTGCAAGATGAAGGCAAAGAGCAAGAAGGTGCGGATTAACGTGTGTGTGTGTGTGTGTGTGTGTGTGTGTGTGTGTGTGTGTGTGGTTTAGAAAGTTTCCCGACCTGCAGTCTATTCACTCATATAAACTCTACATGAAAGAATTGGAGGTGGAATAAATGTTTTCTCTCCTATCACATGATCTTCCTCAGCAGGTGTAGTTAGACCAGTTAAATCTGAATGTGTTTGCACTTTACCTCCGTTTCCACGTCTTCAAGTGCAGTGAAGCCTCAGACAAACACAGGAGGTGCCAGTTCTTATGTGTGGTGCTAACAGTAGGTGAAGGATTTAAAAGATTCACAGGAATGAAAATATTCTTTTTCTTTACAGCAGCACTTTTATTTTTCAGTTTTCAGTGACTTGTACCACAGACGATATGAAGTGAAAACGTTTAACGTGATCAGAGCTGGTTGAGTTTCAGTCTGTCTGGTAGTTACTGAACTACAACATCACAATCACTGTCATTGTAAATATGCTGGTTCTGGTTCTGGTTCTGGTTCTGGGAGTTGTACAGTGCACAGTTCGATCCTCGGGTAACTGATTTAAGGAAAGCTGTTGGTTTGTTAGTTCAGATGTTTTGGTTCATTAATATCATCGGTATAAAGTCTCAGTACGTCTGAAAACCTCCGAACAGGTGACTGGGGCTGGGGACTATTTTCAGCAGCGGATGAATCCACATTTGGTCTATAGTGAGTATTAGTGGCAGCAGGAGTCAGTCAGTGTGTTGGTGCTGATAGAGGAACATGTCTCCCAGTGTGTTTAATGGTTTCAGGCCACAGTGGAGGAAGAACACACGTCAGGACTTTGGTGTTAGTTTGGAGTTTCCACTGGTTTGGTTGAGAAGAAGAAGAGTGTAGGATCCCGATTTGTAAATCTCCTTCAGGGAGCAACATCTGCAGTCGATGTTGGGGGAACACGTTCAGTAAGTCTGATTAAAGAGAAGTAGGAAAACAAACTTTTCTGCCATGTGTCAAGCTGCAGGTGAAAACAGCCTCAAACGTTAATGAGTTAATCAGACATGTTCGTTAAAACCAGTCAGTCAGTGAAGCGTTCTCCAGGTTGTGGCTTAGAAAGCTCCCACCTCGGTTCCCCACGGTCTGTAGGGCCTGCTGCTGCTGCTGGGGGGCGTCTGGGGAGAGGAGGAAGAGGAGATGGGAGGACTGGTGGCGGAGGTGAAGGAGGTGGGAGGCAAGATAGGAAAACCTCCGTGAAGGGTGATGGGAAACGAGGCCGAGAGGGAGAGGAGGGAGGCGGAGAGAGGGGTGGGGTTGCAGGGCAGCATGAGAGATGAGGAGGAGGAGGAGGAAGAGGAAGGAGAGGAAGAGGTGGAGTCTGTGTAGGAGGAGGGCACGCCATGCTGCGATAACTCCGCCAGCCTCTGGGGGGCGCCACCTGCTCCACCCTCTGGAGAAACAGGAAGCCCGCTCAGTCTGTACGGCGCGGCGGCGGGTAGAGGCTGGAATGCGGCCGCGGTGGCGACGGCAGCCCAGCGGTGGGGGTGGAAGGGCGGAGCTAAGGGGTGAGGCTGCTGCTGGTGGTGAAGAGGGGAATGGGAGGCAGCTGTGAGGGCGGCGGCGTCACGTTGAGAGGCACAGGAGGTGAGGTGGGAGAGAAGGCGGGAACGCAGGGGGTCACTGGAGTCCAGGCCCTCTACGCCGCTCAGGTAACGGGAAACCTCCGTCAAACACTCCCTGAAGCCAAGAGACAGGAAGTCCAGGGCCAAGGCGTGGGCGTTAAAGTACCCTGCAGACACAGGAGGATGAACGCTGATGTTAGACCAACATGTTTCCATAACGACAGGTCAAAACAAGCATCCTGGCCTGAAAGTGCAGTCTGTCTTTTACTGCCGTGGAGAACAGACCCAGACTTTCTGCTCAGCTGACTCTGAGTCTGTTCTGCTGCTGGTGAGACACACAGACGGTCTGTGAACGCAGCCAACGCCGACCCCGGCTCCCCCGGCTCAGACAGCGCCGCTCAGGGTCAAGTGATGCTTTTGTCCCTGCAGCACTTCCCCATGTCCTCACCCCCCCCCCATCTCACTCACTGACATCACGTCCGCACAGAAGCTCTGACAGAGAAACCACATGTTGGTGTGTTTACCTTTGGCTCCCGTGGCCTGCAGCATCTTCAGGTGGTCCACGGTCATTTGGAGGATTTCTGCCTTCTCCAGTTTGGCCGAACCCTGAGAGGAAACATGGAAATCACAGAGAAGGACTGTCATCGAACAGACCTGACAGCTCAGCTTTTGTTGTGAATCCAACAACACTCGTGTGTTTTCCTCTGCTGGAGAATAAACTGCTCCTCAGCTGAGGAACCTTCTGTTACAAACCAGGAGCTAAAGGTCCAATACGTTTACGTTACTGCCGTGTTAGCGAGCTAATGAACTCTGTCAGGTTGGAAAATGTTTGGAGCTTCACTGTGTTGCAGAAGAGAAACTGGTACCACAGACTTTGGGACCTGAGGCAGCAGCAGGACCCTGGAAACTCTTGGCACTTTCTGATGGAGCCTGAAGAAGGTCAGATGTGAACAGCTGCTGCAGGTCCAGTGACCCTGGGATCACATGTCTGTTTGCTCTGGTTCTGTTTGGACACAAACAGTTTGGTTCTGCAGGAACAAAGCGATTCTCACCTGCTTCTCAAACGCTGTGGGGACGAGTCTGCGAAGCTCAGACAGGCTGTTGTTGATTCTGTCTCTGCGTCTCTTCTCGATGATCTGACGAAGAAACGAAACCATAAAAACCGTGTGAACCTTAAACCCTGACACTCTGAACCTGAGCTTCCTTACCCCTCTGCGTTTCTTCCTCGCCAGCACTTGAGTGGTCGTGGTCGGTGATCCACATCTGATGAGGGACGCCTTCATGTGCCTGGAGACAAGATAACAACTGAAGTAACAGATGAAACAATCGTATTTGATCTACAGCAGAGTAAACTTTGGTTCTCAGCTTTAAAGGTTCTGCCACGACAAAACCCACATGATGATCCATTAATGCACTAAACAACAAAACAAACACGACAATGCACAGCAACACGAAGATCAACACTATATCTGTGTGATGTGTGAGTCCAGAACGTGGTTTAGCTTATTGGACTGTGGACTATAAAGGACAGCAGGAAGCCACAGGCTGCACTGGCTCACATGCTTCTGAAACATATTTTTAATATCACTTGTGTTTTCAGTCGGCGACGTTCTTTTCTAATAATAATGTCTCGTCTCTTTCAGCACTGCTTCTTGGAGGCTGCCGCAAAGGATTGTGGGAAGTGTAGGACATTAAATTAAAATAATATGTGTAAATAACATCAAACCAGCAGCAGAATTCCTGCTTTTATTTGTTGTTCGTGTTGATGACGTTGATGTTTGTCTTCTTGTGCCATCAGCTGAGGGGCCTCATGGGGACAGGTGAGCTCGTCTCAGGTGAGTCCTGTAACTTTCAGACCCTGATGCCGTGTGTCACCTGTAATGCACCTTGACAAATGTTGTGACTTTGGGGGAAAATAATAGATTTTTGTTTTCATTTGAGGAAAATAATCATCTTGTGGTGAAACACTGATGATCTGGTTTAGATAAATGTTTTTAGAACTTCACCTGTAGTAGAAGGTTCAGGGTCGGAGCAGGTTGTCTGAGCTGTACTTACTGACTGAGGAGGCACCTGAGACTGTGAAACTACTTTGATGCAAAGATGCCAAAAACTCTCTGTTTGTTTCTGTGACGAATGTTTTTGTCCTGCTCTGATTTGTCGTTGACGCAGCATGTGAATAATCCTGATAACGGGAATAATCTCAGGGATCATCTGTAGAAACGTGGATCTGTCTTTGGTTTGGACTTGGATCGTGTAACTTTGGCCTCAGACACTTTCTACATGAGGTGTCTGACTCCTTATCTTCTCAAACTATTCAGCCACGATAAGAAAGTACAGCAGGTGTTTTAATGTTTTATCCTATAATAACTAATCGATTATTATTCATCGATGAAGCGTTTGAGGAACGTGACCAAGACAGACTGAGAGAAACACGCACCGTGGGTAAACGCTCTCACTGCCCACGTCGATGGTCTCCTCCACGTCGCTCTCCGCCGAGCTGCTGTCTTCACACGGCCGCTTCATGGTGCCGGGCGGCGGGCAGGGCTGGCTGTCTCTCCCCGGGGGGGACGTGGAGGTTTCTCAGGCTCGGAGCAGGTTACTGGCCTCTGGACGAAACCTGATCTGAATCCGCGGACTGAGAGAATAAATAAACAGCACTGCAGCAGTGCGAATAAGAAAAACACTCAGTATTGATCACTGTTGGATATTTCAGGGGTTTTCCAAAGGTAATGACCACAAACTGCGTGGAAAGTAGGAGCCCGGGGGAGCGATGATCTGTGTAATCCAGCAGCAGGTCTGAGAGACCCCCCTCCAGAAATAATCAAAAACCACTTGTGAAAAAGTTTCCCCGTGTCCCTAAAGTCTTAAGGAGTCTCTAAAAGACGCGTCAAATCCCTCCTGCTCCCGGCGGTGCGTGTCCGGTAAATAGTCCGCGGCAGGTGGCCTGTGTGGCGGCCAGAGACTGGACGGTGACCGGTGCGTCCTCCTCCTCCGCTGCTGCTGCTTTCCCACGGAGCCTGAGCGCACGCACGCACACACGCACCGAAGCAGACAGGAGGTATTATCAGGAGAGGAGGACCAGCCCTGCACACATCTCCCATCCCACGTGGGCGGTTCCACTGTGCGTGTCCGTGTGTGTGTGTGTGTGTGTGTGTGTGTGTGTGTGTGTGTGTGTGTGTGTGTGACAGACATGGGAACGAGTCCACCTCGTCAGAAAATAGTCCTGATATAAAAGCAGCAGGTTTCAGTCTGGACTCCCCCAGGCTGTTAAATCTGTACTTCTTTAAGAAGTACTCTGAACTTTTACTGCAGTAATTATTGGATTACTGCAGTAAAAGTTCAGAATACAAGTACTCTGAACTTTTACTGCAGTAATCCAATAATTACTGCAGTAAAAGTTCAGAAGAAGTATTCTGAACTCAGTGTTGACGAACATTAAAATTTTCACTGATGAAAACGAGACGATAACTAAATAAAAATGAAGTGATGATGATGAAAACTATAATTAAACATATTGACAAAAAGAACGAGACGAAAATGTGAGTGAGGGACGTTTTTAGAAAAGATCCAATCAGAATTAATCTTGTAAGACACATCTGAAAAGTGTCTGATCCACCTGGACGGTGGACGTGTGAGTCCACGACATCATCATCATCATCATCATCATCACCATCATCATCATCATCATCATCATCATCATCATCATCACCATCATCATCATCATCATCATCACCATCACCTACACTGGGTTTGTGTCTGACTTCAACTATAGTGAAATGACGTTTTTCTCTTTAATATGTTGGAGTTGACCTTTGGCTCTAAAGAATGAAGAACGTCATACGCAGGTTCTTTATATATTTAACCAAACTTGTTTTTATTTATTTTTAATTTAGAACATTTTGTATATTACAATAGTTTAACTAAATTACACTTAAATCAAAACTAAAACTAAAACAAAGCAGATGACTAAAATATGAGTAAAAGTAAATTAATAATCTGCTGTCAAAACAAACACTGTCTGAACTTCAGTAGAAATACTATGTTGACAGTAATTGAAATAGTCATTTCTGCTGCATTAACCAGCAGCTGTGTTTGTGCACCGGCCCCAAAGTAATTAAACCAGATTCCACCATCACCCTGGTCTCTAGATCCACATTTAAAGTCCAGAAACTGAACCAGGGTCACAGAGACTCAAACCTTGTCTCAGCTGTTGTTTTTGGGCAGAACTGGAAAACACTTTGGAGCCTGAACCAGGTCTGGGTCAGACTTGTTCGTGATGGTACCAATACTTTGTGTTTTGGTTAGAAGAAGAAGCAGAACCAGGAGACTGAGAGTCCAGGACGGACTTTCATTCTTTTACCTGTTGAACTTCATTTTTCACTGTTTTACTGGAGATGTCAGGTAGTGACGTCACAGTGGAGCGGCTCAGCGCCCCCACATCGCTGCAAGACAAGAATAGAAAACTGTGTGTGTGTGTGTGTGTGTGTGTGTGTGTGTGTGTGTGTGTGTGTGCCAGGCGTTCCCACAGCTCTGGGCTGAAACCCAATCATCGTGTGACAGAGACCAGACCCACATACAGGTATCTTTTCACACCTGCTAATCTTTTGCAGTAGATTTAGTGCAGGAATTATAAGGTAGCAACACACACACATCAAGACACACCTGTCAGCACCCTCTCATTGGCTGCAGCTGCAACACTCATATACTTCTAATTTGAAGTACTTTATATACCGCTGGGTAGCTGACGTTAACTACCTTATATACTTCTAATTTGAAGTACTTTATATACCGCTGGGTAGCTGACGTTAACTACCTTATATACTTCTAATTTGAAGTACTTTATATACCGCTGGGTAGCTGACGTTAACTACCTTATATACTTCTCATTTGAAGTACTTTATATACCGCTGGGTAGCTGACGTTAACTACCTTATATACTTCTAATTTGAAGTACTTTATATACCGCCGGGTAGCTGACGTTAACTACCTTATATACTTCTAATTTGAAGTACTTTATATACCGCCGGGTAGCTGACGTTAACTACCTTATATACTTCTAATTTGAAGTATTTGCAAAGTCCAGTTTGTGTGTGTGTGTGTGTGTGTGAGTGTTGATGACATTAGAGGTTTATTGGGGTCAGGGGTCGTGGGGGACATCCAGGGCCATCCTATAACAGGAAACACTGAGTGTGGAGGGAGGGAGTCGGAAATCCTCCTGGAACACGAGAACAGGACTGGAAGTTTTTTGTGTATTTGTGATTGTGTGTTAGTTTACACATTGTGTGTGTACAGGGACAGAATGGGAGGAAGTGGTCTGTTATTCTCAGTGAGGCGCTGCTCGCCGCCCGTCCGTCACTACGACGCCTCAGACCGCGAACACACACAGACACACACACACACACACACACACACACACACACACACACACACACACACACACACATATCCACCACCTGCCACATCTTCATCATCAGACTCGTCTTCCTGTTGGCTTTTTACTTTAAATGCCCTGAAATCTGCCCAGTGACATTTAGGGCAGTGGTTCCTAAACTTTCTCCTTTTGGGGGGTCAAATATTTTTAAGTCTGAGCTCGTTCGGCTTCAACCTGTTACAAGAAGCTGCTGTTTAGAGACAGAACCCACAGTGTTCTCTCTGAGGAAGGGAGTCCTGGTCTGGGTTTTGGTTCCTGCCACATTTGGAGCTGTGGCTGTTGGTTTGTCGTCTCCTCCATGCTGGGACTGTGGGTCCATCCAGTTTTTATATTTAGTCATCTCTGCACTCCCAGTGTCGTTGATGACTCAGTGTTAGAGTTTTCTCTGGCACTGCTGCAACATGAGACGGTTCATCCTGCTGTTCTATCGAAGCTCACCACAAACGTAATATGTGTAGATGTCAGTAGATGTCAGAGATAGTTATGACCCACACTAATTCATTATGTCTGTGATGTAAAGTTGTATGAACTGGAGGTTTTGTGTCTTGCTGACAGGTATTCCTTCTCTTTAAACACAACAGATTCTTGTGTCGTTTCCACAAGCGACACACATGATAAATGCCCATGATAAAAACCCTCCTCGTGGGGGCGTCCCGGGTGGGCAGGGTCAACACCACTGTAATTGCAGCGTCACTGGTTTGGGGAAATTTGACGCATGTGATCCTTTCTGTCTGTCCTCATGTCCCGCCTGCCTGTCTGTGGCAGACGTGCAGTTTAAAAACAGCCTTTTCTGCCTTGTTGCTGCCTGTTGGGAGCATTTTGTCTGCAGCTCATGCGACCGATGAGTCTGGTCTGTGTTTGTGTGGTGGAGGTGCAGAGAAATTTATCACAGGCCTTTAATGCACTCCCACAGACTGTATGAATGTCTGTTGTTCGGGGGTATAATAGTCCATTGTTGTGTTGGAGGAAACCTGCAGACACGTCCTCTGGGAGCGAGGTACTACCAACCTGCAGGTGCAGCTACTCCACGTCCTTCCTGTCACCTGACATCAGGGTGTGAAACACTGTCTGGAAGCAGGAAGAGTTTACGGACACTTTTAATGGATTTTATTACAATGAATGGAATAAATCGAAATGTTCTGACAAGCTAAACTATAATGAAATGTTCGTATTTAACAACAACAGTCAGTTCACCTTCTTAGTGAGATTTTATTCTTAAAACCAGGGAAATGCCCAAACAGCTGCTTTCAGGTGAAATATGTTTGAATCCTTTAATATTACAAAGAAAATGAACAGAACATATGAAGGGAGTGTTTGACTGGTCACCCAGAAACACAAGCTGAAGGTTACTATTGTCACTCCCAAGAGTCAGTTCAACACTCACTCTGACCTCTGACCTTTCATCCACCTCTCCTCTAGATAAAGGCTGAGGAGCAGGTGAAACAGGTGAAGGAGAAACACTGTCACATGATACGTTAATGCAGGACCAGAAAATGTTCTTCCAGCTCAGGACAGAGAGCCTCTCGTCTAAAGCTAAACTGACTAATGAGTCCTGGATCTGCGGCAGCTCTGTGGCCGACAGTTTGGAGTTTGTGATCCACAGTTTCTATGTCAGGCTGGACCTTTTTACTGAGTTATGTCTGTTTGGATGAGGAGACAGGCTGAACCTTTTGGAAACCACTGCCAGGTGGCGGGGGGGCTCATTGATGGAGCGGACTTTGCCAACACAGGGTAGAGAAGCTGGAATAACAACAGAAGGGCTGTAGGTAGCAGAGAGTCCTGGAGGGTAGTATAACTGAGAGACACCAGGGCCTGGATCTGGGCACCTGCTTTTTATTAGACTGTGTGCAGAATCTTAGTTATTTGCATCTGTAAATAGACCCAGGAACCTCAGTGAAGAACCCTTAAGAACCATTTACTTTATCAGAGAAGAAGTTGAGGAGTTCCCAGCAGCGAAGATGGAGGCCTGAAGCTCTAATCTGCAGACACGTCAACAGGCACTCGACAGCGTATGGAGGCCCTTGGGAATCTGTCATGTCCATGTGTGTGTCCTGGAGTGAACAGGCTCCATATTTCCAGGTGTGACAGGAGGTGGTGCAGCTGATGACAGGTATGTTCCACACGCTGCACCTCAACGTTCACAACCGTTGTTTCCATCACTTCAGGGACATCGCCCTGTCTTCATTCATGTCCTGGAGACTAACCCACAGTAAATAATAAACCTTATTTACACAGAACAGTTCACAGCACAGTTAAGAGCAGTAAAAACACAATATAACCATATTAAAGTGTGTGTGTGTGTGTTTATGTGTATTACCCCCTAATCTAACCCTGGTTCTAACAGTTCCTGAATCAAAGTTCCTACTTCAGTCAGAGCCCTGTGAGCTTGTTCTTACCTCCTTCCTTTATGTAGAAGTGTAAAGATGATGACTTGTGCAGTGTTAACGTGTTCACCTGTTAGTTACCTTAGAACAGATTTTAACCTGTTTATTAATTTAACCTTATTAAAGTGGATTTTATCTGATGTCCACCCTGAAATAAGGATTTTATCAGCCTGTCAGTCCAAATACTGAAGGAGCCACATGTGGACACAAGGACTGATGCTCACTGAAGCTTCTTACTTGCTCACAGCGTGAGTTGGTTTGTTCACACATTCGACAGCAGCACAAACATTAAACTCTGGTTTAGCGTCCTGCAGACCTCAGATGTCAGACCTCAGACCAGTCCCCCTCTGCCACCATTTTCAGGAACGTGACCCGGCTCACTGAGGCCTCCTGACCCCACACGTTCCACTGATGGGGGGCCGCAGTCAGTTGGCCTGTGTGTGCGTGTGTGTGCGTGTGTGTGTTGACATTTGCGACACATACTAAAGAGAGACTGTGGGTGTGGGAAAGACCTGCTCGCCCGTCAGTCGCTCCACAACACACACTCTCACACACAGTCAGCTGATATCCAACTCCCCCAACTCTCCCAGCACTTTATCTTCGTGTGTGTGTGTCTGTGTGTGTGTGTGTGTGTGTGTGTGTGTGCGTGTGTGTGTGTGTGTGTGCTGGGAAAGTACCCTGAGCTTCAATAACATTCAATGTGACCACGACTTAAATTCTCACAAACATCAGCTACAGCAGAAACTTCCCCGTTTGTTTTACATTGAAATGAAGATTTTCCGTATTAAAATAAATTCACGTTTTCAGATGTTTACTACGAGTCACATGATGGTCAGATCATCAAATGATCATCTCACTGTTTCCTTCAAACATCTAGAAATGTCTTTTATTAACATCTTCACTGTGTCACAGTTTCCATATGGTATGAATTTACTTTCTAGCAGCTGTTGAGCCTCTTCACTTTGCCAGTTTCTGAGCATTTGTCTCAGGTTTCTAGTCAGTGATCAGCTTTTATTCATTTAACTACAGTTGGAAAATAAATGTGCAGTGACGTGAAAACCATATTAGAGTTTGTTCCTTCCTACTTGGTAATCAAAGAGCTGCAGCTGATCCATGTGGACCAGTGTCTGAGTCTCAGTCCAGTGTTCCCTCAGTTTGAGCTCTGGGTTTGGTCTCCTCCACCTCCTGAGGGGAAACCTCTGGATCTTTAACTGCTAAAATCTCCACAGTGTTCACCAGCTGGTCCCTGACTGTGTCTGTCTGCTGTGACAAAGGCTTTTCAGTTGTTTATTCCACTTTAATATTCAGGCTCATGCAAAGTCATATGTGCGTTCAAATTCAGCTTCATTTAACACAGACGCCATTTGAGAGGTTTGTAAGCAGCCGACTGCAAAGAACCAGGAGCGACTAAGGCCGACTGTTGTGTCTCTGAAGGTCGCCTTTATCTGGACCAAATAGTGTCATTGAACGCACCACACAGACCACCTGATGGCGAAACAGCTCGTACGTTCTGCACCTGGTGAGAGGCAATACCTCTCCACACCAGCAGGGGGCGGTAGTCTGTATTGGTCATTAAAAAGGGTCAGTGGAAGACCAGTACTGCAGATATACAGAACGTAACCAAACCAGCGTTTGACTGGACGCTTTGAAGGAAAGGACGTCACGTCTCTTAAAACATGTTTCCTGGCTCCTCTGTCCTTGCACCTTATGTGGGCAGGACTAAGGTGCAAAAAAAGGACACAAGTGAGGGAAACTGGGAAACACCCCAGGGCGACAGACGCTCACCGACAGGCCGACACTGGCGTGTCAGGGTGATGCTTTTAGGGATTTCCCTTCCAGATTAGGTTTGGTCAACTTTGACTCTCAGCCATTACTGTCAGAACCTCAACAAGTTCCTGATTCTTTGAACAACCTTGGTTGCAGTTTGATTAGGAAACGTCTTCATTCTTTCACTTACAAACAAAAGAATCTTATGTTTCCGTCGAGCTGTAAAACAGAGTCATTTCTTTATCGGTGCCTTCCTGTAAATGGCATTTGTTGGTCAGGATATCTCACAAATCTGTTTGCCAGCTCATATAAATCTAGACTCGCCTCAAGATGAAGGAACCGAATTGATATGGTTTTGGTTTGGGATGAAATGTGCTTTTCAGAAAGTTGCCCCAAGCGACCTGAACTTATAAAAGGACTTTAACACCAAGCAGCAGAAAAGTCCCATTTCCCATCAGATTCTGTAAACGCAGAGCACGAGAAGAGCTTTGATGGTGTTCGCCACTCATGAAGGCAATGAAGAGGAGCTCTTTGTGAGTAAAGTCCTACTTTAAGTGAATTAACACGTTGACCGCTGAAGGAAAGGAAGGAGGACAGAGCGAGTTAGAAGGAGAGAGGGCAGGGGATGAAGAGAGAAAAGGATAATTGTGTGCTTCGACAGTGAAAGACTGTTATTCTTTGGTGCTGCTGAGAGGCGGCCATTGTTGAGTGGAGTTTACCAGTGGGACCAGTCATCCGAGATCACACATCCTGATAGTCGCCCTCAGACCTGATCTCCACAAGCTGCCGGAGGAGGCTTACCCAAGATTATCTCCCCGATTCAGCACGAAGCTGTTTCCACCCTCAGCGACACCCGGAGAGATCAGGCCTCACTGTTTACTCATTGGTTTTTGTGCACGATTCCCAGCACTTCCTGTTTTTAAGCTTTTATTTTGGTGTACTTCCTCCCTTGTTGTGTGCCCTCTTTGGTCAGACTGTTTGGTCAGACTGCTGCTGCCAGACCTTTATTCATATGAGCAAAATCTTCTGTTTTACTGTGTCACCGTTGGTTGTTACTTATAAATTTGTGATCAAACATGTCATTTGATCCTTTCAAAATAAAAACACAACATGAAAAACTACCCTGAAACTTGTCCAAGATATTTTCAGCATCCCATCACATCGTCTCAGATCTCTGATCGTTGGTGGAGATGCAGTGGAAAATAGACCCTCAATCTAAGATCCTACGTTTTTGTAAGTGTCCAGGCTGATTTTAATTTAGACATTTTGTGTTTTTCAGGTTCAGACAGCAGCATGGACACTCATCCCCCCGCCCCCCCGCTCCCATGGTTTTCCCAGGCCTGCTCTCCCAGGGCGTTTGACCTGACTTCATGCCCCTCTCTGCCCTCTTTCTGCCCCTCTTGGTGCTTCATGGCTCTGCTGCAGCTACACAGGCTCTTATTGTAGCAGAGCCCACGCCTGCCACTACCCAGCACACACACACACACACACACACACACACACACACACACACACACACACACACGCACACACACACTCATGAAAAATATGCACATTAAAACATGGAGAAATCTACTTGACACCAAATGAAATGTGTGAATACACAGATACTGACACATGCATTAAAGATATGTACAAATACACACACACGCACACACACACACACACACACAAAACAGGAGTCGCTTCGCCTCCATCCTCACACCGACTTCACTCTCGAGCAGGAGTTTGGCAACTTTAGCTGCAGACTGGTCTTTACCTGGGTCTGTGTTTTTAGACAAGCGTCCATTTCTGCTGCAGATATGAGACTTGGATAACAAGCCGTGGATTCACTCTGCAAATGATCTTGGTCTGTGGGAACAGCTGGATGAACTAAGTGTGTTTATTGGACAACGTCACATCACAGTGGTTTGTAGTGGCTCTCTGAAGTGTCCCACAGCACCTTGTTCTTATGTTTTGGTCATGACGATCTGAGACCCCTGCACACACACACACACACACACACACACACAGCCATGGTGCACCACCTCCACCCTTGCTAAGCTCTATCAAGATCAGGAAGCACTGCTGCATTTCCCACCACAGCTCACACACATCCCTGACAGTCTGCAGACACACACACACACACACACACACACACCCTTCCTTTCGTGCCTGCGTAGTGACTGGAGGGGAAAACCAGTTGAACAGAGTCAGACTCTGTTTAACCGACTGGACGCACTCAGACTGGGAACAGACTGGGAACAGACTGGGAACAGCCCAGTACAACCACTGTCCCCAGCTGGTGCACTGTGAGTGACTGAGACATGGATGGACGACGAGACGTCAGGCACAGACGTAAAAGGCCCCGAGCGTTTCAGACTTTCAGCACCACATGATTTGTAGTCAGATTGTGTCCTGTGCTGGTTTGTTTTTAGCCTTTTTTCCTTGTTTTGTGTTTAGTTTGCATATTTCTGGTGGTGGTTGATGGTCCACCATGCTGCTCCAGAATCAGACCCTGGAGACCCCTTTATTTTCCTCTGGGTTATGGTGCAGACACTCATATTCATGACCAGATACCTGCGACACTAGTGGCATTCCCATGAGCCTCGGCTGCCCTTTGTGTGTTGTTGTTTCGCTCGGCGCAGCCTGAACAGAAGAAGAAACATGTTTCTGGACGTTTCACTGCTATTTTAGTTGTATTTGTTTTAGCAGAGTATAAATCTGTGCTGGGGAACTCCCAGCTGTGCATGTGTGCAACACTATGTATGTGCCAGGAGGCATTTGTTCCCTGGAAAAACACAATTTGGAGCAAAACACGTCGAGCGCCAACGAATGAGCAAACCAGTTTATTCCAGAACAATGAGAAACCATCTGAAGTACCACAGAAGAAGGAGGGAAGTTGGAGAAAGGGAGGAAGAGAGTGAAAGACTCGTAGAAAGAAAGGCCGGCCGTCATTTCGTGACTGCTGGTGATTTAGTGGTAATTAATCAGAAATGAGGAGAGCGGGAGCTGTAAGTGAGAAAGCAAGGAAGCAGTGCACGGCGGGCGGAGTGTGTGTGTTGCTGTCGGTGTGTTTGTTGACTCAGGCGGCGAGCGGCACGACAGCGATTGTTTGGTTTCATTCCCTGCAGTCAGATTCTCAGGCTCCGAGTCCCGAACGGCTTAAAATACACAGGGCCCACTGGTGACTGCTGCACTATGCACTGGGACCAGTGGGGAACTGGTGCATCACCACTGACTGGATTCATTGTTGGTTTTCAAAATAAAGTTCAACAAACAAAATGTGCTCACCATTATTTCATGTGCTGTTTTTCTACAGGCTGCAGTTAGAGCCAACATTTACTCAGAGGAAAGTGACATGGATTTCACAATCAATATGATTAATCAACACTGGGGAAGTGCATCAGAGCAGTAGCTGAGGTAATGCAGTGACTTAAATGATTCAAGCAGCTGTTGATCTCACTTGTTAACTTTAAACAGGAAAACAGCATTTTAAAAAGACTGCACATGCTTTTATTTTGAAACCAAACCTGCAGGTAGTATATAAACTCTCACCTTCTCTGTCTTAGTGTTGATCTGTGTGTCCACCTATAGATACAGTGTCACACACACACACACAAAGTTTGACTTGTCCTGTAAACTGTCACCTGCCACATTCCCAACATTCCCAGTGTTTCCAGCGTTCCCCAGGATTCCTTCCTGTTAATCTTTATGGGACAGACACCTGACAGTGTATGAGTGTGTATGGAAACACATAGGTGTGTGTGTGTGTGTGTGTATCATGTGATTTTGTGTGTATGATTATGAATCAGTAATTGATGTTATGTAACACACATCCAGCTGATATGAGTTTCAGTTTCAGCCTGGAGCTGAATTGGTAGAAAATCAAAGGCAGTTCTGTTCGCTCCATGTCACTGATTCCTATCTGGAAAAATGTTTCTTCCAACTGGAGAAAACACGGCTGGATCCTGGCAGGGATCCTGGCAGTGTCTCAGCCTCACACAGTTCACAGCCCAGAGCTGCATGTTGTCAGGTTGTAGCTAAAAAAGCAGAATTTCAATTCTTCTTTTCATGTTTTTCAAAACCCACTGCAGGTTCTGTGTACTGCATTTTTCAATATCAAAGTATCTAAGCAAATAGGCCCAGACCTCTGTCTCCCCACACTCTGGCTCTTCTGGGGGGGGGGGGACACCGAGGCCAGGTCAGCTGAGAGATGTAAAGCATCAGTTTTCTGTTGGGACCAGTAACTTAATGGAGCCTTTTCCTAAAACAATCAGCTGTTAGTTTCACATCTGTGTTTTTAAACAAATGAGATCTGATGCCAATGATGTGACGAGGAGGTTCTGGCCACAGATCCACAGCAGGAGAAAAACCTCACAGGGATTTAAAACTACAAACTACCCAGCAGTGGGATATCTACATGTCTTTGTGTAGCAGTGTCTGTTGTGTGTATCTGTCCCCTCACTGTCCAGCACAATCCAAACAGGCGTATTTCTTTAGTGTAGTGGACGGAGGTCAGTCGGCCTGTAGTGGCTGTGCTGTAAAGGGTTTTCAAAGGGGGTGAAACGCTCAGTGAGATCACAGACACTATGTTCTGTGTAATGATATCTCCTCTGGCCAAATGTGACCCATTTCTCAGCCTTGTTTGCGACCGTGCGCATACGTCTGCTCTCACGTCCCAGTCGCTGCCATCACCCCAGGGTGCTCACTTTACTCTGTTCACCCGCTCACACGGAGCTGCTGCTGTCTGCTCTCCGCCCTCCAACACAACAGAGCAAGAAACGAGGAGACGAGCGGGAGCGAAATGTGATACGGTCAGAAAGGAAACAGGAAGAAGAGACAGAAAAGGAAAGACACAAAGATCCTTATTCAGTTTTTAGGTTCGTCCTGCACAAAGAGCAGCAGCTGTGTTTCATTTCACTTATGTCACTTTGAAAGACTTCTCATGTTGACAGTTGCTCTATGATTTCACTGGGACATAGCAGAGGCCCCAGTTTCCCATGGAGAGCTTCAGAATCAGGTTTATAGCCAAGCAGGTTTGGACATACAGGATCTGTCCTGGTGATGTGTTGTTGTGGTGTCAAGGTGTAACATGTTGGAGGTTGTTGCTCCCGTCTCAGTTTGGTTCTGTGCACATTTGGATTCTTGTGACGTCATGATCCCGTCATTCAGTCTGGGGTTTGTGAGTTTTTAGGATTTCCTGCTGCTGCCCAGTCCACTTCTCTGACCGCTGGGGCGCCATTTTTAGACTCTGACCTTTGACACGTGCTGCTCCATTTAGGCCTGTGAACACTGTGGGAAACTGAGAAGGATTTCCTCAACATGCTGCGTGTACTTTAGTTTCTCTGCACATAAATTTAGACGCGTATTTTGGGGGTGACTCTCATCACCTGATCTACTTAGTCTCCTCCTATTCAGGCTGGGGGTGGACTGACTGATGGAGCCCCTGGGATCAGTAGTTAAAACGGTTTGAAGTCCAGCTGACATGACTCAGCTTCTAGATAATTTATGTTTGCGTATAAGAGAACCAAGGATCAGATGGCCAGGTGTTTGAACACCCTGACCTCTGACAGGTGAAAAAAGTAGAGAACATCTGCATGGAAACACATCTGTGATCCATCATTTGACCATAGTTTTATTGTTAAACCCGATTCAGGACTTTTTGGATCAGTGTCGCCTCCTGGAGGCGCAGTGAACACATTATCACGATACTCCAGCTTATCATCAGCTGTGCTTACGCTGACAGTGGTAGTCACAACAACAACAGCCTGTGTTTTGTCTGAGGTGCAGCCCAAAGTGCTGCGACGTTCGCATGAACTCGAAACCTTTTCCAGCTGCTCGTTGCATCTTCACATGTCCAGTGCAGAAGAAAAGCTGCTTCTTGTGTCTCTGTATGTGAACCTCAGAGAAACAACACAACATTACAAGCAGCTGCTCAATCACACATCCAAACCTGAAGATCTAAATAGAGTCACTGTCGCTTTGGATCCACAGTAAAACTAAAGGTCCAGTTCACATAAAAAACTATTATAGAGCTATGATCATGTACATACAATAAAATAGTTTCTGATCCCTGTTTTTGAAAGTGAAATCTGTTGGTCAAAGCAAATCGTGACAACACTGAGTAAACACAGAGATTAAAGGGATTTAACTCATTTTGGTCTAAACTCATTTAACGCGGACACTTTTTAAATGCACAACTTCCTGTTTATGCATCAAACTCATCACGTGATTGGAATAATTTTAGATCAGTTTGTTTACGATATTACGCACGACGTTACGCAAATGACGTGTGACGCACTGGAACTGGAAACCAATGGCGTTTGTTTACATTCACACCGGAAGCGGAAGCACACGTTTTTTTTTCCCCTGTTCGGCTCCTCCGTTGCAGCAGGAGTTTCAGCAGGATGGAGTACAAACTGATCATGGCCGTGTCCCGGTTCCCGTGTCTCTACGACACCAACTCTCTGACCTACCGGGACCTGAATATGCGCAGCGACGCGTGGAGGCAGGTCGCAGAGCTCGTCGGTGTCCCCGGTGAGTTTCCGCCTGTTGTTAACAAACAGCCCGTTTGTTTGTTTGTTTCAGTAAGTAGCTTCAGATTTACCGTAGAACAGAAGCTCTAACGCTGACCCCTGACCCCTGACTTCTGACCCTGAGCCTCAGTCAAACCCATTTTTCCATTAAATCCCCTGATGAAAGATCAAAACAAAACGGGTCCGTCACAGATTACGTTCCGACTGCAAACACATTGGTTCCTCCTGAAACTGTGACTCATTAACATGAATTTCCCAGTAAAGTCGAAAAACAGCTGGGTAATGTAGTTTTTAGCTAATTGTACTTGTAACCCCTCAAAATCCAAAGTGGAACAACTATAAGGAAAATGTTTCAGACCGTGATGTTTGTATTTCAGAAATAAAATCTTTAACCAAAGCTGGAAGACAAATGTTTGTGGACAAACTTCTCTGTTGTGGAGTAGTAACCCTAGTAAAGTTATAATTTGCATAAATGTAAATTCTGCAGTGAAATGTAAATGTTCCTAACCCCACCCAGGGCCGCTCGGACAACAATAGTCAGTAAAATGTTTATTCTGGTTTTAAAGTGTCCTAAAGCCCATTATATTAATCCTGCTGACGTCTGTCTGATGTGTCTGTCTGTCCTGAGTCAAGTTCCTGATGTGTTTTGACAGTTTCTGTGGCACAGAGGGAGGAATGTGTTGAACATCATCAGGCAGATCTAATGTGAAGATGTTTGTTCCTTCATGTGTCCTCAGAGTCCGAGTGCCGGAGGAAGTGGAAGACGCTGAGAGACCAACACCGGCGGGAAAGGCAGCGGGAGAAGGAGAGACGTGAGAGCGGCATCGGGCTCTTTAACTACCGTCCGTGGAGATATTCATCTTTGTTGTCGTTTTTAAACCCGTTCATCGACGCCAGGGCTGCAGGCACCAACGGGTGGGCCCTGGACCCGCAGTCCTCTCAGCTCCACATGTCTGAAATGGTCGGCTGCAGTACGACCAGCGAAACACGGAGCGACGACGACGACTCTTACGGTTTGTAGATAATGTCGCCCCATGCACCCAGTGGTCAGTTTATTAGGAACCTCTGTTGCGGACCCAGAAACCGTCCTCACACAGGAGAGTCACGTTTAGTACAGGAAACCTTTTCTGACCATCTTAAGGAATTCAAGCCAAAGTTCTCAGGTGTTAAACATGTAAACACAAATAAATAAGTGTGTGTAAATAAAATAAAAACAACACACAGTAACTGTAGAGGTTTTTCTGTTTGTGTGGTTCTGCTGGATCCCAGCTGTGGGATGAAACTGAAATGTCTGTTTGTTTTTTTATTTTTCAGGCATCGCTGTAGCAGATGCAACAACAACAACAACATCGTCATCGTCGTCCTCGTTCTCTGAGTTCATCCAGGGGAAGCGACTGTCTCCTGCGAGCGGAGACATCATCAGACTCAAAGAAGCCAAGACCGAGGTGACCGCAGACGCGGCCGCTAAAGATGACGGTGCACTAAGAGAACAAGGCCAACATGTTAACATGAAGGACCTGTTTGAGATGATGATGCACTCGGTTACAACCTTAGCTGCATCCTTAGCTTCTTCACACTCTTCCTCACAGCCCTCGGATCAGCCCGTGCCTCCTGCAGTCCTGCAGCCTGACCTGCAGCCTCCCGAGCAACGTCAGACTCACGACAGCCTGCCGCCGTCCAGCGCCACGTCCAGGCTGAACCACCTCAAAACAGAAGAGCAGGAAATTGTGATGACGGAGATTTTGGACGAAACGGACGACAAAGAGGAGGACTGTGGTGTGGTGTCTCCCAGGCTCACCCGAGCCAAGAGGAAGAGCAGCGACGGTCTGCTGGAGGAGTACCTGCACAGGATGGAGGCCAGGGAGACTCAGAGGGACCGGGACCTGGAACAGAGAGACGATGTTATTCTCTTCCTGCTGAGCTTGGCTCCTGCCATGAGAAGACTTTCTGCAGAAAAGCAGTCGCTGGTCAGAACCAAGATGCAGCAGCTTCTGCACGAGGCCGAGTTTGGGGCCACAAATTTTCAGTGATACCTGAACTATTTTTATAAATACTTAATAAAATCCTCTCACTTACACAATAATATTATAATTCATATACAGAGAAGTTTTTTTTTTCATTTTATAATCATGTAGCTGAACTTTATCTTTCCTGTGTTTTTGGTGCTGTTTTTAATAAAATCCTCTTGTAGCAGTTTGTGTTTTTGAATCACAATCGTTACGCATGTAGAGAAGAACTGTCATAAAACCATGAAATAAATTCTGTTCACTTTATTATCTATATGTAATATACATGAGTAGATCAATCACGGTTCTGGTGGTTTAGCCTGAGACTTCCAGCTCATCTGGTCAATACAGATTCTGTCTTGATCAGGACAAACAGATCAATAATAAAAAGGTCAAAGATTTAAAATGTGCAAATACATAAACAGACATGAAACAACAGGGACTGAAAATGTTTTCTGCTGTTGGCAGAGAAATTCTAACTGAGTGAAGATGCTCAGATTTGAGTTAGTTTGTTTGTTTGCAGCCAAAATAATCAGAACAAATGTGTCATAATATTCTAGTAAATGCAAACAGACTAAAGCTGTTACTGATCACACTGCTCGGGTCGTTTATCTGACAATAACAGCGCCCCCTGCCGACGCCTCCTCGCTATTACACCACAAATACCTTCAATCCGGGTCATCGCGGTAGCGGGTCAGCTGATCACAACACGGAAGTCGTGGCGGCGGTGAAGTTGTCAGCAGGTGGAGAAATCAGGTGAGAAGAGCGAAACGTTTCCAGGTGTTTTAACGTAAAAACGCGACGTTAGACCGTGAAACCGGTTGTTTATGCGTGAGAACCGTGACAGGTTATTCATTTACCGGCTGCTGCTCGTCACCCAGAATAACTTCGGTTATTTTAGAAGGTTTCACAAAGACCAGACTGAAATCTGACACCGCAGAAAACCGGACCAGGTCTAGCTACATCAAAACCACCTACTCAGACCTTTCAGATCTAAGGACTCAGTTTAGAGTTTTGAGACCTTTTTTGTGACGCCTCACTGCTTTCCCTAGTCCAGACCACCCGAGACCCGGTCCAGACCAGGCCCAGACCTGACAGATCCGGACTACGTTAATTAATCCAAGGATTGTTTAGAACAGGGGTTCAGATTTGTGCACAAAAAGCAGAATTGATGCACATAATGTTTCAGGGCTGCACCAACCAACTATTTTAATCAATAGTATTGATTAGTTGTTGCAGACCCATTAGCTTCTCAGGGCCATGTTCGGGTCCATGTTTCCTGCAGACTCGTTATCACACAGTTTGTGCCCAGAGGGAGAGCTGGGGGTAATCTCTCGGGACTCACCTTAGATTCAAACAAGCACATTAATCATGAAACTTCAGCAAGTGAGAGTTTAATTATTAAAGTCTATGTTTTTCCATATATTTAGGATTATCAGGATTAAATTATTGATCTGATCAATAATTTCTGCTGTTCCTGGTCCAGTCACTGCTCGTGTTTGTTGGTGCAGCTTTTGTTTTGCTATTTAGTTTGTAGAAAGGTCTGATCTGTTTGGACCCGTTTGTATTTCTGTATGCAAAGTCATTTGTATTCAGTTAGTAGTAGTGGTAGTACTGGTCTTAGTCTTAGTCCTGGTCTCGTCAGTCCAGTGTACACGTTACAGTCCAGTCCAGTGTCGTGGACTGGACTGTAACGTGTACACTGGGTGGTGACCTTTAGTGATGTGAGGACTGATGTGTATTTAAATGTATGGTACTTCAGCCTCAGCGTGTTTTGTCTGACTGGATTTCATTGGAAGAAAAGAGCGAGCGTCTTTCCACGCCGCCTCCCCCTCTAACCAGCCCCTGTGTCTCCAGCAGGTCGCCCAGCGTGGCTGCAGGCAGCAGCTGGTGATGGCGAAGGTGTTTCGAAGTCCGGCCCGTCACGGCTACGCCGTGGAGGTGTCGCCGTTCTTCCCGGGCAGAGTGGCCTGCGTGGCCTCCCAGTACTACGGGATAGCTGGTCAGTACTGAGCAGGAGTGTGCGCTGCAGGAAATACACTCATGTATTGGAAAAAGGCTTCGACATACATTCTGTGCACGTTTTTCCAGGTTGTGGCACGCTCTTCGTGCTGGATGAGACCGACTCGGGCATTTCTTTAGTGAGGAGGTAAATTCCTTTCTTCCGTTCTCTTCACTTGTTCGAGCCGCTTGTGTTTCCACTTGGACACACTTTATGGCTCAGAGACGTTTTAGACGTTTTCCTGCACGAACCTTTTCACCTCACAACTTCATCACACGAGTTTAGTGAGAGAGGATCCACTTTACCCTGAACTTTGACCTCCACATTTGTCAGTCAGTGTAATAATGTGTGTGTGTGTGTGTGTGTGTGTGTGTGTGTGTGTGTGTCAGCTGGCAGTGGGGGGACGGTCTGTTTGATGTGGGGTGGAGCGAAACCAATGAACATGTGTTGGTGACGGGAGGTGGAGATGGCAGCCTGCAGCTGTGGGACACAGCCAATCACAACGCTCCGCTGAGGGTGGCCAAAGAACATACACAGGAGGTAACACACACACACACACACACACACACACAGCAGGGTGCAGCTTGTTGGTCTCTGCTGTGTTTTGACTCTGGGCCTGTGTGCAGGTCTACGCTGTGGACTGGAGTCAGACCAGAGGAGAAAACCTCATCGTCTCTGGATCGTGGGATCACACGGCTAAAGTGGTGAGACTCTTCTTCTTCTTCTTCTTCTTCTTCTTCTCATCCGTCTTTCCTTCTTCTAATGACGAGCCGTGTTGTTTTCCCTCCAGTGGGACCCTGCTTTCAGCCGCTCACTGAGCACGCTCAAGGGTCATGAAGGGGTCATCTACAGCACCATTTGGTCACCTCACATCCCAGGATGCTTTGCTTCGGCCTCAGGTGAGTCGTCGTGCACAACTCAGGCTGCAGTGACTGGTTTTTGTTGAGCGATGGAAACTGTACCTGAGCTGGAGAAGGAAGATGAAGCTGATGTAGGACACGGGTTAATGTTCGTTTATTTTTAATGAAATTGGACGACAGGAGAAGCTTCATGTCAGACACAGAATCATGAAAATTTAATTTGTCTTCTGTATTTTTTATAGTGAAAACCTGTTTTTAAACTGGACAAAAATAAAGATTTCAAGTTATCACCTTTAAGGATTTCAGTTTGAGATGGTTGTTAGTTTAATCCCAGACGTCTTGGTGCAGTGGCTGTTTTAATCTCACCACACGGTGGCGATGTTGCAGCATTATTGTGGAGGAGTGTTGTGTTCACAGCCTGTTCGGACCTTAAAGTCAGTAAAGAGACAGAGTTGGTCCTGTACCTATGTATCACAGTTTCATTAACCCTGATCTTCATTTGTCTTCATGAGTAAACACTCACATTAATAGTGGCTCTGCACAAACGTGCCACGAGAAGAGATAAATCAAGTGCACCTTTTGTTCGTAGTTTCACTTTTCTCTTTGAGTCGTCCTGGGGATGAAAACAATGGTGGGTCTCTAGCCGGTCTCTGTAGCCGGTCTCTAGCCAGTCTCTATAGCCGGTCTTTAGCCGGTCTCCAGCCAGTCTCTATAGCTGGTCTCTAGCCGGTCTCTGTAGCCGGTCTTTAGCCGGTCTCCAGCCAGTCTCTATAGCCGGTCTTTAGCCGGTCTCCAGCCAGTCTCTATAGCTGGTCTCTAGCCAGTCTCTAGCCAGTCTCTAGTCAGTCTCTAGCTGGTCTCTAGTTGGTCTCTAGCCAGTCTATAGCCGGTCTATAGCCGGTCTCTAGTTGGTCTGTCACAGCCCATCGTCTCCCCTCGCTCTGTCGAGGAAGTGAGTTTTAGAAATCAGCTCTGTTCAGAAGACAGTTCAGTCAATCAGTTTGTGCCCGGAGGGGGAGCTGGGTAGTCTTCTCTGTTTGCACAGCAGCGTGCACTAACTTTATCAGGGGAGGAGCTGTGCTGGGATGGATGAGCATTTCCTCAGCTCTTTGATCAGATTGTGGAGCAGCTGGAGTCACTTTGTGAAGCACAGTTAAGCAAGTTGCCTAATCACTTTGGGTTAATTGGTTTGTCAGAGCGAGTGGAAACCTCTGATCAGATTTTACAACCAGGAGGAAATTCAGCTCCTGATGATCTGGAAGTTATTTTAGGTTCAACATTTATTTACATCCATGTGTAGACCTGTGATGGGCTGTGGTTGTTGTTTTGGTGTCACAGCTAATTCTTCCTCTAAAAACACACCCAGTCGATTTGAATCTGGACTAGTTGAAGTGATGTATTTGAATGTAGGTTGTTACAGGCAGCATTTTTATTCTGTCGAGCTCCTTTATGGATGTTGTCCTGTGGTGATGATGGTCCTCAGAAAGTGTAAGTCACACTGACCGAACAGTGCAGAAACAGGAAGACTCTGAAAACACATTTTCAAAGTAAAAAGCTTTGAGAAACCCAAAGTTCCCACGTTGTGTGTGACCCTGAAGTTGCACATCGAAAGTTAAAAGTTTTGGCCACCGTTCATACTTTAATGTCTGGGTTTATTTATTTCTAGACTTATTTCATAGAAATGTAACGGCAGGATCCAAGAGTCTGAGCCCACGGACACAGGCCCGTGAGCACACTGAGCTCAGATCAGATACGTCTGCAGCTAAAGGACTTACTGGGCTCCGACTTCCATAAAGCAACCATTACTGTGCGCTGTGTGCCGAGCTGGTCTGATGCACCAGGCTGCACCAGAAAACCTGGACACAGTCACGTTCAGGGGAAGCTCAGGTCTCATTCGTAACAAACGTGGAAGCCAAAAACATCCGGTGTTTCCTATGAGACCGTGTTTCATCTCATAGATATGAAGCACAGCAGGTGTGAAGAGACGTTTCCGTTTATGAATTATTAATATTGGCAAACAGCAGGTTTGTTTTACATCAAGCAAGAAAGAAAACATCAGAGAAATTCATGTTAAACAGTGAAGCGCTTGTTCGTGTGAATCAGCAGTAATGACTGAAGAAACAAACCTGGGCCCAGATTTAGGGTTTCTGGGCTGAAAGGGACCTGAAGGTGAGGGAGAGTTGGCAGGTGGTTTACTGCAGCAGCCGGAGGTGCAGGTCAGGAGCTTCCCTCTGCTTTCTGACCTGATACGACACCAGAACAAATTGGCCTCAGTGTTTATCTGCTACAGCTGCAGTCCGGCTGAATCCGCCTCAGTCGTTTATCTCATGTTGTTTTCCTCTCACCGCGATCTGAAGGTTCACTCAGGATCCCCTCAGTCCAGACCTAAAGACGTGGCAGGTCAGATGCAGGCGATCGGGTCACGTGCACGAGCACGAGCACTGTCTGCAGTGTAACTGTGGTAACCCTCCAGAGATGAATCCAGGAGTTGAGCTTTTGTTTTAGAAATAATCAAACTTGTGCTCGCACTGACTAATGTAAACAACAGACTCATTTTATCCTCATTCGATTCAAATGAAATTAGATTAAGGCTGATTTTTGAGCTAGTGTGACTGGCTACCCCCAGGCAAACCTGTGTGTGTGTGTGTGTGTGTGTGTGTGTGTGTGTGTGTGTGTGTGTGTGTGTGTGTGTGTGTGTGTGTGTGTGTGTGTGTGTGTGTGTGTGTGTGTTTTGCCAAAGTGCTCAGCAGCCAAATGATGTTTTTGCAGGATGCACAGCCTTCTGGTAATGATGTGTTTGTTAGTTCATGATACCAGGTTGTGTCTGGTTAAATAATTGATAGCAGGCTCACACACACTCACACACACACACACACTCACACACACACACACACATCACTGGGTAAGGTGTGTGTGTTTGTGCCTCAGGGAGACTTTAGCACAAAGTGAACTGTGCTCGTCTCTTTCTCTGCTTCAAACACCAGGATTTATGAGGCTGAATTAAATTAACTAACCCCCAACCCCAAATAAAACGCCGCCAACTCCAGGAGAGCAGCGTTCGACTTATTGAAAACCAATACCGATAACATCTATTGATAATGAGATAAATGTTATTAATCCCTAGAGGGAATTTCAGGAACTCGTGACCATAACGATTGTCTTGGGTTTGATTGGACCAGACGATCAGGAAGGTCAGAAAGAGAAAGCAGACTGACCAGTTCTGACTTTTCTGTCCAGTTGGGGACTTTACTGACATTTTAGGCTCATTCACGTCCAGTCTGAGCTAGTTTCAGCTTTTACCATACTGTCAGTGTTCCTTTGGTAAGTGATTATTTTAACCCAACCACAGTCTGTCCCTCTGTCCCTCTGTCCCTCTGTCCCTCTGTCCCTCTGTCCCTCTGTCCCTCTGTCCCTCTGTCCCTCTGTCCCTCTGTCCCTCTGTCCCTCTGTCCCTCTGTCCCTCTGTCCCTCTGTCCCTCTGTCCCTCTGTCCCTCTGTCCCTCTGTCCCTCTGACCCTCTGTCCCTCTGACCCTCTGACCCTCTGTCCATCTGTCCCTCTGACCCTCTGACCCTCTGTCCCTCTGTCCCTCTGTCCCTCTGACCCTCTGACCCTCTGACCCTCTGACCCTCTGTCCCTCTGTCCCTCTGTCCCTCTGTCCATCTGTCCCTCTGTCCCTCTGTCCCTCTGTCCCTCTGACCCTCTGACCCTCTGACCCTCTGTCCCTCTGTCCCTCTGTCCCTCTTTCCCTAACCAGGTGCTGTTTGTTACTGTATTACAGAATAAGACAGAGATGAACTGTACAGTGCATAAAATGAGACAGAGGGACGGACATAAACAGTGTGTGTGTGTGTGTGTGTGTGTGTGTGTGTGTGTGTGTTTATAATAAACAACAATGGAGGTCTACGGCACAGACCAATAAGCTGAACCAGATTCTGGATTCACACACATTATGCTGAAGACACCACATTCATTGGTGCTGTCAGTCTCTGGATGGGATCTGGACTCAGTGACACACACACACACACACACACACACACACACACACACACACACACACACACACAGTCACGACTGCTGCCTTGTTCCTGTTCATGTCAGCTGAGCAGAAATAAACAGGAAGGTCATTATCTCTGTGGGGCTGGTGTTGATCGAGATGTCCTGTCCTTTGGAGGAGCTGCTGACAGACAGAGTCACGCTACAACTAAGGTTTTCTGAAAGTCCAAAAGTACCATCATCCAAATGTACTTGAAGTATCCAAAGTAAAAGTACTCATTGTGCAGAATGGCCCATTTCACATGAATGGATCTGATATTATTGATTCTAATTATTGATGATTATTGTGTTGATCACTTTAATGTTGGAGCTGATGTTAACTACCTTATATACTTCTAATTTGAAGTACTTTATGTGCCGCTGGGTAGCTGACGTTAACTACCTTATATACTTCTAATTTGAAGTACTTTATATACCGCTGGGTAGCTGACGTTAACTACCTCATATACTTCTAATTTGAAGTACTTTATATACCGCTGGGTAGCTGACGTTAACTACCTCATATACTTCTAATTTGAAGTACTTTATGTGCCGCTGGGTAGCTGACGTTAACTACCTTATATACTTCTAATTTGAAGTACTTTATATACCGCTGGGTAGCTGACGTTAACTACCTCATATACTTCTAATTTGAAGTACTTCATATACCGCTGGGTAGCTGACGTTAACTACCTTATATACTTCTAATTTGAAGTACTTTATGTACCGCTGGGTAGCTGACGTTAACTACCTCATATACTTCTAATTCAAAGTACTTTATGTACCGCTGGGTAGCTGACGTTAACTACCTCATATACTTCTGATTTGAAGTACTTTATATACCGCTGGGTAGCTGACGTTAACTACCTTATATACTTCTGATTTGAAGTACTTTATATACCGCTGGGTAGCTGACGTTAACTACCTTATATACTTCTGATTTGAAGTACTTTATATACCGCTGGGTAGCTGACGTTAACTACCTTATATACTTCTGATTTGAAGTACTTTATATACCGCTGGGTAGCTGACGTTAACTACCTTATATACTTCTGATTTGAAGTACTTTATATACCGCTGGGTAGCTGACGTTAACTACCTTATATACTTCTGATTTGAAGTACTTTATATACCGCTGGGTAGCTGACGTTAACTACCTTATATACTTCTGATTTGAAGTACTTTATATACCGCTGGGTAGCTGACGTTAACTACCTTATATACTTCTGATTTGAAGTACTTTATATACCGCTGGGTAGCTGACGTTAACTACCTTATATACTTCTGATTTGAAGTACTTTATATACCGCTGGGTAGCTGACGTAACTACCTTATATACTTCTGATTTGAAGTACTTTATATACCGCTGGGTAGCTGACGTTAACTACCTTATATACTTCTGATTTGAAGTACTTTATATACCGCTGGGTAGCTGACGTTAACTACCTTATATACTTCTGATTTGAAGTACTTTATATACCGCTGGGTAGCTGACGTTAACTACCTTATATACTTCTGATTTGAAGTACTTTATATACCGCTGGGTAGCTGACGTTAACTACCTTATATACTTCTGATTTGAAGTACTTTATATACCGCTGGGTAGCTGACGTTAACTACCTTATATACTTCTGATTTGAAGTACTTTATATACCGCTGGGTAGCTGACGTTAACTACCTTATATACTTCTTATTTGAAGTACTTTATATACCGCTGGGTAGCTGACGTTAACTACCTTATATACTTCTGATTTGAAGTACTTATATACCGCTGGGTAGCTGACGTTAACTACCTTATATACTTCTGATTTGAAGTACTTTATATACCGCTGGGTAGCTGACGTTAACTACCTTATATACTTCTGATTTGAAGTACTTTTATATTCCGCTGGGTAGCTGACGTTAACTAACTTATATACTTCTGATTTGAAGTACTTTATATACCGCTGGTAGCTGACGTTAACTACCTTATATACTTCTGATTTGAAGTACTTTATATACCGCTGGGTAGCTGACGTTAACTACCTTATATACTTCTAATTGGAAGTACTTTATATACCGCTGGGTAGCTGACGTTAACTACCTTATATACTTCTAATTGGAAGTACTTTATATACCGCTGGGTAGCTGACGTCAACTACCTTATATACTTCTAATGGAAGTACTTTATATACCGCTGGGTAGCTGACGTCAACTACCTTATATACTTCTAATTGGAAGTACTTTATATACCGCTGGGTAGCTGACGTCAACTACCTTATATACTTCTAATTGGAAGTACTTTATATACCGCTGGGTAGCTGACGTCAACTACCTTATATACTTCTCATTTGAAGTACTTTATATACCGCTGGGTAGCTGACGTCAACTACCTTATATACTTCTCATTTGAAGTACTTTATATACCGCTGGGTAGCTGACGTCAACTACCTTATATACTTCTGATTTGAAGTACTTTATATACCGCTGGGTAGCTGACGTCAACTACCTTATATACTTCTGATTTGAAGTACTTCATATACCGCTGGGTAGCTGACGTTAACTACCTTATATACTTCTGATTTGAAGTACTTCATATACCGCTGGGTAGCTGACGTTAACTACCTTATATACTTCTGATTTGAAGTACTTTATATACCGCTGGGTAGCTGACGTTAACTACCTTATATACTTCTGATTTGAAGTACTTCATATACCGCTGGGTAGCTGACGTTAACTACCTTATATACTTCTAATTTGAAGTACTTCATATACCGCTGGTAGCTGACGTTAACTACCTTATATACTTCTAATTGAAGTACTTCATATACCGCTGGGTAGCTGACGTTAACTACCTTATATACTTCTAAATTGAAGTACTTCATATACCGCTGGGTAGCTGACGTTAACTACCTTATATACTTCTAATTTGAAGTACTTCATATACCGCTGGGTAGCTGACGTTAACTACCTTATATACTTCTAATTTGAAGTACTTCATATACCGCTGGGTAGCTGACGTTAACTACCTTATATACTTCTAAATTGAAGTACTTCATATACCGCTGGGTAAGCTGACGTTACTACCTTATATACTTCTAATTTGAAGTACTTCATATACCGCTGGGTAGCTGACGTTAACTACCTTATATACTTCTAATTTGAAGTACTTCATATACCGCTGGGTAGCTGACGTTAACTACCTTATATACTTCTAATTTGAAGTACTTCATATACCGCTGGGTAGCTGACGTTAACTACCTTATATACTTCTAATTTGAAGTACTTCATATACCGCTGGGTAGCTGACGTTAACTACCTTATATACTTCTAATTTGAAGTACTTCATGTACCGCTGGGTAGCTGACGTTAACTACCTCATATACTTCTAATTTGAAGTACTTCATGTACCGCTGGGTAGCTGACGTTAACTACCTCATATACTTCTAATTTGAAGTACTTCATATACCGCTGGGTAGCTGACGTTAACTACCTCATATACTTCTAATTTGAAGTACTTCATATACCGCTGGGTAGCTGACGTTAACTACCTTATGTACTTCTAATTTGAAGTACTTCATATACCGCTGGGTAGCTGACGTTAACTACCTTATATACTTCTAATTTGAAGTACTTCATATACCGCTGGGTATACTTCTAATTTGAAGTACTTCATATACCGCTGGGTAGCTGACGTTAACTACCTTATATACTTCTAATTTGAAGTACTTTATATACCGCTGGGTAGCTGACGTTAACTACCTTATATACTTCTAATTTGAAGTACTTCATATACCGCTGGGTAGCTGACGTTAACTACCTTATATACTTCTAATTTGAAGTACTTCATATACCGCTGGGTAGCTGACGTTAACTACCTTATATACTTCTAATTTGAAGTACTTTATATACCGCTGGGTAGCTGACGTTAACTACCTTATATACTGGTTCAAACATCTTCTCCTCAGGACGACTTGTGTACCAGTGGTGGCTCTTATGGTGGAAGCTAACGGGTTGTCAGACAGAGCGGACTAGCATCAGAGCGTGGTGGAGAACTGCTGTGTTATCTCCTCTGCTGGCTTTGAGCAGTTAGCATGAGAGGCTGCTGACTCTGAGCTGAGAGAACGTGAGAAACAACCAAATGGCAGAGAGAGGCAGAGAGAGGCAGAGAGAGGCAGAGAGAGGCAGAGAGAGGCAGAGAGAGGCAGAGAGAGGCAGAGAGAGGCAGAGAGAGGCAGAGAGAGGCAGAGAGAGGCAGAGAGAGGCAGAGAGAGGCAGAGAGAGGCAGAGAGAGGCAGGGGGCCGACGGCGTCTCGTTCCGATAAGCTTATCGCCGTTTCCCATGTTTCTCTCTGCCTCTCCTCCTCACATCTTCTCATTCTTCTGCACTCCATCCCCTCAGTCTGGTTCACACAAGACCACCCCTTCAGAGTCACCATGAGGGGACAGTGTGGTCTATATTCTCACACACACACACACATATATATATATATATATATATATGTGTGTGTGTGTGTGCCCCCAGTGTCTTCAGTCTCTCGCCCTGTATCTGTTCTCTGTAGCTGCAGGACTGGATGATGATGATGATGTCAAAGTGAATATCACTTAGTTTAGATATTGATCTGTATCACCACATTACCAATACCTCCATAATAGACCTGATAGATCTGCATCTGCGGTTTGGCGTCGTACTGAGTCTCCCCCGACATCAGCCCTCACCAGAAGAATATTTGCATATTTAGAGCTTTTTAAATCATGTTTGTTCACCATGTTGGTACTTTGTTGTTGGTACTTTGTTGTTGGTACTTTGTTGTTACTGCGTCGGGTCATTGGTGGGGGGGGTTGTACTTTGCAGATGAGGAACAAGCAGAATTAATGTTTACTGATCACCTTGTTGTCAGATTACTCTGTAATACTTAGTGCCACAGTTATTTTAGGCCTTAAATACTAGTTAACCCTGACCCTCAGATGCTGTGGATGAGCTACATGCCATCCCAGGTTGGTCAAGTGCTGGTGTTTGTGAATCTTGTGGCCTCTTTAAGAAAACAGCGTGTGGGACAGTATGTGTCCAATTGTGGATTTTAGCCTCTTCTCGTTTTCAGAATTCACCAACGTGGCTGCAATGGAAGCTGATCTGAGAACAAAGGACGCCGTGTGTTTAGCATGTAATTCCTCTGCTTGTGTGTCTGTCACGACAACCAGCTCTCCTCGGTGGAAGAGACAATCCAGCTGTGTGCGTTTGGCTTCTGTGATGCTGCAGCGGCGGCCGTGGCGTTGAAGATAAGCTGTGGAGGGGGATGATCTCAGCTTCATGTGAATCTGTGTGAATGCAGCTTTATTTGAAGTCACCCACACGCTCGCTGTGATCACAGTCAGCCTTTACTCTGGAAAGTTAGTGAAATAAAAAAAGGTCTTGATTGCGAATAGTAATGTATGATTACCTCCCACCACCTGGGCAGGATCTAGTTAGAAATGTCTCCTTTTAGCCACTTTTCCAGAAACCAGGGAGCTTTTTTTGGAGTGTGTCTTTAAGGGTTGTTGAATATCAGCGTCTTTCCTCAGCTGCAGTGCTCCCTGATGTCCCTGTGAGCACAGGGCCGTGGCTCAGGTTCTTTAATCTCTTCTGAAAACATGATAAATGCATTGATCTCTGTGAGACCATGATCTTTAGCTATCAAACACGTAGCTTGGGCTGTCACAGGAGTTACAGCCCTGGAGATGATTCCTGCGCTCCGTTGGTCAGAACGGATCAATATGAGCCAATCAGTGAAGTGTTTCCTGGAGGCGGGGGGGTCGATATTTTCTACCACAATAAGCACTGGACGGTTTTTACAGGTTTTAATGGAGATGTGACAGGGTGAGACGTGTCGTTAAGGTTCGAGCTCAGTAGCTTTTTAAAATCCAAATTAAACCGTAACAAAGACTCAGAGGTGTCTAATGTCTCTTCTGTCAGAGAAATCAGAAACTAATCAGTGTTGACAACCTGAAAACCAGAGGAGATGTAGCAGATGTGACGTGTTGGTGACATTAAGTCTTAAATAGCATTTGACTCACTTCCTCCATCTTTTTCACAGTAAAAGTCTGGAATGGTTCCCTTTTATAAGTTGCTGAAGGAGGAATGTGGAGCTTTGTATATCTGCAGTATGGCTGTTCCACTGTCCCTTTCTGAATGACCGATACAGAGTATCGCCCCCTGCTGGTGTGGAGGGGCATTTACTCTCACCAGGCGCAGAACGTATGACACTTTTTAGTCCTGATGAAGACGACGTTCAGGGACGCAACAGTCGGCCTTCGTCACTACAGGTCCTTTGCAGTCGGCTTGATGTGTGTGTGTCTCCCCTGAGGTGTTCGCTGCATGTGGGAGACAGCTCTGTGTGTGTGTGTGTGTGTGTGTGTGTGTGTGTGTTAGCAGAACCTGCTGATACAGCAGAGATACCTGATGTAATAGAGCAAGACCCTCTCACAGAAGTGAGCTTGCACTGCAGAGGGAACACACACACACACACACACACACACACACACACTTTTTCATTTACATGCAGGAGCAGATGCTCTTTGCTGCTGCTGCAGAAGAAGCACAATGTTAAACTGTTCTGCTGTTGTACTAGCAGCTTCCACACACAGCTGAGGTGTGTGTTGTGTGAGGAGAAAGGAGGATGTGTTGTGACAGAATCGATAAAGAGCGGGAGGATGTGGTCTGGAAGAGAGTGCTGCTGTGGGGTTTTCATCCAGAGTTTGGATTAAAGAGGAGGTGGAGGGGATTAATCTGCTGGTCGGTAAACATGAAACTGGAGGTGAAGCCAGAAAGTGGCTCTCTCGGTCTGCTCTGTAATCTGCTCCCTGCAACAAAAAGGGTTTTTGCAGAGCTGCACACTCTTTGGTCGTTCCTCCTTCTCGCCGAGCTCATGTCCTAAAATATTCTGCTGTGAACCTCAAAGCGACTTTAGGTGGCGTAGTTTCAGAAGAACCGTTCCACAGTCTCGGCCGTAATCCTGTTAGGCAAACGTGTTTTGTTTTGTGGCTCCTGGAGGCGACTCTAAGGTTGTCCAAACTTTGATCCTTCCTCCTTGTTCTTTGGATCACACCAACAACAAAGCTCCTAAATTTGCCAAAAGAAAATATTTTCATTCTGACTCCTGTGGCTTCAAGGAAAAACTTTAAGGAAACTGTTTATTCACAGACAGTTTTTAATGCAGGTGCACCTGCATCATGGTGTCCAGGTTGGAGCTCACAGGTCTCACAGAGGAAAGACCACTGTTGTTCACTGAGACACACACACAGGAGGCTGGTTGAAAATCTATGAAGTCTCCCTTTAATATCCAACTCTCAGCCCTAGTAGCTTTGTTAAGTGCAGCAGCTGTGATGAAGGAAAACATGGTGGAAGTCTGACATTTCTCTTAGTTTCCTGTGAGGAAGCTCAGAGACTCTGACGTTTTCAGTCCTGTGCCTCATTTCACCAGGTCTGTGTTCATTACAGCAGGACGACTTCAGCTGGATGAAAACACAGGCTGGTGGAGGTGAAGCAGCACGGGCTGCAGAGTGAGAACGAAGCGAGAACCTGCCGGCCGTGAAATGAATGAGGAGGAGAAGGGAGGCGAGCGGAGCGTAGAGGTCCAGCTTGAGGATTGTCGCAGTGTGTTGGCAGAGCTCTGCTTCTGCCCACTAACACAAACAGAGTGAAACAAAACCTGACAAACACTCACTGCTCTGTTCCCCTCAATTAACCTCCGTGTTCCGTCCGTCCTCACTGAGGCTTCCTTTTCCAGACCTGCAGCTGTTCATTTCACTTCATAGCTCCTCAGAAATGACGTATGGGATAACAGGCTTTGTGGTTTTAAATAATATATACAAGAATATCACTGTGCAGCACCTGTGTGTGTGTGTGTGTGTGTGTGTGTGTGTGGCTGCCCTATAATAGTTTCTGTAGCGTGTCCACCTCTTCATGTCCATTGTGATCCAACAGTTTTGAGCGTGCAGCAGCACCTGACACTGGATTGTTTTGTGTTATTGCTGCTCACAGTGTCGGGGCACATTGGCACATTGGCACATTGGCACATTGGCACATTGGCAGTGTGTTAACGCAGCATGACGGTGGTGAAGCCAGCAGGTCTTCAAACATCCTGCAAATGATCTGTGGAAAACCTGCCAGAACCTGTGCTACTGAGCATGCTCAGAGCTGTTCGGGTATTAAACATGTGGGCGCACAAACCCAAGATTATTTGGACCCGGTCAGTCCCAGACCAGATGTTTTAGGTTGATCCACCCATCCTTTCTCTCGCTGTGTTTGTACTGGGCGTGCTCCGTAAATCTCTGTCCAATCACAGGTGACGGGACGTTAAGGGTCTGGGACGTCAAGGGTGCCGCGTGTCGATTGGCCATCCCGGCGCACAAGACTGAGATCCTTAGCTCTGATTGGTGCAAATACGACCAGGTAACCACCCACCTTCAGCTGCAGCTTTAGCTTTACTGCGTTTTTATCCTCAGCTGCATGTAGTTTTACTGAGACTGGGTCTCGTGCTGATGCGTAAACATAAACAGGTGTGTTCTAGTTTTATTGATTTATCTGTTTTGGACAAACAGAGCTGCATTAAGATAAATGTCATTAGTGGTGAACACCTTTAGTTTAAAATGACATATCAGGCTGTAGTTTGATTGTATTTTCTCACGTCTGGGTTGAAATGAATGTAAAATACATTTAATCTGTGATATTGTGGTTTAAAACACACTTAACCAGTGTCGCTTTAATGAAAATCAAAAAATTTTCTGCTGTCAATGAAAGTTGTTTCATTCATTCGTGTAAGGACCTAAATGTATTTTAGCTGCTTGGTCGTGTCCTTTGAACCAGCTTCCTGTTCATAGCAGAGGTTGTAAAATGTGTTTGCAGAATATTGTGGCCACAGGCTCAGTGGACTGCAGCGTGTGTGTGTGGGACCTGAGGAATGTCCGACAGCCTGTCAATCAACTCCAAGGCCACACCTACGCCATCCGCAGAGTCAAGGTACACACACACACACACACACACACAATATTTTGTTCTTAGTGTTGACAGCAAAATACGTGTGTGTGTGTGTGTGTGTTGTAGCAGAGATGCAGTACAGAAGCTGACAGCATCAAAACTCCCACTTAAATGGACCTAATAAGACCACACACACACACACACACACACACACACACACACACACACACACACACACTAGAGAAGTGTTGTGTGTGAGAGAGAACACAGCTACAGAGGAGTCCCCAAACACATCGTAGTTACTCAGAATAGAGACACTTCATGAATACAGACGTCATGAATACGCACAGACACTGTGCAAACAGAGATTATCACACACACTCTCACACACACTCTCACACACACACACTCTCACACACACACTCCACTGAGTTCATGCAAAGGGACAGTCTTGCTCAAACAAGGTTTTTCAGGGCAGGTGTCAGCCATCGACTGAGGTAACTCAATATGTGTGTGTGTTTGCTATGAAACCCATGATCAGCACAGGAAGAGAAAGGAGCTAAAAATACCAGAGTCACTTTCAGGAGGTTGTGGAGTTTTTTTCTGACCAGCATCTGTAGCAGCAGAGCTGTTACCCACAGTGTCTCAGCAGCTTTGGCCTACAGACCAGGTACAGACCAGGTACAGACCAGGTACAGACCAGGTACAGACCAGGTACAGACCTACAGTACGCTCCACAGCGTCTGACCTACGGTACAGTAATAAGTATGAGCAGTGTTTGGCAGCAGTAGCACAGATGCAGTCAGGAAGAGTTGAGGGTCAGAGCTGCTGCTGAAGCCCCTCGTCAGTGCTGAATTCTCTTATTGAGGTGAGTTTAATAGAAGTGCGACCAGGTAATGTCGGGGAAGGAGGCTGAGAAAATAAGGCTGGTGGTGTCGCAGTGGAGACAGACTGACAACATTAAGCTGATGTGTGTGTTTACCAGGCAGAGAGAAAGACACTAATCAGCTGCATTATAGAAACCGCAGGTGCTCGACTCACACCTGGGACTGAAAGTGCGGCTCCCTCCACGTCTGCAGCTTTAGTGTCACTGTTTTCAATCCATCTCATGGCGGTCAGGTGCTTTACAACAGTGCAGGACTAAATGACGTGAAAAATCCAATTACTGTTGTATTTGTCATTTGAGCTAATGATCTCATTAATCAACACAAATGTAAAATAATGAAATAGATAGACAAAGACCAAGGCTGCACATTATCCCCTTCATCAGGACTGTTGGATCAGACTGATCAGTCCGACACAGGGGTCCCTAAGAAACCGACTGGGTCCGACACAGGGGTTCTTAATTTTCTCAGTAAAATGCCTGAACATTAGAACATCAGAACAGCAAACTGATTAAATAACTGCTACAGTTCATTTTCAGATAATTCTGTGCATCGCAGTCGTTATTAGTTTTATAGTTTCTCTTCAGTAACAATAAAGCAGCTGTAAATGAAATTAAGAGACAGCAGAGAGAAAGGAGTGTCTGATAAGGTGAAACTGTCAGAAGCAGAGAAGGGGAACAAAATAAATTAGAGAGTGCTTAGTCGACAGCAGGTGAAATTACTCTGGACTCTTCCAGCCTCTGCACAATCCGCTAACTGCTGAGCAGGAAAAAGACTGAACAGTCTGCTCCAGCTGCCTCGAGCTGAAATTCACTTTGATGGAAAAATCGTGTCACGTTTTATAACATTCACACCTTTTCACAAGATGAGGGACAAACTCCAGCTCACGTGCTGCTCAGCGGACCCTGTGGACCCTGTGGACCCTGTGGACCCTGTGGTCGTGTTTATAGCCAGGGCAGGTTCTGCTCTGTGCGTTTTATTTTGAAAGGATAGCTCCTTTTATTATAGACCTGAGCTGAACATCTTCTTCTTTGTCCTAAAGGGTTTGTGGAAGCACAGATACCCAGTAATGACTTACACACGAGGAAACTCAAATATTGAAACCCACATGTAATTTAAATCCTCCTTCCAGCTGAGCCCGGTTTGGAGCCAGAATCTGATGAGGTTTGGTAATGACAGATTTCATTTATTGATTTTTAATCCAATGGCTAATTTTCTCGGAGCGATGTTGTCAGGCCTGTTTGATCATTTAAAGTGACAGGTGTGAATAGTTCCCCAGGCCACTGTAAGTGTGTTTAAATCCTCCATGAACAGGAATAAACATTAATGTGCGTGAAATCATCTCTGTGCTGTTTTTCCTGATTCCGTTTCTATTCCTCCTCCTGCAGTTTTCTCCGTTCACTAAGACGGTGTTGGCGTCCTGTTCGTACGACTTCACTGTCAGGTAAGATCCTACTTTCTTCCTGCAGTGGATTTTTACAGGGACCTGTTTTTTTTTTTTTACGATTTAGTTTCCTTGTAGAAACACCATCAGCAGTAAAGAGCAGCGTGAGAGCTTCAGGCGGTCTTTGCGGGATGCGTGTAACTCATTTTACGTTAATGAGCCGTGGAAATGAAGAGAATCTCCAGCCAAAACGTGTGAATCAAATCATTTTTAGTAAATATTAGAGGGAAGCACAAAGCAGAAACCCCCTGGGAGCTTATTCAAACATCGTAGAAAAATTAAGATCACACCCTAAAACAAATGCTCATATCACTTTTCTTCTGATGCTTCCATCACCTTAACGTCTTGTCTTGATTAAGAGATTTCTACGTTTGACTGCTTGTAATAAATGTTTCTGGAAGTTAAAGACTAAAGTGGAGTCGTATTGTGGTTAAATCACCAGACTGGATGGGGGGTGGTGTCATCGCACTGTTACAGTGGGTGAAAATGAGAAGAGAAGAAGGGGAGACGTCCTTTTATTGATCTACTTACTCAATGAAATCAGCACTTTGAGCCAACGCTGCCTGTTTCCTATGAGAATGTGCTGTGGTAGTTTTCATAGATTCAACAGTCTGTTCTGAAACGTCTGTCAGTGGGAGGTTTGGATGATGCGTAATCAGATTCACAGCTGGCGAGTGTAGATAAATGGTTAATGGTTATTGTCGGGCAGTGTCCTTAAGCAAGACTGGTCCAGTCCGGTGGAGCTACAGGAATTAGTTGATTGGTCCGTTGAGCGACAGCGAATAAATATTGACAGATTGATCAACTCGCATGAAAGAAATTCCACAAAAACCTTTCACACTCGACTGAGGCGCAAAAGCAAAATGCATCAACGAGCGAATAAAACATGAAGCCAATAAAAACCTGGTGACCCGACAGAACATCAACACCACCAGCTGCTCCTTTTCATGGTTGGAGACGTGTTTTCTCGATGCAATGATGCAAAAATCCAGTGAATCCAGACTAAATCAGAGGTTAGGGGTCAGCAACCTCTGAGTCCAGTGAGAATAGAGGTGTGGTTTCAAACTAGACTCATAAAGACGCTCAAACCCCGACACCCAGCACCACGTGCGCTGTAACCGTCTACCACCATGAAAACATCATCCCAGCAGTGAAGTGTGATGAAGGAGCTTCATGATTTGCTGCTGCTTTGCTGCCTCAGGGCCTGGACCACATTGTCCAGGTGTCCTACAGGATAATGTCAGGGTGGCTGCTCACCAGCTGAGGCTCAGATGAATCTAGGTGATGCAGCAGGACAGGTATCCCGAACATCGAAGCAAATCTACTACAGAAGGGCTTCAATCCTGTGTTTTGGAGAGTGACCCAGTCAGAGACCAGACCTAAGCCAGTAGAGACGCATGTGCAGTTAAATTTTAAGAAATATTTAAACGTTTGCATCTGTTTTCTGTTCTGTATGATTGCAGTGCATTTCTATGCGGCTATTTCTTAAACGAATATGAAGCTTACATGCTGAGTACTGCTCAGTGTATTTTGTGTGTACAGTATTACCTCACAGAGAGGGTTTTCTCTTTTACAACTTGTTTTCAAATCTTCTTTAAGGAAAATGAGGCTGTTTTGGGAAATAAAGTTTTTGGTTTTCTCGATCAGAGGATTTATCTCATGGCCATAGATCAGTTTTCAGCGTTATCATCCAGATTATTAGTTGAAATCCTGAAGGTGTTAAATCTTAAATCTGAGGGTGTCCACCTGTTGGGCCTGTCCACACACACCTGCCACACATACACACACACACACACACACACACACACATATATTCTTGCATAGCTATCTTTGTGAGGACACTCATAGACAATGGGGACCAGGAAAATGTCCTCGCTTTGATAGAAATATGTTAAAAATGGTACAAAGATGGCTGTACAAATGTACGCACACACACACACACACACACACACACACACACAATACATGAATCCAGGTCACTCACATGTAAACATATGAGTCACATGCACGTACATGTACACACTGCGTACTGCTGCTGTTCACACTCTCCCTTTCTCCTGTTTACTTAGTCGTATTCCTGACGTGCTCAGTTGGGAGTGGAGCATTCTGGGAGTTTTGACTATCCTCAGTCCTTTCTGTTATTTCATCTCTTGATTTAAAGGACCGTTTAAAATGTTTTAGGCTGTTATTATCCTACGTTGTCAGTGATCAATAAGTGATGCTAAATGCATTTTTTTTTTTTTTTTTTAATACTGGACTTTGGTCATTTCCTGTTTAATTTATCAGTGTTCCTCAGCACTTCCTGTTTGATGTTACACTGAGCTGCATTTTTTAATGAGCTTAAATTCCCTGAGATATTTCATTACGTCTAATTTTACTGTCACTTTATGACCCACTGCCTCCTGAACACAGTTTCTGTGAAACTGAGCTCATGTTTTTCTATTTTAACAGCAGCTGTGACGTCTCATGTTGACTTTAGATAACATGTTCCCCCTCGACCGCACGCCGGCCCGTGTGTGTGTGTGACTTTTAACCTTAATTTCCTGTTTAAATTAAAACCAGTGGGCAGCATCATCTTGCGGCAGGTTCATTCATTCTGTCACTTTTCTCCCTTAAATCTTTTGTGTAACTTCACATTTCATTTTCTTCTTCGTGCTGTTTTTTATTCTCCTTGTGCGGTGACTCGCTGAGTTTCATGGTAATAGTGAGGCACAAAGCTGACAGGTGAACGCACGGTTCCACAGTGAAATACAATGGAGAACTGAATAATAACCTACCATGGAAACCTCAGACAAAAGACAGTGCCAGCCCTCATTTCTATGAATAACATGCTGTATTTGTCTAGCTGTTTTTTTTTTTTTTTTTATGTACACACACACACATCTAAACCTATATGTGTGTGTGTGTACACTACTGCCATTCAAGTGAATGAGAAACACCTTTTTTCATGCACCACCTTAACTAACACCAGAACAGTTGCAGTGATTCCCAGTCCTTTAATTTTAGCCATATGTTGATATAATCTGATAAGATATTTATTTCTACATGGGAGCAAACACTGTATGTGCAACAGCTGAAGCCTGATCACTTTAAATTGATCTAATACATAGAAAACCACTCAGATATTCACAGACTGGAAGCTTCTGCTCTTTGCTAATGAGCATTAGCTGGTTAGCCCAAACATTCATGCACTAATTGAGATACTATCAGAAGAACAGGAGATTACAGCAAAGATGTAATTTTAATCTTTATTTTGGATGAGAACATCAAAATATGCCTGGTCCACGGTCATAAGTCTGGGAACCGACATGGGACGTCTCGACTAATTCAGTGTTAGAATAATACTTTCAGCCTTGGTTCTGTTTAACGATGCTTCTTGGTCTCTCATGTTTCCCTGTGTCCTAAATAAGAAAAATTCTGCGAATTGTAATTTCCAGCTGCGTTTTTCTTCTCCCCCACAGCAGTGACGTCTAAAAAGCTGACTCACCACGGCCGACGGTAAATCATAGCCGCTTTTATGAGGCCGGTCGAGGCTGCGTTGGCTCTTAGCTGCAGTGCTCTTAATGTACTGAATGGGACCCAGTTCATTCGAATCCAGACTTTTTATTGACGCTGCACTTCGTCGTGTGGCTGATGAATGTGTCGGACTTTGACTTTAACTGTGTAGATTTAAATATGTGGTTAATGCGCGGCAGGAAAAAACTACCTGCTGTTCCTCGTCTCCGTGACGACGACTGAACGTCACAGACTCGAGGTGTTTACTTCTCTTCCAACTTTCTAGGACAAGTTTGCCTTATCAGTCAGCATCTGCACAACTGACTCACTCTGCTCATTAGGAACCAATGCTAATCAGACTGTGCTGCACACACACAAACACACACACACACACACACACAGATGTGAGCAGTGATTTACACTAACAACTCATTCAATATATAATATCTCTTAATGCCCGACTCTCCCCAGACACCCATCGCTCACTGTGTGTGGGTGTGTGTTGCAGCTCCAGTATTAATATGGGCCTAATGGAGCCCAGTGGGAGCTTCACTGTTCCCTCTGAAATGATTTAATTACATTTGCAAAGTGGATGAGTCTGGAGGGAGTGTTTGCTGCGTCAGGGCTTTGGTGGACGCACACACACACACACACACACACACACACACACACACACACACACACACACACGCTGCTCCGTCAAGACTAGGAAAAGAAACAGTCTTTCAATTAGTCTGATTGGCTGCTGCTGCTGCCCGAGGATTGTGGGTAATGTTTTATTGTCTCTCTTGTTCCACCTGCTTCTCATCTCTCACTCACCTTTTTCTTTGTCGTCTTTATTTTTCATCTCATTTTCTAAATTGCTGTCTCTTACATCCCTCGTTCCCTTTCTGTAAAACTCACCCCCCATCATCCTTTTCTTTTACTCTTGCTCCCCCCTCTACTAAATGCATAAGTCAGTGCTCTGATCTGTGCAGCAGCGATGAAGCAGCACTAAACATAACACTAAGCATCTAAGTGTGACGCGGACAGGCAGCAAATTAAGAAAAGTACTGACTGAAACTGAAACTTTTTCACAACGAGAACAACACTGAGAATCTTTAGCAGTCAGTAAATACATGAGTACAGTTTCTGCCTGGCGTTTCTTTAAAACCATCATCAGGAGCTCCAGGTGTGTCCGAGCAATTTACGGGTTTTTATCTGCTGGAAACGTCTTTAAGAAGTGACATGTCCCATCATTTTCTCTGACTCTTTCAGTGTGTCGTGTGTGTTTGTGCACCTGGTTGCATCACGTGTCTGTTTTTTTTTTTGTAGGTTCTGGGATTACAGCAGGAATCAGCCTCTTCTGGACACTGTGGAGCATCACACAGAGTTCGTCTGTGGATTAGACTTCAACCTGCACATCCCAAAACAGGTAACACACACACACACACACACACACACACACCCAGTATGAGCTAGTCCACACCATCTGTGGGCTAGTGTTTGTGTGGAGGTGAGGTCTCACCTGGACCGGTGAAGTCGGAGCCTTCAAAGGCAAAGCTCTGGATTTACTGGTCGGTTTGCATTCTTGCCCTTATCCGTCCACCCTGATCTGGGGGCAGAAGAGAAATGCTAATGAGCCTGGTAGATAGCTCTGTTGTGGTCTGTTATGGTGCACCTCTGCAGCCAGTTTCTTGGTTAGTGTTAGGTCCCAAAGCTCAGGAGTAGGTCCTGTGGGTGGTTTGCATGTAGATGTGTTTCCTTTATAGCTGCCAACTCCTGAGCTTTGGGATCTAATGCTAACTGGGGCCAAATGTTGTACTGCAGCTACAGCACAAACAGCAAACAGAGACACATCAAAAACATAATCTTTTTAGAAACATTACATTAGAAATCAGAATACAGATAAAACCATCAGTAAAAACAGAATGAGACAATGAAAAAAGAGGATCTGAAGCTCAGTGACGGTGCAGTTACAGCGCAGTAATAATCAGACGCCAGGAGTCAACACAGGAAACGAAAGTGCAGCAGAGAAAGCGATCGATCAAAGACAGAACAGCAGAGTTTTCAGTTTGGACTTGAGAGTCACCATTTAAGGTGATCAGGAAGCTGGTTCCATCTTTGTGCACTAATGCACATGTGGCACAAAACCAAAACACACCCTGGAGAGAGAAAACCTACAGCGTTCGGCTGATTCGCTGGATGAGCAGCTTCCATTGAAATGAATGGGCCCCGTCCTGCAGCCTGGCGTCCTGTCTGTCTTAGTTCTTGTGTTCTGGGAATGTTCTGGGAATGTTCTGGGAATGTTCTGGGAATGTTCTGGGAATGAGTCGCCCCAGGAGCAGCTGGAAGAAGTAGCTGGACTGCTAAATGGGAACCAACACAAGGTGTGAGATGTCAGCAGAGCAGAAATGGTTTTTCTGTTGATGAATTTAATTTAATGTTTAATTAATACCCACCTCCCCCCGTTGCATCTGAAAAGACCAACCATGAAAAAGTTCGATCGGTCAGTGCCGTCACACCGCAGCATGCGGGCTTTATCATTTGACTGACACCTGAGTCACAGACAGTGTGTGGCTGATAAACTCTGAAAGGTATTAATTGCATCAACAATGCAGCAGCGTGAGCTGGAGATTAAACATTATTCATATTATCTGTTGTACCAGCTGAAGGTAAAGGTCTGGAGGATTAACCTAAAGACTTTTCCCAGCGTGTTGTGAATTTGCATCTTTAACAGAACAGAGTGTAATTATTACCAACAAAAGGCGGCGCAGAGGGAAATATTTGGAGTTTTCCGGTTTAGGAGCATCCCTCCCTCCCAGTGTGGTAACCACTGAAGTGGACACATCTGATTTCCCTCTGAGTGTTTGCTGTAGCTCTTGAAATTTGGCCGTCCGTCAGCCTGTCTGCACACACACACACACTGTGCTGTCGGGGAGCTGTGTGTGTGTGTGTGTGTGTGTGTGTGTGTGCGCCAGTGGATTGGAAAGGCCACGTGTCTAATTCAGTTTCATGGCTAATTTCGACAGGCGGTGTCTCTCAGGCTGCACGGGTCCTCCCTTACGGAGAAGGAAACCCAAAGCAAAGTGGGGAAAATGATCAGGTCGGGTTAAATTCAGAGGAAACGCTGACAGAAACCACACTGAGATGGGAAATTACCATATCTCGCTGTGCCGTCTGCAGAGGGAGCTAATCCTCTAGGTGCACCTCAGTAGCTTTGCATGTTTTAGCCCTTTAAATGGTGCAAACATTGACCATCTTCCAGACCCATTAGTGTGGAGATGGATTCGCTCCCTCCCAGGCAGCCATCAGATGCTTTTCATTTCAGTGAGCACCTGCAGAAACTGGGGAAGGTTTTAAAGCCCTTCCATGGTGCCTGTTACTGAATAACCTCAGCTTTAATAATGACACGGGAAACAACCTCACTCATATTATCCTTTTTATGTAAACAGTAATGGCTTAACTCTGTCTGAGCTGGGACAGAAGGTCGGTATTAAGAACCGCTGTGATGGACGGATGTGGTGAGAGATGAACAGATTATTTCATCACGTGTTGATTTGAAAGTCTCTCGACTGAAATGAGAAGATTTGATTGGACACATGAAGGCAGTGAAGAAGAATCTGACTCTAACTACTGACAATGTGCCACAAACACTGTCCGTGGTGCTGAAACCTCTGCTGTTTGTTGTTTGTATTATGTGGTGTCCAACCCATTACATGTTTTCTCCTCTGTGCCTCAGAAACTCTAAAGACCCATCAGGGGTCACTTTGCTGCTCTGGGTGACACGTACTCACTACAGACCAAATGTGGATCCATGCGCTGCTGAAAGTAGTCCCCTCAAAGGCACTATTTCCTTCTAAATGAACCTGAGGTGTTAATAGATCAGACTAGGGTCTTCAGCTGGGACTTGGAGCTGGAAGCCACAGACGGTCATAAAGCCTTTAGAGCTAAACAACATTATTGGTTTTGGTGTTTTCGGGGGATTAGTTGACAATACGAGCAATGTAGAATATCGTTGTTGTAGAGTTTCCTTCACGTTCACTCGTCTGCCTCCGCTCTAATCACACACAGGTTCATTTTCTCATCATGCACCTTTTAGAAGGTTTTTCACTTAGGGCCAAAAATAGCTTGCTGGGAAGTCAGAGCGAGCACTTTTCCAGGACGCAGACAATGGCGAGGTGGACGCGGATACACGACGATGCCTTTAAACCAGTACCGTCAGGTTCACACAGCAGCCAATCAGAAAGGGCGAGCTGTCCCGACTCTCACTTCCCCTTTTTAATCTGCCGGTGTTTGAACTGTGTGTGTGTTTGTGTGTGTGTGACGTTGATGCAGCACTGAGCTTCATTGTCCCCGTGAGTGTGTGTGAGTGTGTGTAGGAGCAACAGGTGTAATGAGCTGTAACATTAGCTGTGTTAATATCATGCAAATAGCTGCCTAACCCAAATCTAATAAAATGATGTAATTAACTTCCCTCCATCTTCAGCTTATTCAAACTGAGTCAGGACAATAAATAAAACTAAATCATGTTTAAGGATAAACAGGAAACGTTTAGTCCTGGGAGGAAGTTTAGTTTGCAGAGCGATGAAGAACAGCGATCTGTCTACACTGGTTTTCAGGCAGGTGCACACACTGATGTTAACATGAGACAAAGATAAACTCAGCTACGTTGACGGGTTAGTTTCTGCTGGTTAACTGAGCACAAACTACTGTTGTTGGTGTTTTAAATATTATTTCATCATCATTTGAAATGAAAAATACGTTTAATTAAAGACTTTTCTTGCTTTCATGTTGGTTTTTGTTTTATGGCGTTTTTTCCTCCTCCTCGTTTTGTTGCTTCCTGCCCTGCTCATTCCACATCGTTTCTCCTGCCTGTGCTTTGCTGCAGCCTTGGCAGCTGTGTGTGTCTTTCCATTACAACGGGCTGTTAAAGTTAATTAAAGAAGGGCATTCCTCTTCCCTGTGGCTGACTCACGGCTCGGCTGCTTTGCCTACTCATGCCCCGAAAGGCCGTTCAGCTTCTTAACTCGCTGATTCAAAGACTCGACCAGGAGGACGAAGCGAGCACGAGTGCAGCGTGATGGTCGGGGGCCAGGTGATGCCGAGGTGATGAAGGGACTGCTGCGTCTGGTCTCGGGGAGCACGTTCTGCACGTTTTCCCGCACATCGATTTGTTTTGGGGAAATCACCTTTGGAGATAATCAGCTGGAAGGAAAGCTTCCACAGTTAGAGAGATGTGTCTGTGTGTTGGTCAAGGGGGCAGTTACACATCACAGATTTAGTCTTGGAGGATTTGTTGTCATCTGCCAATGCTCAGGACAGAAACTGATGGTCTGTGGATCTGCACCTCAGGGCCACAGTCTCTAAAACGGCCACCACATCACGAGTCTTGCGGAGCAGGTGGTTCTGCTGTGAGATTTGTCAGGCCTGTGATGCTGCTGCTGAGTTTGGGCTGTGTCAGTCTGTAGAGTCTGTTTGACACCAGTGAACAAATATGACAAGAACAAATAAACAGTGTTTTAACACAGTCTGCCTGTCACAGGGGTGGATTAGAACTAATGATAGGCCAAATCCTGCTGCCATATTAATACATCAGCTCTGACGGAGCCGACTGCTCAACCTAAATGCAACCAGCCAAGAGAAACCTGCAGCAGGATATAAGATATTCATAATCCCTTATCCTGGACCAGCCGGCTGCAGCTGTTCCTTCTTCTTCACTGTTTAAAACCAAACATGAGCTCAGCTCTAACATGTGACGCCTTCAATGATCCCGAGAATGACGAGGACGACAAAGACAGAAAGGTTGGAAACATGGGATTGGACAAATACAGATATTAGAAATATATCAAATCAAAGGTTTGACCACTTCTGTTGATTGATTGACTGTAGCCACAAGAAAATAGCTCCTGAATCAGACTAATTATTTGTCTGATGGGAATAGAAGCTCTCTTATGAAATCCTGGCCACAGAGTTGGTTCTTTCCTTTGGTGAGCTTTGGGGGAAGATGGATGTGATTCCGTGGAGACCAGCAGCAGCTCAGCTTTGTCCCAGACCTGTAATGGCAGGTAATTTAGGTGAAACACTTTGATGTGAGTGTGTGTCAGAGGAGATGGAGAGCTGAGTGTCCATGCTTCACCTGCAGCACAGAGACACACAGAGGAGATCAGGCCTTTTCAGCAGGAAGCTGCGGTGTAATTGCTCTCCAGTCGGTGCATGTGTCTTTATCTGTCCAGGTTTCTCCTCCAGCAGAGAACGTTCAGCCAGAAAGCAGATCTGAAGTCTGATTCAGCTCCATTTGTGGCGTTTCAGAAACTTGGCTCAGATTCCTGCTTGTTCATCTTCCCAACTAACAAATGTGCCCTGGCATGTCTGTTTTTAACTGCTCACAGGTCACACAGAGGTCACAGGTCACACACACAGTAGGCTGGTTAGAGAGCAGTGCAGCCTATAGTGTCTTTGGGCTGAGGCTTTTCAATGGGAGTCAACTGGAACCAGGATCTAACAGGATCTATTGGCCTCTAAGATACTTTGCACTGGCTTCAGCCTCCAGCTGTGGGACCTGGGCCTGATTACAGCTGTGAATATGTTTGATGCTCTAACAGTGTGTGTTGTCTGCAGGTGGTGGACTGTTCCTGGGATGAGACGGTGAAGATCTACACACCGGCCTGTCTGTCTACAGGAGCAGCACCCTAAAGCCTGTCAGGACTCTCATTAACATCACGTGTTCTCTGACCCCTAACGCTGAAAACGGCATCACAGCAAAACAGTTCACCGCAGCCCCAAACCGGGTTCTAACCTGAACCTTTAACCCAGCAGCTAAAATGTCCCCACAATGCAGAAATGTCCTCACTAGCATGGTTTAAAATGGTCATGTTGTCCAGCAGCAGGAAAGACCCACTGAAACGCACTTTATTTTCATAATGATGCTTGATTTATTTGATATGATGATTTTGGGTTGAAATAATTTGAGATTTGCTTCAAATATAAAGTGCATTATAAATAAAATGTATTATTATATTATTATTATTATGATGCTTGAAAATATTTAATCCAAAACCCTGAAAACTCAAACATGTTTGTATTGAGAAGGTGAACAAAAGAAACTCAGTTTAAATGGCTGAGATCAACAAATGGCTCAATCAAAGTGTATAGTAGTATTATAGTAGTATTATACTAGTAGTATAGTAGTAGTATATAGTTTCACAGCAGTGATGAGTTGCCGCCTGCTGTAATAGATAAAAGTTTCATGCAGAAACTGCAGCATCCTCAATGTTTCCGACTGTTGATCTGTTGATTGTGAATAAATGAGGATGGTGACCCCTGACCCCTGATGTCCATGTCGTTACTGTGGCGTCTCCGTTATCTCAGCCGTCTTAACTGAAACTAGAGGACAAAGAAGAACCATTAACCTGGTGACAGTCCCTGCAGTTTTACTGTTGACCAGTCAAAGTGACGTCTGTTGGTGACTCAGCTCCAGCTCCGTTGGTTCCCAACGCTGTGAAACGGTGCATTTGTTAGGGACTATTTTCAGCGGCGGATGTATCCAGACCCCTTCCCTGGTTGTTGAATCGTTCTGAATACTTTCTGAAGCCACTGCTGTTAAAAATACTTTTATATATAAAATATGCAAAATGTTTGAAGTGAAAATACTCAAAGTTTGTCAGAATTAGATTGAAGTGCAGCAACTTTCCAGTAAATCAAACCAAAATCAGGAGCGAAAAAGGCTAAAAGCTCCAGAGCTGCTGATTCGTCGCACATGATCATGTGATCAATATAAAGCTGCAGATTAGTGGATCAGTGGAGCTGCAGCCAAAAATGGACCAAACCCTGATTTCAGGGTTTCCTGTACGTCTCCGTGCACAGAAATATCACTGATGATGATGATGATGATGATGATGATGATGAAGGTGTCTCCTGACCCGTCCCTGCAGCAGCCAATCACAGCTCTCCTGCTGATGATGCGTGAAGGCTTCCTCTGTGCCCTGCAGGAGAAACCTGCAGATTCTCCACGCTGCTCCTCCTCCTCCACCTATTTCTTCATCATCCTCTTCGTCCTTCCTCCTTCCTGTTCCCTGCTCCTCTTTTGTCTTCCTCACTTCTACAGGATCTATTTTTTCTTTTCTAACCTCAGTTGTAGTTGTTGTTTTTCCTTCCCTTCCCATTTTTCCTCTCCATCATTTTTAAGTGTCCTCTTTTCCTTTCTTCCTTTTTTCTTACCTTTAATTTATTTATTATTTTTTGCTTCTCATCTTTTCCTGTTCACTCCTTTCCTGTTTGTCCTCCCTCTCATCTTCCATCTTGGACTCTGTGGTTTTCCCTCCCTCTCCTCCTCCTCACACTTTGAAAGACTCTGCACCAGAAATCTGTCTCGGGTGCAGCACTTTAATTTTCAGGAGATCTGGACTCTTCAAGTTTTCAGTTCTGTCAAAGATCCTTAATCAAGACGATGAACCCTCTAACATTTTTAGTATTGCATACAAAATGATTTATCAGTAATAATATTAATGCTAACATCATAGTTTCTGGTCTTTGTGGCTCTTCGAATATATTTTGAATAACTGCTAAACAGAAACCTTGACAGTATGATAAAAATAAGGAAACTGCGCATGATCTGTAAGTCATGAAGTTTGCACAGACTCGGCTTGACTCGATTGTCTCCCACATTTTAATTTAGAAATCCTTTTTAGACTGGACTCAGCCTGTTTCCATTCTGTAGAGTGAAGTAACTCAGCCTACAGTGGGCTGAGTGATTAGGAGCTATAGTTTGTGGAATAATGGATCCATGCGTTGGGGTTTTTCTGTCCCTGCTGAGAACAGTCCTGGCCCAAATCCTCGGCCTGGTCTTAATCTCCTCACGTTGGAAAGCGTTTTCTTCTGTCTCTGCGTGTTAATTGGAAGCTAATGGTCTGTGCTCGATAAGGGCGGATCTTCCTCCCTCGCGGCTCAGAAACTGATTTTCTGATGAAATATTTCAATTAAAATGTTGTCTGAGCCATTTCCACGCTGGTTATGAGCGATGGTGATGACTGTTTCTGATGATGAGGAGGGAAAAGACGTGCAGTTCTCCACCAGGAGGCCAAACCTCTGAGGGGTTTAAAGATGATGTTGTTGTTTTACACTGTCTGTCAGTTTGGTGGTGAAGAAAGTGACGGGTCCTGAACCTCAGCAACATCCAGCAGCTTTAGGATGATCCGGACACAGACTGACCCAGACCAGCTCCTTGTCTGAATAAGACTGAATCTGCAGCAGGTTCAGCTTCTCCAGGTAACACGTGATGTTTTTATCAAAGATTTAAATGTGACGTAACATCAGAAATTGAACTTAAACTTCTCTGGAAAATATCAACATTTTATTCCTGAGCTCAGGAACCTTTGCATCTGATCATGGACTGTATGAAAGTGTAAGAGCTGAAATGTGTTTTCTCCCAGTGACGTTTTCAGTTTTTGATATTTCCTGTAATATCATTAACATTTGAGATGTTTGTGGTTTGGAGATTTAGGGTCATTAGTGTGAACATCACTGACACTGACACTGAGGAGGGAACAGACGTAGCACAGACACTGAGGGGAGTTGGCAGAGAGCACAAACCCAAAGTTAGAGGAAGGGTGGCGAACACGGTGCTGGAGGCCGCTGCCGTCCTCGTCTTCCAGCGTCTGATTGGCTAACACACCTGTATCAGGTAATCAGCAGTGGGATAGTTGGAAAACAAGCAGAGCAGCTGGACTTCAGGACCCCCGGCCCAGAGACAACAGTTAATCTGATGTAGCAGGTGATATGGAAGGTTGAAACATGATGTGATCTGGTGTTTGGACTCACTGTCACTGGACCGACTGGACCGCCCCGTGGTGTAAATAAAGCCCCCCCTCCCCCGGTCTCCACCCCCTCCAGTACAGAGCCAGGAGACGCTGCGGCAGCGCAATGAGAGGACGGTCCCTCCACCGTTCACCTCCTGCATCTGCTTCCACTGCGCCTCTTCCTTGTCCTCCCTCTCATGGGTTCAGGACGGATTTTCTTTTCTGCTGCAAACAGAGACTTAGAGAAAAAAGTCTCTGAAGTGCAGTCGGTCGGTGATGAGTAAAAGTTTTTAGTCTATGCGGCTGAAAAAAGCAGCACAGACGAACTGAACCCTGATTTGAGCTAAAATAACCGGAGAGTCAGCAGAACCGCTCCGTCTGTCTCCACCTTCAGATCTGCTTTGATTCTGTAGTGACTCCTGACTGCAGACTGGTTCCCCTTCACTGACGGTGCTAACGGGGGTTCACACACACACACAGGACTCTGTCAGTCTCGCGTCCCCCCGGTTCCTCCGTACCGCAGCAGTGCGTCGCGTCTGTGCGTAAAAACCAAAACCTCCCCGCGACGATCCCGTCTGCAAACCGGGACTCTCCGGTACCAGTCCCGCGCTCTTTATCCCTCGCGTCTGACTTTGTGCTGAGCGACCAGTGAGCCGCCATGGATGTGTTCAGGACCCGGTTGTTGGGGATTTCCGTGGCCGTTGCGCACGGTGTTTTCTCCGGCTCTCTGAACATCCTGCTGAAGTTCCTCATCACTAATTATCACTTCACCTTCCTGACGCTCATCCAGTTCCTGACCAGCAGCACCGCAGTGCTCACTCTGGAGACCCTCAGGCGGCTCGGGAAGGTCAAGGTCCCCCCGTTCAGCGTGCATCTGTCCAAGGTAAGCGCGGACCGCGGCAGCAGCGGGGAGTTGTGGTGATTCCCAAAGCGGGATCCCGACACTTCTCGTGGGTGCAGGGGGAGCAGTTCCAGACCCACCATGACATTGGAAGAAATATTAATACTGTGATCAGTTTCTTTATTTAGCGTCTGCGTGACAAAACTAAAATCCCGTTTTAAAGATCGTTTCAGTTCATTAGCTTTAAATCCATAAATCTAGTTTCAGTTTTGTGAATAATAATAAAAAAGCTGCTAGTTTAAGTCTTAAAGTCGTTTTTTTAACCTGAGGCTGCAAAAACATCTGAGGCTCACACAGGAGACTCCAGCTGTCTCATGTAGACCCCCCTCACACCCCCTGGTTAAACTGCCTGCTCCTCTTAATGACTGACCGACTGACAGAGCTGCTGACTGACTGACACAGGTCACTGACATTATTGGCAGGACTGTTGATCAAAAAAGCCACAGCCAAACAAAAAAAAAACAATTATCTGGATCTGCAGGAAAATCTGCTGCTGGATTCAAGAGTTTTTGGTGTTTTCAGACTGGGACTGAAATGATCAAACAGAAATGTGATTTCGTTTCCTGCAGACAGCAGCTCCTCTCCCTGCAGCCTCCAGGGACTGGTTTTGGTACTGAGGGTAATGGGGATATTGTAATCTGACTGAAGTAATATCAGGGTGGGTGGAATATTCCAGGGCATCGTGTTGAGTCCTAAATTAACTAACATGGTGCCGAAACCTGCGCAAATAGGATCCAGATCCAGAACAAATGCTCTAAACCTTCAGGGCTCAGGTCAGAGATCAGTAAACACCAATGCTCTTGTAAGTGTCTGGGAAGAAGAGTCAGACTTTGCTCTGCAGCCCTAAAATTAATGCGTTTTATGTAAGTAGATCAAATATTTGGACTTCTGCTAATAAAATATGGATCTTACGGTTATTGGACCAGGAGATCTGTGCTCAGTGCTGCCCCTGGTGGTGGAAGCGTCTGTGCAAACCTGCAGTAACATCAGCTGCATTTCATGTCTATTATTTTCATCACTGGGGGAACAAACCCTCAGCTCCTCCACTGCAGTAACAGCAGAAACACCTCGGTATAAAGTCCTGCAGTCCAAAAGTACCATCATCCAAATGTACTCGGAGCATCCAAAGTAAAAGCAGTCACTGTGCACGTTTCACAAACTATGTCTCAAATCTTTATTTACTAAAACCTGAGAGAAAAGTGGCTCGACTGAATTCCTTTTCAGACACCAGGACCAGAGGTGTCAAACTCCAGTCCGGTCCTGGTTGTTTTCCAGCTCCCTTGGCAGCTCCAGACTGGCTGAACACACCTGACCCAGGTAACCAGGAGCAGCCAGATCAGGACAAGACTGGAGTTTGACACCTGTGCTGTAGTGACTAATGAGACTCATCACATATGTGGTGGTGCTGATGAAGCCTCTGAGTCCAGGTCTGGTTTTGGCTGGTGGACTTGGTACGTTTAGGGTGACCTTTGGTGTGTGTGTGTGTGTGTGTGTGTGCGTGTGCAGGAGTTTGCCGCGGTGTGTGTCCTGTCCACGCTGCAGTCCACGCTGACGCTCTGGTCCCTGCGGGGCCTCAGCCTGCCCATGTACGTCGTCTTCAAACGCTGCCTGCCGCTCTTCACGCTCGGCATCGGCGTGTGCGTGCTGAGGAACGGCGTGCCCTCCATCGGCGTCTTGACCGCCGTGCTCATCACCACCGCTGGAGCTGCACTGGCTGGTAAACACACACACACACACACACACACACACACACACACACACACATACTCTTCTCCCTCCCTTTCTCAAACTCATTGGCCTGAGCTCAAAGATCTTCTGTCATTTCTTCTCCTGCCTGTTCTCACTTTCATACCTTTGACTAAATGACACAGACTGACCCAACACTATTTTCATTTTTACACAAACGTCTCACTTTTCTTCATAGTTTCATTTCTCCGTTTAAAAAATACTTTGTCTTTCCCAGCAGTGAATGTTCATCTTCATTATGTTAATGATCCTGGGATCTCAGGGTTTGAACCCTGAGGTGTGAAATGTGCAGAATATCAGTTTAATGGGCAGATTCATAATCTTCTTTTACGGATGAATCAAGACACATGATGATGTCGAGTCAATATTTGGTTTTAAGGGACTGGTGTTTCGTCCCTGTGTTGGGGGTCGGTCCCCAAACTGAAACTCACACTCTCAGTTTATCTTGATGAAAAAAGAAGATGATGTATGACTTTAAAGTTCTATTTAACAAAACTGAAGCAAAACCACAACAACAAAGAGAGAGAACTGTCTCATATAGATAAAGTCCAGTCTGTCTAGATCCTAAGGAGAAAGAAAACAAACAAACAAAAACAATTACTGACCGTGACTCCTTAATGTTTGGTCACTTTAAATACTGAGTCCAGACTGACCAGTTCCAAAAACATCATCTGAACCAATGAGAGGTTGAACAGGTAAACGTTAAATGTTCTTTGACTTTACTCTGCCACAGATATTTTTCATCCCTCTGTCTAAATATTAGTTTCCCACCTACATGCAGACTCAGGGTTAATACTCCGTCGCTCCTGATTCCTCGTCTTTCCCAAATCCAAACTCCCACGTTCTTCCTTCCTCTGTTCCTTTTCATTATTCTCTCCTCCCCCCTCGTTTAAAGGCTGATCTATCCAACTGCTTCTTCTTCTTCTTATTAAACGTTAAGTGGTCCGCAGGTATAAATGCAGTGCCACGTTGACGGGGTTTGTCAGGGTCAAAGGTCCAAATGGATCAGAGTCGACAAATAAAACAGAACCCCATGTCTGAGGTAATAAAACACCAGGGAAACAGTAGAAACGTCTGTTTAGTCACCGTGATTTGAATCTTGACTCCAGGTGCCGGTGACCTCACCGGTGACCCCTTCGGTTACGTCACTGGGGTGTTGGCGGTGATCATCCACGCCTCCTACCTGGTCGTGATCCAGAAAACCAGTCTGGACAATGAGTACGGGCCGCTGACTGCGCAGTACGCCATCGCCATCATGGCCTCACCGGTAAGGACCGGCCTGCGTCGTGGCGTGTTCTGTTCTGTCTGCTTCAGCTCTTCTTGTCCTTTAGTTTTGTTTCTGCTCTTGTCACCAAACTCCTTCGTCCTTCACTCAGGTGCTGCTGGTGTGCTCCGTCATCTCCATGGACGCCATCAACATGTGGTCGTACGAGGGCTGGAAGGACCCCCACATCACCGTCATCTTCATCCTCTGCATCTTCATCGGCTGCGCCATGAACTTCACCACGCTGCACTGCACCTACATCAACTCCGCCGTCACCACCAGCTTCGTGGGCGTGGTCAAGAGCATCGCCACCATCACAGTCGGCATGCTGGCCTTCACCGACGTGGCGCCGACTGGGCTGTTCATCGGCGGCGTGGTGGTGAACACCGTTGGCTCCATCACCTACTGTGTGGTCAAGTTTTTTGAGACGAAGAAGAAGAGCTTGTATGAGGACCTGGAGGAAGCGGGAAAGGACGGACCGTCTGGGGAGCCTTACCAAGAGAAGCCCCCGCCGAACGGCGCCGGAAGTAATCCAGGAAATCCAGACACAGAGGAAGTGCTGAGCGGTGACAGGAAGGAAGAGGCGCCACCTGCAGGTCTGGCTAACGGACAGCTGTGCACGACAGATGGAGGACAAGGAGACGGAGAAACAGGCGTAAGTTCTCATGTCATGACGGAAAAAGAGGCGCTGGAGATGCAACGGGAGCACCTGCACAGGGAGAACGCCACGTCTGGTCATTCGCTCAGCGACAGCTACGTCGGGGTTTGGCGCTCCATGAGACATCTGCAGTTTTTGAAGAAAGACCCTCTGATTAAGAACATGGAGCAGCAGAGTCCATAGGGGCTGGACGGAGACCTGGACAGACTAAAGGACAATGGGACAGAATTAGAGGACATGGACAAAAAGACTTGAATGTGCTAATGAAACCAGAGAAGAAGAGCTGGACAGGCTGGTCGTGTTTGCTGCTGTTGCCCTCAGTTTTGTTAAAGCAGGAAGCAAACAGCCATTTGTGTGTTTATGATGAGGAGGTTTGGGAGAAGCTGCCTGTCACTGATAAATTCTGGATCTTGAGCTGTGTGGAGAGCAGCTGGGACCCGGTCGGACCCGGTGCTGCGGGGCCTGGTTTAGTTTGTGTCCCCAGCTGCATCACAGACTGAGTCACATCCAACCAAACACCTGCAGGTCTCTGTTCATGAGAACTGATCAGATTCTTGTTCTGGTTCTGGTTCTCAGGTGTGAAATGATGAAAATAACGTTCAACTGATCTGGAGTCGTGTTTGTTTGAGTCTGGACTTGAGTTGAAGGTTTAACTCTGCAGGTCACACACAGAAACATGTTTGGGGGAAAGTGTGAACGAGGTTTTACTTTGGCCTTCAGTGTCTTTTTGTCTTAAACCAGTGAGATCACATGTTCGTCAGGGAGCCAGTTAGCTGGATCAGTAATTCACCAGTTCATTCAAGAACCATAGCAGACCTGCACCGCCCTGAGGTGGTTCCTAATAAAGTCCTCTGTAAGGGACACGTGTGGGCCGGTGAGCAGAATCACTGACATTATCCGGGGGGAGTCAAGTCTGTGTGGGCTGCGACGTCATGCAGACACTTTAAACTAGGCCTAATAATGATCACACTGGTCTATCAGCTTTATCTGTGTTATTAAAGCTGCAGCTGACTGGCTCACCTTCAGGTTTATTACATTGTGCACGAGGAGAAAGTTCACGAAGGAAAACTGAAACCTTCCTCAACTTTCCTCCAAGTGTCCCGGCTGAGCCCTGAGCTGTCAAGCTACCAGATGAAAACCACACCGGGTTGTAAACCGGTGGTGTGATGGGACCAGGCTGTGGTTTCGTGCAGCACCTGATCCGATCTGACTCTGCAGCAGCATCTTCTTTTTCTGTATCTGACTCCAAGCAGAGAACATTAGTCTGCTGTCCTCTGCAAATATCGTGTCTTTCACAGAGAAAAGGCTTCAGGCTCCTGATATCGATTGATATTGAATTTTCTTCTCACAGTGCCCAAACTTCATTTGTGGTGCAGGATGTGATGCCCCCCCAGGCTGCAGAGAGAGGCTGTGGGCTTGATGGTGGATCCTTTTAAACAGATGTGCACAGCTGTGAACGCATGATTGTGTGTTTTGGGTCAGTGGGCACCACATCATAAACTACTGATTTGTGATATTTGAACTGCTTTTGTTTCTGCCTTAAGACTTTTGCATGAATGTGTTGAAATGTTTTCCAAGAACCTGCTGAAGCAGCCGGGATGTTTCCTACAAGGCAGCTGACCTTAAATCTCTCTTCAGTTTTCTCACAGTCAGCAAGAATCCATTGTCCTGCGTTCATTCTGTGTAACGTGCACACTCCTCCCTTAAATAATCTAAAGCGGAGTCCACGTGCACCAACACAAACAGACTGACCACAGGGGGAATGGAGAAAATGGAGCGTTGGCATCGGTGCATTTCAGGTTAATGGGTTTTCATTATAACTGCTTCATTCTGAGTCCAGTCTGTGGTTAACTGGCGTCCAACCTGGTTTTGCCTTGTTCAGCTGTGAACTGTAGCTGTGGTCAGGAGGTTGAATGTTTCCATAGACCAGTCGGACCACCAGTCCACAACGAGCTCAGAGAGCAAACACTCAGACCTGGACCTGTGAGCGTTTCTAAAATGGAAACATTAACAATTAGACTTATTTTAATCCAAGTTAAGATTCTTCCCAGAATTCACTTTAGACGTAAACAAGTCCTTCCTGCCAAAAAGTGACACTATGACTTTAACCTGCACCTTATTTAGTCTCATCAGCTGCTCCAACAATGACAGAAACACAGACGGAGACGCAGGATGTTGCAGTTATTTTGTCAGAGCCAGTTTGACTCACACAGACGAGCACGATCAGCCCAGTATCGATTTTATTAAACTGGGATTGTTCTGCAGGTTATTCACTTATATACGGCGTGCTCCCTATAAATGGTTCCCCAGGGTGTTTTCACCAACTAGGAGAGGGAGCATAGAAAACCGTAACTCCCAGGTTGTGTTGTTTGTTTGTGTGATGGTGTTTTTTTTCTTTGCATGTGACCTTAGTGCCTGTTGCTCCTGACAGGAAACAACGTCTGTCTGGTGACGTCAAAGGACCATCTGCTCTTCAGTTTGCATGTTCGGTGCAGAGGAAATTGAAAATCGTGTTGTTTTTGATGGGATGTGTCTTGTTGGGTGGTTTCAGTGGATGACGATGTTTCAAATACAGATGTGAAGATTTACACCGGAGGCTCTATGAGACTGTTGTGTTTTTGATGTGGGTCATTGTGTCTGTGTGTGTGTGTGTGTTGGATGTATGACCCATCGCTGCTTCACTCTGAGCAGTGATGGATTATGATAAATGAAAATAACACTACAAATATTTAAAAATCAAACCTGTGGGAAAATGTTTTAGGATTTCTGCCAAAGGATAAAAGCCCAAAGTGCTTTAAGAAGCTGTGACACTTGTTAGATAGAAGATAATAATTAGTTTATAGACTCATCTACAGTCCAGCTGCAAATAAAACAACTGAGCCTGTGCAGACTGTGGAGCACCATTATCTCCTGCAGGCCCAGTGAGTGCACGTTTAGCGTGCACGTCAATATTCTCTGGCTGAGCATTATCCAGAGATATTTTAGTGAATCGGCAGCTCCGCTCAAACAGACGAGTTAGAGAGTCGCACACGGAGAAACACTCAGCAGGTGTGAACTGTCGAGGTTCAGTCTGTTCACCAAAAACACTGATGAACAAGACAACAGCATGAGTGTTGGTCAGGAGGCAGCAGATATTTGGGACTTGTTCAGCTGGTCCAGGTCTGTGGGTTAGTCCGGTGCTGAGGGATAAGGAGGAAACTGTGTGGGGGGCTCAGGTTGGCTCAAAGTGAATGGACCCACTGACAATCGACACCTTGTATGAAAATGAAGAGGAGTTTGAATGAGAATGAGAAGACCCAGGTGGAAGTAAAGAGGAGGAGGACACGTGTGACACCTACAGACTTCTATCTCCAGTCAAACTGACCAGGATCTGGCTCTCAGTTTACTTTGCCTCTGTTTTGTTCATCAGCAGATTAGTTTTTTGGCTCGCTGCTCCTGTAACCAGTTTATAGAAATGGAGGGGTCACTTCAGCTAAATGGCTTCCAGTCCAGAATGATTTCTAATGAAAGCCAAGCTGTTCGAGCACCTTTGAAGCCTGTGTTGAATGAGGTGGTTGTTGCCCATCTGAGTTTTGGGTTTTTCATGTGACTTCACTGCTGAGAGGCTGCGTGTTGTTGTTTAGAGGACGAACTGCTGGGAGCTAAACTCCCCATCACGAAACAGACTCGAGCTTCACGCTGCAGCAGGAAAAATGTTCGCTGGGCTCAACTTGAATAATTGTGAAATTAATGGGAAGTGGCTCGTAGGGTTTTTAAGCTCCTGCAGTGACGCAGAGCAGAAGAACATAACAGCATCTCGTTGTTATTAAGACGACAGAAAGAGCCACGAAGCAAAATATCAAAAACACAGAGAAAGAAGAGAAAGGACAAAACAAGAGTTTTGGAGCTGCAGCATGTTGGTGAAATTCACAGTTTATCTTTTTAGATTCATGGCTTTAAAGTAAATCACTGAATAGTTTATGTAAAAGTGCTGTGGATGCAGGACTCGGGTCTAGTGCCTCAGTGAGTAAGGTCAGGGTGCAGGGCTCAGGCTGAGGGGGGATGAGAAGTGAGAGGATAACAAAGTCCTGGAAAGAAGATGCAGCTTCAGCTGTTTCAGCCGTTTCAACCTTCATTTGCTGCTTCTCCTAAAATGTGACGGAGCTTCAACATGAGTTTTAAGCAGGTGGTGGTGACGTTGTCAAAGCATTTAAACGGACAACCTGTTTGTCGACTGCAGGAGGAGTCGTTTTAGTTCCCTTACGAATGTCTTCTGGTCCTCACAAAGGGGGAAGGTTTGGGAAGATTTGGGAAGATTTGGGTTTTTCAAAGGTTGTTTAAGGCCTGGGGTAGATTTGTCTCAGACAGCAGCAAATACAAAACAAACAGAAGCAGCAGTCAGAGAGAAATAACCCACAGTCATGCACAAGCTCATGATGCATGTTGTCATATCATCATATCGTAGCTTCCCTTCAGTTAGAAATACCAATGGAATAAAGGTCTGAGATCTTGTTTTCCAACTAGCCCTGTCCAGGACCAGGTTGGTGACCTCTGTCAGGGAAGAAGTTGAGAGTTTGACTGAAACTAACTTTGAGTATCCAGTTTAATCAAATACACCCCCCTCAATATTAATTATCAATAATTGTTTTCTAATCAATGTCAACATGAACAAATCCTCAGAAGTGGAAGAGTTTCCCTTTGTACCTACATGCTCGACGGTCCCTGAACGCCTCCGGTGTGGGCGTGTGGATGAGCTCACCTGTGCTTCAGGTGTGTAAGATCATCATCCGCAGCTGTTTGTCACTAACATCTTTGACCGGCGCAGACGTGCGGTTCCTTTAGCGCCCACTGTTGGTTCCAACACGGTTCTCACCAGAACCAGGTGAGGAAGAAGCCAAACAGAGACGGTAGGAAGCTCAGGAGAAAGTGAAGAAACATGGAGGGAAGAAGGTGAGTGAGACTTATTTCAGTTTGTCAGTAAAACAGAGATAATACATGTATTTATTATCAGTAGTTAATAATCAGCTTGTATTTGAATTTGTTCCACTGCAAATGGAAAATGTTCCCACCGTTGTGCACTTTCATGTGTGTGTCAGCACTTAGGACACGGCCCTTAGATGGAGAAGCACCGACCGGGGAGCCAGGCCTTATCAGCACATCGGTGTTGGACTTTAGATGAGGACTGGTGTCCCACATGAGAGACCTGTCCACTCGTTTCTGTTCTCCACCTGCAGTTTCAGGGTTTAAGGCTAAAACCCTCAAAACAACGGGCCCCTTTTCCAAAGCATGTGTGTGATGTTAAAGTGCAGTGGATGAGCTTTACTGAAGGATGAGATTATGAACTAACTAATGTCTAACAAAAACCAGCTGCTTCACACAGACTCATTAAATCAGCTCTTATCTTCTGTCACAAGGTCGAAGCTCTTCAGTTCTGCTCAAATCAAAGCCTCCTCTTGTATCTCTGTCCTCCTGCCTCCGTTGGTGCTTATCTCCACCTCTCAAAGCCTTTTCACTGGTGGGGAAAAACTGGAACCTCCTCAACTTCAAACTCTGCTCTTCGATTCTGGGCCCGTGTTCATTTACTGATAAGAAATTAGGATTTTCCACAACCATTAGAAGTCCCTTGGATCAGACCAGAATCTTTGCTCCTAAAGTAAAAGTTATACCAGCAGCTGTGGAAGAACATTCAAGCTGTTTACCAATGGAATAATAAGCTTCTTCCTGTTAATACTATTATTATTATTATTACATGTTTTCTATTATTCCTCAACCGCTCAGTGGAACAGTACCAGCAGCTCTACCATGTTTTTGTTTTTGAATAAAGTTCTTCTTCTTCTTATTTTTATGAGTCAGTGTTTAAAGTCACACAGTTTATTTTCTTTGTTTGCAGGACGTCAGACCTGGACGTGAGTTTACTTTGTCAGCTGCTGTTTCAAAGGTCAATGCTGCACTTTGTGGTTTGACGTTTACACAAACTAAGTCACTGCCTGTTTATGATGCAAAGCACAACAAGATGTTTCATTCTGTTTATTTCCCACGTTTCACACAATAAAGACTTTCTGCAGCTTTAAAATCCGTCTTCCTGTTTGGATGCTGTTGGTTAAATGCCGTGAGGCTGCAGGCTGATGTTACCTCTAATTCCAGGTACCAGCAGGTGAGCAACAGGCTGACACCGACACACTGTTGGTGATTTAACCCTGAAGCTGATGTTGGTGTGAGCTTCAGGTGCCAAATACTTTGTGATATCAAACTCTCTGTTTACAAGTTTCTCATTTGCCTCATGTCTGTTTCCAAAACTGTGACCACAGGAAGCACTCTGCCTCCATCTAGTGGCTGTGGGGTGGAACTGCAATATAACGTCCCCACCAACACCTGCGGAGGAAAACAGCTCCATCTAGTGTGGAAAGTGTTTTCCTGCAGCATCAGACATTTATCTGTCAGTGTTTGCACCACACATGGTGGTGGGTGGTGTTACACACTCTGTTATTTTTGTTTCTGGCCCAGCTGCAGGTTTGTGTGATGTTTCTGCAATAATTAGCCGTTTGGAGTAAAAAGCCTCAGACACCCACAGTTTAACTGTGTCGACCTGCAGGAACGTTCATATGCACAGTGTCTTTGGAGAACCCTAACTCAGCCTCAGTCAGGGCCTCAGGGAGACGCAACGTGTGATATTCAAAATATTCAGATTAAATGTGATGCAACATGTCAAATAGCAAAGACACAATAAAGTCCAATAGGCACAGGGCAATGACAAGCTGTCCAATAAAGACATTTATTGGAAGTTTTGTATTATACTTAAAATCAACACTGCAACTTCACTGGCATAGACAGAACCAGTGTCAAAGTTATTACTGTTCCTGTGGGGATTCAAACTGTGAAATACAGTCGGAGCTTTTGTCTGTCCTCGTCTGGTAGCAAACACTCTCCAGACAACACCAGTCGGGACAAACTGAAGTTTCTAAACTTTACAAAAGGTGCAGACGCAAACACACACTCACTATTCCTACAAACACACACACGCCTTCTGCACAGCTGAAGTTTAGCTGACGTTCTTGCTGCGCTTCTTCTTTTTCTTGGGCACCTGCTTCGTGGACGAGGCAGCGGCTTTAGGCGGAGCTGCCTTTGACTCGCTGGGTATTTCTGCTGACGCCTGCAGAGGTTCAGCCTGCTGCTGCTGGACTTTCTCGTTGGACACTGGTTCGGCCTCACCGGTGTCCTCCAGGATCGCAGCCTCTGCTGCTACTGGTCTTGGGTCTGTTGGTACTTCATCAGCCTCTGGTGTTGGTTCCTGCTGCAGCTGGATCTCCTCAGCTGGTTTGACTTGTTGCTCGTCTTTGACCTCAACTTGGACCTGAGCCTTTTCAGCTGCTGGTCTTGGGTCTGTTGGTGGATCGACCTTAACTTCGGCCTCTGGTGTTGGTTCCTGCTGCAGCTGGATCTCCTCAGCTGGTTTGACTTGTTGCTCATCTTTGACCTCAACTTGGACCTGAGCCTTTTCAGCTGCTGGTCTTGGGTCTGTTGGTGGATCGACCTTAACTTCAGCCTCTGGTGTTGGTTCCTGCTGCAGCTGGATCTCCTCTCCTGGTTTGACTTGTTGCTCGTCTTCGATCTCAACTTGGACCTGAGCCTTTTCAGCTGCTTGTCTTGGATCTGGTTTTTGAGCCTCCTCAGCTTTGTCTGGCTTTTTGAGGTCCAGTTCTGCAGCATCTGCTTTTACCACCTGCTCAGGGACTGAAACAGGCTCCTCTTTGACCTGAGTTTTGGTTTTGAAGTGGACAAATGCAGAAGCCACTATATCTTCCTCGAGGTCTATATCACAGTCATCTTCATCGTTGTCGATGGGTGATGCCAGCAGGGAGGCAGCAAACTCCTGCAGCTTGGCCTGCTCCTCCCTCAGACGAGTCATGTCCTCTGTCAGGACCAGGTCCTCCTCCTGGAGCTCTTGGATCTCGACAGGGGTCAGGAGAGCAGGCTTGTCTGGGTCGTTCTCGTGGTTAGAGCTGCCGAGGACCTTTGACGGGAGGCCCAAATTAGCAAGGCGGACTTCTTTGATCTTGTCGTAGAGGATTTTCCTCTCGTCCTGCAGGACGCGACACAGCTTCTCCAGCTTCTGAATCTTCAGGACGAACAGGTCGAACTCTTTGCCTTTCTCCGTTCTCTGGAGCAGGAGCAGAGAATGAGTAAAGATCAGTTTAAAGGTTTGTCTTCAGTTGTGTCTACAGTTCAGACAAAGTTGGGTTTAGTACAAAAGCAGCTCATCCAAGCTGCGTATGTGCGTAAAGAAACCTCATCAACAAACCTCTTCGATCATGTCAGTCAGAGCCTTGTTGCAGTTCTCAAACCTCGTCTTCCACACGTTGGACTCTCTCTCCAGTTTCTTCATCTTGTCTGACATCTGACACACGAGGAGGGAAAAACAGTCTTCAGACATAAACCAGTTCATCACCATCCATTCAGTCCTTTATGAGGCTCACCAGTCATTCCTCATGAATCACCACCGACCTGTTCCATCTCCTCTTTGAAGCGAACGTAGATCTCGTTACTTTTGGCCAGCGTCGCCTGAAACTCGTCAAACTTTTGGCCGTAGAGGGTCAGCTGAGGACGGACAGCGGAAGATTCACATCAGAGACACAAACTGAACGACAAGCAGCAAATGTGTGAGTGTTAATACTGGCTTTGAATGTTAACATAGAACAGGACCGTGTGTGTGTGTGTGTGTGTGTGTGTGTGAGACTCTTCTTTAAAACTGATGAGTTAGACATTTTCACAGCCGTTAATCCTGAGCTGTACACTCTGCAGGAGCTGATGTTCAGCTTTATGCTTTAACAGATTTATTGATCACTGATCAGCTCTTACTGATCCCTGATAGCTCAAAATCAAAGCTCAGCTCTCAGGAGGTTCAAAACACTGAGTCTTCTAGCAAAGATACTTCTGTCCTGGTTTAGATTGAGTCAGTTGTGACGACGGTGCCCCCCCCCCCTGTCAGCAGTCTAATCCTGGCAGTCCAGACAAGGCCGTGAGAGCTCCTCTACAGCTCCACATACATCTCCATGTCAGCTTGAGTAGAGCAGAAAGGAGCAGGTGTGCTCAGCGGTAAATATTCACCTGTGCCTGCATCACAGTCCCCTGCTCTCTGAGTGTCTGAGCCTGCAGTTTCCACTCAGCAGCCTGAACCAGTAACTGGTTAGAGAGAACAGACGGAGACACGTTACACACGGTGCTTTACCTTCTTCTTCATGGCCAGCTCCTGCTCCTTCATAGCGAAGCATTTCTTTGTTTTGTCAATAGCCTCCCTAAGCAACTACAGTGACAGAGACAATACACATCAAAATAATGGCTCTAATTCTCACTGCAGTGAACTAAACATGAAACACTGTACAGTCAAATAGCAATAAAGACAGATATTAACAGTCATTGATCCTTAGTTGCCTTAAAGATGATAATCAGTACAGGACATATCAAATGTTGAGGCAGAAACACTGTACATTATAGTCCTGCATCACAAAGTAAAGTGTTGATGTTACACACTGAACCGTCTTCAGTCTGCACTCAGACCAACGTTCATCTCTTGTGTGTGTGTTTTCTCATTGCGCCCTCACACCTGCAGCTGCAGCAGCGTCTGACCAGTCTGGTTTTGGTGGACGCGTCGGCCGGTTGGTACTCACATATTCCTTCTCTCTCTTGTGTTTGTCCTCGGCCTCGGCCAGCAGGGCGGTGGCCTGCTGCAGTTTGGCCTCAGTCAGTTTGTGCTGCAGGTCGCGGTGCCGGTTGATCTTCTCCAGACTCTGCAGAGACGAGAGGACCCACAAATAAAACCAGTCAGGTTCTGTATCAAGCAGCACATAAATCCCATTTAGATGAATCCAAAGCACTGACACAGATTGTTTCAAATGTTTGTAGGTAATATGTTCATTAATAAGACAAGACAACATATTTTTTTACTTTCATTTGGATTCTTTTATAAAGTTTTTATTGTTCTTCTTCTGCTGAGAAGCTGCTCAGTTGTTCTTGTCTCATGTTGCATCAGCAGCTTGACCTTTGACCTGCCTCTTACCTCCTCCCTCAGCTCGCACTGGCTCATCAGGCTCTCCAGTTTGTCGGTCAGGTTGGCGTTCTCGCGGCACAGCTTGTCGTTTCTGGCGCTGTGCTGCTCGATCTGAGCCTGGATTTCTGTCAGCATCATCTGGAAGTGGCTGGTGATCTCGTGCCTCTTCTCCTCGTCCTCCCTGCGGCGCTGAAGGGTCTCGCCCTGCAGGGGGGGGGGAGCAGCAGCGGTTCAGCTGGAGCTTCATCTTTGTTTTACAGTGTCAGGACGATGTGGCGCCTACGTACCCTGAGCGTGCTGTAGTGTCCCTGCAGCTCTATGCACAGAGCCTCCAGTTTGCTGCGAGCCGCGTCGCTGCTGCATCGCTCGGCCTGCAGCCGCCGTCTGTCCTCCAGCAGCACCGACACCCTGCGCTGCAGGACGCACAGCTTCTTCTCATCGCAGTGTCGCAGGGCCGCCTGCAAACACGTGGGGGGTGGGAACGGTGACTTTGCTGTGCTGGAGCAGTTATTGACAATTACTGCATGAATTGCAAAGAAGTCAGTCTCACCAGTTCAGCATATTTCCTGACCAGCTCCTCCAGTTTCTCCTCAGGGGTCGGGAGGTGGTTCAGACTCTGTGTGACGAGGGCGACCTCTGTGGTGAGGAGGAAACAGGACAACTGAATGTGAAGCTTAGACAAGATTTGGGAAATCTGCATAGATTTCTTGTGCTTGTTCTCTAATTAAGGCTGTTATTAAATAATAATCAGTCACATGACCGTAACTTCCTCCTGATGGCATCACTCTTACAGCATCATGCTGCCTCACCTGTCTCCATGGCAACCTTGACATCCTCTTTTGCCTCCTCAGTGGTGATTTCCAGCGCGGCCTCCGCTGCGTCCTGAAGAACAAACAGAACTTTGTTTGCATGGAGGTTCCCCCATGTCATCAGATGAACTGTAATAACGGTCCCCGTCCCACCTGTGTGTCCAGGACGTCGGCTGCAGAGCCGTAGGTGCCGACGATGTCCTCCAGCCGTCTGCTGAACTCCTCCATGGGGTCAAAGAAGTCGGAGGAGGAAGCGCAAGCAGCAGCAGCCGCCTCTGGCTCAGTGTTCTCAGTGTCCGAGGAGGAGGACGCCATATCAGGTTGGGGGGGCACCAACACCTTCGCCGACGTCTCCATGCTCAGTGTTCTGGGAGGGACAGAGGGAACATTTAGTCTTTGCTGTCGGCTCAGAAAGAATTTTCAAAGTTTGGAAGAAGTTTGGAATCAAAGAGAGTTTCACATTCAGCTGGTCACAAAGTGGATTTTGATTATGGTTCTAACTGTTAATGATCCGGCCTGTCTGCTGCCAGGATTCTGTTTGGGTCTGTGGATTCTTTGGATTCCTTTAGACCTGAGAACTTTATGCCACTTCCTGTACAGAAAGGCGGCTTCATTTACTTTAATGCATATTTCATGCACAGGCAAAGAAAAAACTACATTTGGATTAAAAAACCAGAATAACATCAAAAACTAAAACAGTCTTTTCTTTTGTGTCTTTAAATCTTTAATCACTGGGCTCAGTTCACCTTTGACTTAGTCTTAAATCCAGTTTCTGTGCTGGACCCTGGTTTAGGAGTGTTTCATGGACTAAGACCCAGCAGCCTGACTCAGATGAACTGCTGCTCAGCCTTATCCACCCCAGCTCTGACTTGATCCTCTTCAGTGAAATGAACCATGTGATCAACATCTGTATTTAACCAGTGAACTAATTCTGTGCCATCACTTATAAATACATCTGAGATAAAGCCATGAGTCAAACTGGTCTGTGACAGCAGGTTTAACTGGGAGCACATGAGTCCTGTGGAGCAACAGCTGCTCCTGGACTTTTTCTTCTCCTGCACCACATTTACCGAAGTGATCCTGGATCAGACTTTACTTTTTATCCCTGTTTGTGATGCAGCTCAGAGAATATTAACAAAAGGACTTTTAGCTGTGTGTGTGTGGGTGTGTGTGTGTGTGTGTGTGTGTGTGTGTGTGTGTGTGTGTGTGTGTGCGTGCGTGCGTGCGTGTGTTTGTGTGTGTGTGTGTGTGTGTATATACTATAGAATATATCCAGGTGCTGTTTATTCTCACTGCTCTGTCGCAACATGACAGCTGCCTCTGTCATTGTATCTGGTGAGTTAAAATTAGCTGCCCCTCCAACACACACACACAGATTCCTATTTTGCCCACAGTGGAGCAGCCACCAAGTATGGACCACTGTGTCTAGTCATTCTGATGAACATGGCAGGCTGACATTGTAGAGGCTGTAGAGACTTCAGCTGTTTTTATCAGATTCATATTTATATGAATGTTATATATATTTATTTTTCTCTCAGCGTGTTGAACATTTAGTCTCTTAACACACTGCAGCCTCACATTTAAAGTTCAGATCAAATATAATCCACTAAACGTGCAGCCCTCTCTCAGGCCTTTGTCGGTGTTAGACGTTAATCACACAGCAAACACGAGTGTGTTAGTGTCCCACGGCCCCTGAAGGCAGCAGGCAGGAACACAAGGTTATTTTCCACCAAGGCATTTGGTCGACACACACACACACACACACACACACACACACACACACACAGACACAAGGACTTTTTCTGAAATAAGTGATTAGGAGGAGGAGTAAGAAGAACTGGTCTTACCAGGACCGGTGGAGTGAAGGAGGTGAAGAAGAGACAGAAGGAGGAGGAAGAGAAGGAGGAAGAAGAGGAGGAGGAGGAGGAAGAGGAGGAGGAGGGTCCAGCAACAGCTGATCCCCAAAATAACCCAGGAGGCTCCGCTCACACTCACAGCTCAGGGTCACATGTGTGAGTTTACTCTGACACTGATTATTGGGCGAACTGAAAAACACTCTGAGAAACATGTTATTAGCTGCATTATACTGGTCAGACTGGTCCGTTAGAGGAACCTGGACTGGTACAAGCACTGGATGGGTAGAACCTTTATTATAATCCATGTAGAGAATAAAATACATGTATAAATGTGTGTCTCAGTAATGACAGACAGTCATTTATTATGTTTATGTTGTTTTATTTCCTGTAATAACTTCAATAAAATATCATATTTAAATTAATGTCTTATGTTCTCTATTGTTTATCACCTGTAGGAACCATGATCCTCTTAAGGTAACCTGTTCAGAACCAGGTTAACCATCTGTTGCCATGGTGAGCTACCTGGTTACCATGGTTACCTGGCTAACCACTCGTCTCACTGCAGGTCCGTCCAATTACATTTAGATATTTTTCTCACGGTGTGTTCGGGTTTCTGGAGAAGTCACTGTCACTTTCTGACCAATTAAAAGTCTGGACTCCGGGAGGAGGCGGGGCTGACCTCTGACAAGTCTGTGTGCGCTGTGCACTTCCGGGTCACTGCCTGAGGGGGCCAGGTGGGCAGATGAGACAGGTGGAGGACACTGGGTTAGAAGACCAACACGGGGACAAGTTTCCAAAGACGTGGGAAGAAGAGGACGAAAAACAAAGCAGGACTAAAACCGCAGCCGGTCTTAGAGCAGATTGGAGACCAGATTCCCTGACACACCTGGACCTCTTAGAGCAGATTGGAGACCGGACTCCCTGACACACCTGGACCTCGCGCTGGGAGGTAAGAGAAATGCTGCTTTCACGTCCTGCTCGTTAATTCCGGCGGCGCGCTCCAGTTTTAACGCGGCTGTGTGTTAATGAAAGTCTGTGGTTGTGCACTGGGAGCGGGTCCCTTGGCATGTGCGGCCTGAGGTCTGATGCTGATGGAGACCGGAGGCCTGATCACTGCGCGTTTCCGCTGCTGGGTGTGAGTCTGCAAACTGCACCCCGTGTGTTTCTGTCTGCAGCTGATGGGGATCCTGCGGTGTGGACCCAGTGGGCCCAGTGGGTCCTGGGAGGAAGGAAACTGTATGTTCCTGTTTGACTGGTTCTTATGGCTCCTTGCAGGGAGCAGCGACTTAGTTGAGGGACTGAGTCTCAGTGGATCCTGTTCGGGCTGTATTTGCTGTAGATTCTGTTCCTGATGAGCTGGACTCTAACAGGAAACAGTGTCGTCCCTCTGCTTTCCCCTGAGGGGCCCACACACCAGGACTGTTCGTTCGAGGCTGACAGCACTTTTCTAAAAATACAGCCCGACTCACAGAGTCCTCCTGACGACTGGACTGAGGAGTCTGAGCCCAAACACCTGGACCTGTTGCTGTCACGTCCTTCATTCTTCCACCTGATGGCGCTGTCAGTGCATTACTGCAGCTTCTTGTCAGTTTCCTGTTGCTGAGCAGCTGGTGGCAGCAGTGAGCCGTCACACACACACACACACACACACACACACACACACACACACCTCTTATTCTGGTTTCTTTCTTTCTGGACCTCAATTATTTTCCCCTTTTCCTTTTTCCTCTCCTGTTTTATTTTTCTTCTGCTCCTACTTTCTTTTGTCTGCATCTTTCCTCCATTTCCCTCTTTTCTCTCTGAGTCTCCCCTGATACAGGACTGTAATGTTCACTTCACTGCTCTTTCTCTATCAGTCTGTTGGTCCATCCATTCATCATCTGTTCTTTCATTCTTGTGTTAGTTTCCCTTTAATGGGTTTCCCCTCGTTTCTGTCGCACAGTCACTTTCAATGTGTTTCAGAGTCTAATCTTGTTTTTCCCTCTTTCTATTTGGTCCCTAAATGTCTCACTTACCTATTTGTCCATCTCACTTATTCTCCCAGAGACAAATAAGATCATTTGTGTGTGTGTGTGTGTGTGTGTGTGTGTGTGTGTGTGTGTGTGTGTGTGTGTGTGTGTGTGTGTGTGTGTGTGTGCAGCTTGTTGTAAACATACTGAGAGGGGAAACAGTCCTTGAGGAAAGATGTGAATGAAAAGCTCGTCATCATGTAGAAAAGCAGGATTATATGAATTACTGAGTTTATAAAATGATGCAGCCCCCCCCCCCCGTGCACGTCTCCACTCCCTAACCTCTGTTCTTTGTTTGTTCCACTTCAGTGAACAGATCCTCCCCCATTATGGTCGAAAAGCAGGATTTGTTGTGTCCACTGAAGTCTTCTCTGTCTGCAGACGGTCTGAGGCCCAGATACTCTTCTCACCTCTCTGCTGAAAAGAAAGTATTTAATACACTGGGCATGATGCGGCGTTCTGTCCTCTGGCCATCAAACCGAGACTGATAATCAAACACTACTCGTGTTCTTGGCTGCATTTAAAATGAGCAGAATGAGATATTATCAGGTGTTGTTTGCTCACTGAATTACTCTGATATGAAAGAAAACTTTTGTTTGCAGTGGAGCTCAGAGATAATGACGTTCAATCAGACCAAATCTAAAAATGTGTTCAGAGTTCTGACCAGAACTGGTTTCTGTTGGCCCAGATCCTGGTCTGCCAGAATTACCAGCTATGTTCTGACTCTTATTCTGTACAGTTTATTGTAGTTTGCTGGTTTATTATGTTTCAGACAGAAATAACAGCTGTAGCCTTCTAATTCTCACACGTCTTGTTTATCTTATTATATCATTTGAAGTGATTGATTCAAATTGATTGATTGATTAAAGGTGTAACTGGGGGAGTGTGACTTACATCGACATGTGATCTACTGGGGTGAAGATATATCACTCTGTTGGAATTCCTGGAATCAATTCGAGTGGTGTATCTTGTCTCATAAACAGTCTTTGGCTGAGTACAGATATTGGCTGCATAGATCAGATCAATATCCTCTTTAACTGTGGCTGTATTGCAGTTTTTGGTCTGACTGGTTTTCTGACTGGTTTTCCATCTTTCACGATGTCGCACCTTTTTAGTTTTTGCCCAAAAGGAGAAACCAACATTCGGATTTAAATTGAAACATTAAAATTTCCACAATTTGAGTTTTGCCAGTGCAGCAGTTGCAGCTGGAGCCACCGAGTCCTTGGTTGGTGCTGGTACTCACAGGTCGGCACCCCAGGGATCCACCCAGGAGTCAGTGTCGGGCTCACAAACGGCAGTGGAGACAAATCCTCATGGCAGCATGATAATGAAAAAGGAAGCAGAGTGACACAGCAGTACGGGAGTGTCTCCATCTGCTCAGACCGAATCATTAGTCCTTAAAGTCAAGTCTCCAGAATCCGGCAAAGTTCTTAGCAGAGCCTGCACAGCTCGGACGGCTTCATTAATTATTCACATCTTCCCACACAGCGACGGGACTCGGTGGCAATTGACCTTCTGTGCACTGACTGTTCCCAAATATTTCAGTTTTATACACTGAGCTCATTTGGCCTGTAGCTGCTGCAGGTCTGTGACGTGCACACGGACACGAAGGAAAGTACAGTAACAAAGACTGAGCCATAATCTTCCTGCTGTCCTGTTTCATTTCACCCCTAATCAGTCTGTTTGTGCTACGTCTGATCTTGCAGGCTGGTGGTAGCGACAGTCCTAACAGCAGCTACTTTTTGTTGTCGTGATGGTTTGTGGTCCATTTTAGTCCAGATTGGGCCCACGAGAGTCTGAACTATCAGTGAACGAGTTGGGTTTCCTTTGAATCAGTTTGACGGTGAGAGACTCATCTGTATGCGCATGGAAATGGATCCCCGTCTGTCTTACCTCACCCTGGAAGTATCCTCTGAACATCTTTGTTTACCTATTTATATGCAAATGAGGCAGCACCTGAGGCACGTTATAATTGGACAGTTCAGTGTGATTCACAGAGGTAGACGCCGAAGGAGGGCCGGCTAACATCTCGTCCTCGGTTGCGTTTATTAAATCAGGCTTAGGTAGAAACCAGCTGGAAAAGGGATCAGCCTGAAACCCGTTTGTCTCGTGCTGAATCACAGAGAAGCTCACCTTTTAACGCAGGCTTTGTGTCGAGGGCGTCGTGTGTCTGTGAGGGGGATGAGTTTCCTCTTCCCTGTCTCAGCAGCCTCTTTCTCTGTCCGTCACCACGGGTTCATTTTCTCCACTAAGCTGAAGGCTTAAAGAAACTGGGAGCTGTTCCCGGGCCTGTGGGCTGCTGCCCTGCACTAAACCGGCCCACGTCAGACTGGGTTGCACTTTGGTTAGTCATCTGAAGGGGTGTGCTTTGAAATTAGTGGCAGAAAGCCAATAATGAGGGGATGGTTGAGTACAGATTCAGAGCTGTGTCATTGGTTTAGCTGCTCATTCAGTCCATGTGCAATAAACTTTATTAATCCCCAAAGGGAAAATCAGGATATGTAAAGCTGGTCAGCTCCACTGGAGCAGCACAGGAGCACTCAGACACGCTTTGTGTTCTAGTCTTGACTTTAATTGGATAAAACTGCCAGAAACAGGTAACATGGTGTTGTCCTGTCCACATCCGATAAGGTTCCTCCTGAGCCTGATTTCAAAAAACCTTCAGATACTGACCAGATTTCTACGGTGCCTCTCTCCACACAGGATAAACATCAGAGCAGACTCGGCCTCCGTCCATCATCTTTACCTGCTGAGTCATAATTAGGGTCACGGGGATCTGCTGGAGCCTCTCCCAGCTCCCTGTGGGTAAAGGGCAGGGGGACACCCTGGACACGGTTTGATCTGATGATGTTAGCTGACTGCACGACCTCAGGTGTATTTAAATATATTCTGACATTAACTAAAGTGACTTGTTGTTTAAGGACGTCTCAGGGACCAGGGCTTCACCGACCCACGGTGCACTGCTCCGGCCCTTTGGGTTGAATGACGCTTTAAACCGTTTCCTGTTTACACACTGGGTTGGCGTTAAAAGGAAGCTGATGGTGGTGGTGACAGGTGGTTCTCAGGTAGAGTCACCAAAAACACGCAGCTTTGATTCTGGACTGAATGTAAACACAGAGCTAAGAATTAGAAATTCTAATGGACGTCCAAGTTGAAGCTCAGGTCAGACCAAAGTTCTTTTTAAAGTTAATTAAGAGAAGTAGCTCTGTGCTCTGCTGCTGATCTGTATTCAGTCTGTTGTCTGACTTTGAGGGAAACTGCACTCACCAGCTAATCAGGGTGTAGAAAGGCCACCGGTGTCCCGCTGCAGGTGCAGACTGGAGGATTTTTAAAAACCGTGAGTGCTCAGTGCGTATTCCATCGTGTCCAGGTTTTCAGATTTGGCATAAACAATAGAACAAGAAGCCAAAATCATCCAGCCCGACAGGCAGATGCAGCTTTTTAATTAAACCCAATCGCAGTCACTCGGCCAGGTCCGACTGGTAATCCAGACAAACCTCGGCCCCCGATACATTTTCTTCCAACCTCCTGTCTCGTTGTCGTCACTCGTCACTGTCCGTGGGTTGAATGTGTTCAGCCGTCAGAAGCTCCCGCTGCTATCAGGCCTTTTTGTCATGTGGGATAGAAGAGGCAGGTTTTAATGTTGGGGGTGAAGCCCTGAAGCCCCGCTGGCAGCTCTGAGAGGCTGAAATGGAAACAAGAATGTGAAAGTGCCCAGGGTCATTTTTTTTTTGAAGGGATGTGAAATTACTTCATTAAAGCTTCACGTTGTCTTTATCTGTCATGCTGCTCACAGTTGTGACAGTTTAAGAAAGAAATAAGAACTCGTCAAAACAAAATGAGCACGGTCGTGACATTCTGGGTTGCCAGGTCTGCCTGTCAGTGAGGTTTGGTCTAATGATTTCACATTTTGTCAGTGATGGTCTCAGTTTTCTGTCACTCAGTTTTCAAATATGCTGCAAACCTGTCCTCGCTGGTCTCTGCCACCTTTTCCGTTCCCCCCTCTCCCTCCATCTTCCCAGTGCTGTCAAATGTTTGTGCTCTCCAAGTTCTCCTGTCAAACTTTCTCTTAATAAGAACATTTCTGCTGGAGGTCGATGGCAGCAGGCCAGCTGACAGGGTTCAGGTCGCCTGCACGATCTGCTGCATGAATAAAAGATGGAGGCAAGCAGGAGGCTTATTTAAATAGAATGGGGGATGATGGCTGGAGAGGAAGACTCATACGTCTGGAGAGCCCAGAAGCTGCAGATTAAGGATGATTGTGCTGGTACATTAAAACATCACAGGGAAAGAAAACTTTGATCGGAATCAGACCCTAAAAGCACTGGTTTCCAACCCTGGTCCTCAAGGAACACGGCCCTGCTTGTTTTCCAACTGTCCCTGCCCTTCTCGCTTCTGATTGGCTGAACATACCTGATCCAGGTAATTAGCAGTGGGCCTTGAGAACCACTGCTGTAGAGGCTCTAATGAGTCCAAACTAACATAAGCCCCTCCTCCCCGCTCTTTGCCCCTCCCATCCCTTCCTGTTTCCTGAAGCTATGACGTGAACTACAGGTGCCTGGTTGGGTCAAAGTGTCCAGTCCAAAGCTAGCATTAGCTGACTAAGGACTAAATGTGTCAGCCCAGTAGACGCTCTGGTTCCTGCTAATGTGACCCAAAGCTCCACTTCCTCCCAAATCCACATCAGATCCATTCAGTCCAAAGGTCCAATCAGGACCATGCTAGGTGGCTAATGTGAAGAAGCCAAAGCCACGTTAACCCTGGTTGTTGCTCTTTCTTTGGGTGGATTTTTCCTTTAATCTCCGTCTCTCTGTTCATTTTTACTGACTGCAGCAGGAACATGTAGGAAAAATACTTTTCTGTATTTCTGCAGCTGTAGTTTTTCTATTTGTGCTGGAGGTTGGTGCAGGGCGGGCTTGTTGGTGGCCTGGAGGGTTTGGACTGAAAGGAGTAAAAACTCCTTCAGGCCATTATGTCAGTGCCGGAGTGGGAGCCATTAAATCGCTGCACCTTTCAGGCTCATTCTTCTCTCTGTCCTCGGTCATGTTGTTCCACCTGCAATAATCACCAGCTTTCTCCTCATCACTCGTCTTTCCAGCTCGACCTGCTGGCCAGCAGCCTGTTTGTTGTTGTTGCTGCTGTTGTGAATCATCAGCCTCAGTCTGGGGCTCTGGATGTCTGACCTTGGCCTCGTCATCATAAACACCTACAGAGGAGTCATGAGCACCGGGCCTCTCTCTGCAACCAGACCATTTTTCTGGTCTCAGTTCTGCTTTTTCTTCTTAACCTAGTTAGAGAAAGTTACAGATCAGAGATGATCAGCAGTGACCAGGACATAACAAAACCAAACAAGAGCATGTGATGGTTACGAGTTATGAACAGAGCAGAGAGGCTGACACCAATGAAGCCTCCTACATGACGACTGTGACTGTGGCAGGACCTCTGTGTCTTTACTGATTTTGGTTTTCTGGGATTGCTGTGGGAAAAACCAAGTCAAGTCAATCTGAGAGAAATGAGACGCCACGTCTGCTGCTGGATTTGAGGATTTATTTTGATGAAAATTCCTAAATCTGAATCATCAGTCTGGACTTCTCTGCTCCTTTCACATCAGCGCTTCACTCTGAGGAAACCCTGCAGCTGAAGGCTGGTGTTGAGGCAGCGGTTTAAAAATGAATGAGTGTTGACTTCAAAGATCAGGAGTAAACAGGAGCCAGAGGCCCAGACAGCAGCTCCGGGCTGCAGACCAGAGCCGCAGACACGTTGCTCCATTGTCATCGTCTCCGATGACCCTGAGGTGCAGAATAAACGGATCATTAGTGTGTATCAGAGAAAATTAGCGTTAAATTGAGGCTCAGTCACATGAACAGGTTTAACATTCTGCATGAAACTCGTCTGATGGGCCAGTTTCCAGTCCAAGGCTGGGAAATATCTTTTTCATGAATTCTGTTTGAAACAGGATTTTCCTGGGAAATGAAAAGTTTGACTGTGGGCATCAGGCTGTGCATTATTCAGGATTTCCTCTTCCTTACAGTCAGCTAATCTATGGGACATTAAATTAGCACCATGTGTAAATAATGTAAATAACAGATTCAGATTCACTCAAATGAACTAACCTGAGTTTGTGTTGTAGTTGTTTTCTCTCAGCTGTAGAATAACTTCGTTCAGACTGTTGCATCCTGCTGATCTTTGATATTTTAATTAATACACTGGCTGCTGAATTCTTCTTCTGTCAAATAATTTCCTGTTGTTTTGTTATTTTAATGCAAACTTTAGTTTTGTTTGTTTGTGTTTGTTCCATGTCTGACTGAAGGTCTGCTCAGGCCTGTGGAGCATTTAGAACAGATTGGAATCAGAATCAGAATCAGAATCGGAATCGGAGTCAGAATCAGAATCAGCTTTATTGCCCAGTGTGTGATTACAGATAACTTTATGACCAAACAAGAGTCCAGTGTGTTTACAAAAGGTGCAACCTAAAAACAGAATGTAAGGAGAACTAATTCAGTGTGCAAAGAGCAAACAGGTTCCAGCGTCATAGTGCAGGTAGTAGAGGGGAATGGAGGGGAGCTATGAGTTTAAGGGTTTAAGAGTTGGATGGCCCGAGGGAAGGAGCTTCCTTTGTGCCGGGCTGTCCTGACGTCCTGATGTCCTGATGTTTGGAGCTCTGAAGTGTCGGCCAGAGGGTGAGAGCTGGAAGAGGTGGTGGCTCGGGTGAGTGGCATCCAGAGAGATTTTCTGAGCTGACCTGGATTTTCTGAGCTGACCTGGAATAAAAAGGTGTTTATTTAAGGTGTTTCTGAAGTCTGTGCTCTGTTTGACATCCAGCTGTGGCTGCAGTCAGAACAGCTGGAGGCACTTTTTGTTGTTTTGTTAGTGACGTCTTTTTGTCAGAGCCTTTCTCAGCCCGATGCCTTTTAAAGATCCACCTCCTGATAAGAACCTTTTCCTGTTTGTTGTGTCTGTGATTTGATGTGGTGCTTGTTATTCTCAGACTGTGCCAGAGTTTAATAAAACAGCCGAACTGTGGCAAAAGAAGATCCAGGGCAGAATAATCAAGGATGAGCGTTAAAAGCAAATAGAATAATTAGATGAGGAAAAGAAGGTGATGGTGCTGCGACACTGGGCTAAGTTAATTAGCATCAGATGGATCATGGGAACCTGCAGTTTGCAGTTTATATCCAGACATAAGTTTTGATGTTAGTTAATGTGAGTCAACCCAAAGGATCAGTGAGACCTGTGACTCTGTTTTTGTGGTTTGGGGATGGTGCAGGGCACATCTGGATCCTTTTTGACTTGACCTCCAGTGAGTTCATGACAAATATCATTCATTCATCTAGAGAAGTAAGACTCTAAAGTTACATATCGAAGAAGTCAACTGACGTTTTAGTGCTTCCTGATCCGTTTTAGTCAGACCTGACCTCAGTGATGGGAGTGTCTCCTCCACCCATGCTCAGTGCTACTTTAACCATCAGTCATTGGTTTGATTCACTTTTAGTATTGATTCTTCTTGTGGCAGGAAATTTAATTGCATGAAAAAATGTGGTCTTCTGAAAGTTCTGGCAGCGATGTGCTAAAAGCACAACAAAGATGAATGTCTCGGTGTCTGACAGCCTTCAGTGGTTCAGCTTCCATCACAGCAGATATGTTTCCATCTGCTGTGTGTAATTTGATTTGTGCTCCTGCACAGAGCGGATCTGCTGGTGTTGATCTGAATAAATGTTGTGCAGCCAGCACCAAACATCGACACGAGGCTGAGGAACAGCCACGACACGTGGGAGTCCAGTCAAATCAGCCTAAAAATAAAGATCCATTCCAATGATGCAGAGTAAAGTCCAACCTCATTTTGTCTTAAGAGGACCCTGCAGGACCACGATCCCTCAGGGAGGCTGATGTGAAGTATGACAGAGCTCAGACCTCAACACATTCGCTGCCTCTAAGCACAAACATGAATCGCAGCAGGAACGACGACGCTGTAATGGGAGCAGGTTCAGACACAGATTGTTTCCAGTGATTATTGAGCGTTTCATGCTGGATCTTTTTTGTCTAATTCCTCTTCCTGCTTTTGTCCAACATGTTCTTTTGTCTCAGCATCAGTTCTGTTTCTAACACTTTTTCCCTTGTCCAACACTGTTGAAGCCACAGGACTGAGTTTATCTGGCTCCAGGCCTCTGTGGCCCAGATCCAGCCATATCCTGCAGTCCCTGTGCAGGAATCCCAAGATTTTTCATTTTCCATCCATTTTCCACTTGTTTTTTTTTTTTTTTTTTTTTAGCCCCTACTGTGTCGGGCTGCTTCAGTTTTGGCTTTTCTTTTTTTAAACCCACCTCTTTTGGTTTCCCTGGGTTTGTTGGAAGAGACCCCTTCAAAAGGCTGTGTGGGATCCTTTCTATAAACCTGGTGGTAAATTCTGTGGAGGGACCTCATGCCTTCATACCTCCATTCAGAAACGTCCCTGTCCCAGCAGGCAGCTCATGCAGCGACCTGTGCTGCATGAAGTCCTCTCTGTAAAAATAAAGTGTGTCCTGCACAACCTGTGGTTCTTTCCATTAGTCAGCATGGGGCAGGTTCCAGCCCTGAGCCCCATGTAGTGAGGCTGTACCTGCGGACTGTACCACGGTCCCCAGGTCACTGGTCATGGGTTTGGTAACATCCTTTGGTAACGTGGCAGACGCTGGTGTCCTGACTGTGTTTACACGTGTTGTTAAACTATAAAAATGCCCCCTACACAGAAACTGAAGTTGTTGACTCAAGTTGTTGTGCATGTTGTTGATTACACTGAGTATATAGGTCACAATGGATTTAGAAAATAAACTGCACTAATTTTAAACAGACAATTAATTTTTGGGGGGAATAACATCCAAATTCATTACAAATCGCTGCTTATGTAACCTCAGAAGTGCCTTATTTATTTCCCACATCAACGTCTCCTCTAATTCTCCCTGTGCCTACATTAAGCGTCATAATTAACGAGCTTCTCTTTATTTAGCCTGTTTTCGTTGCCCTTGTGCGTCTGTCAGTGTGAGATAAAGGACGTGAGCGTCATGTAGCAGGCAGGAGGCAGGCAGCCTGCGGAGACAGCATCCGTTAATGTAGAGTAAGTTAATCTATGGTAATGATGGATCAGACCACAGCTCAGGGCTTTCATTTGGATAAGTTGGAGGAGGCTGAGCTGGGGTGTGCTTCATTTTATGTCTCGGCGCTCTCGTCTTGTTCTTGGTGGAGTTAATAACCTCGAGCCGTACTCGGGCCTGGTCGCAGTGCGACAGCAGTTTGGAGTTTGACCCTCGACGTTTTTTGAAACCGAAGCACTTTTCATTCAAATTCTGAAGATAGATTGTGCTGAGTTATTCTCCGTTCATCCACAGTGCTGCACAGCAGAAATGTGTGTGTGCTCAGATGGACGAGCTGTTTCGCTCTGTGTTTCACCAGATTTGACCTGTACAGCAGCAAAGATTAGAGATGAGTCGTTCTCTGTCTGGGTTAAAATAACATGTGCAGCAACTCACTGCTCCACAGACCATCATGTAATCTGACAGTGTGTTCAGACACAGACCAGACTAACGTTCACCTCTGTTTGTACCGTGTCCATGTCCATGTAAATCTCAGGAGTGACTTTTACCTTTTGAATCATGAGCAGACACTTGCTGCTGTTGGTTTCATCCCATTTGCAGGACTGTTCCCTTCTGTCCCTGATAGGTTGCATCTGTCATTCGTCTCCTCTTACGCTGGAATCAGCAGCACTGGTGAGACAACAGATTAGCTTGTTAGGGGCCAGAGACAAACTTCTCTACGCCTCATGTTTAATGTGATATTACAGCAGTGAAGCAATTAGTCAGGTGGGCAGAGTGTTCAGGTTGTTCCCTAATATGAAGGTGTGTCTGGTAAACTTGTGTTGTTGTCATGCATCCAACAGAACGACTCCATTTCCAAATTAAAGGTTAGTCCTGCACACACTGAGCCACAATGAACCAAAGCCCTTCACAGAAAAGACCCAACTGAGCCCGTCAGTGCCCCCATTCATTTTTATTATCTTCCCTGTGTGTCGGTTAAGGTCCGTGTCATGTCATAAAAGCTTGTTATGGAGGATTTTATTGGACCCGTGATGTGGAGACTGCGACTAACAAGAGTCCTAATGGAGACAGGCAAATGCAATGAAAGCTGAATGGTGAGGCAGTGCTGCTGATTGATCGCTCATTAAGGCTGCTCAGATACTGGTGTGTGTGTGTGTGTGTGTTTGGGTGTGTGTGCACACTGAGCTGCTGCACCGCCTTCATTACAACTCATCAGGCGGTGTGTGTCGAGTGTGTGTTTGCCTCCTGCCAACCTGTCATTACAGCTCATCAGCCAGCTGCCAGTCAGTAAGCAGAACGCCTCCTGGCCCAGTGTGTGTGTGTTTAAAGTGCATGTGACGGAGGCAGCAGTGGGTCGGTACATGCGTTTTATTCGTCATCACCATAGTGAGGACACACATCTGTCAGGGGTCTCTTTGGTCATTTTGGGTTTCTCTATTGTTTTGTGGATCTCTGGTGTCTGGGCTCCTGACCCCTGACCCCTGACCTCTGGCCCCAGTAAAGCTCAGTGATCCATCCGTGGTTTAAAGGTAGACACCGTGGAGATACTTAGCTGGTGTGTGTGTGTCTCACTTCGTGGCTTTGACTGTTATGAAGAGCAGAGTGTGCAGGATCAATACACAGAAAACAAGGACATGGATCCGAGACCTGCCATGAGTCTGGACAGTGGTTCAGGTTGATCCCAAAGGTCGGCCGACCTCACTGCTTTTCTGCCTTTTTGTTCCAAGAGGATTTAATAATAATCTGAACAATGACCTGAGGGTTCCTCACCCTGTTCCTCACCCTGTGGGCTCCTCCTGCACTGAGGAGATCTAAGGTGGACATGCAGTGTGAGGTCAAAGGGACAGGTGCCCTCAGGTGCCCTCAGGTGCCCTCAGGTGCCCTCAGGTGCCCTCAGGTGCCCTGGAAACAGGTAGGAAACAGTTCTTGTAGTTTAGCAGGTGATTTGGCTGCTCATCAACACACAGCTCATAGAGCATATTAAAGTACTGTGAATACTGTGAATACCACAGTAGATGAATAGAGCAGTAGTATCTGTGATGGGCGAGGGTTCGGCCATCGACCTCAGACTAACGCACATGTGATTAGATTTTTATTGGTCCTGGGGGAAATTAGTTCTTCTCCATAAAGAGCGACAGGAAATGCATACGAACAAACAGCCCACTGTGCATTATGGCTGCATGTCGCGCTGCTGATGCAGGCATCGTCCTGCGTGTTGCACTTTGTGCTTCATCACGTTTATGAGCTTCCAGTCCTGCTCGGTTTAACGGCTGCTCGCTGCAACAATAAAGGCATTCATCTGTCTGCGCTTGGCAGTACGTCTTTGAGACCCTGTGTTTAATTTTTGATTTTAATTAAGATGTGTTGTGCGAACCAGATGTGAGGAAAGCTGTTTGAAAATGCAGGAAATTAGCCAAACTCCAGTCAATAAGAAATGTTGTCCTTGACAGAAGAAAACAGAGAGAGTCGAGGTCAGAATGTGCTCAGTGAGCGTCCGCCCAAACATAGTGCTATATATTCATATGTCTTCAATTTGGGGTGTTTTGGGTCTGTCTGAGTCGTCTCTAGCTGCTTTCCCATCTCCCATCATGGCTTCATATCAGGATTCGTGTGTTTTCATTAGTTTCACACAGTAACAGAGGGCCGTCCTGTCTCTGCTCAGCCTTTCACATCAATCTTCTCTCCATTACACTCGGATTGAGGTCAATCTGTCTGCAGGCTCAGCAGTCGACTGGACTCTCAGATAGACCATAACCAAACCGCCTGCCTCATTTTCCCCATTCGTGTCAAGTCTCAGCGCGCACTCGAGGCGCTCGGCGAGGTCAACGCCACCTCATCTGTTCGATTTGAGACTCTGGAAATAGGCTCAGGTAAAAGAAATGATGATCCGTTAGAAAACACATGCAGCAAAGAATACTCTGAGCAAAGAAATGATCTTATCATTGAGCACAAATCAGTTTTACATTTAACGTTTCAGTTAATTAAAGTCCACGGTATCACACACACACACACACACACACACGCACACACACACACACACCACAGTCTGTTTTCAGATGTTGATTCCAGAACGAGCTGCACAAAATGAATCGCAGTCCAGCTGCATTGTGGGTCATGAAGACATCAGGTTTTGACAAAGAGGAATAATATGTGGAATAAAAAGACGATATCGTCGACATAGAGGTGCGACACACGATGAGTTTTAAATACACTCGTACAGTTCACAGCAGTGAAGCCTGGTGCTTCTTGCAGCTAATGTTGTCCTTTTTTTTCGGACTCTCTGCTGTTTTGGTTTGTATCTTCAGTGTGTCCACACTTGAAAAGGGTACTGGACTGATTTAGTTCTTTAACCCTCTCTGACACTCGTCCAAAGTGCAGTGGAGGAGAAACCAATCAGCAGGGCAGCTCTTGGAAGATTGTGCTTGACCTCTTGGTTAGCGGACAACAAAGACAGGAGGAGGCTTCAGGCTTTGTCAGTATGAGAAGTGACACTGAGGACTGGGAGTGTGTGTGTGCAGCTGTCATCTTTTCTCTTTGTGTGAGCTGGATTAAAACGAGGTCGCCCAGGCCAGGTGATGGACTTAGGTTCCAGTGTGTCTTTTTACTGTGATGCTTATTTTACTGAAGCAGTGCAGTCGTGTGGAAGAAAGCTGCTCTCTGCGCACAACATGAACATAGTTCTTATGTTTTACTGCGCAGGGTATTTAGATTTCAGGTGAGGCTCTTTTGGGCCAGAGGGTGTCACCTCTGTGTTGTTGTGTGTCAGGGAAACACTCACTGCTTCTTTTTGTCACTTTCTAACCAACTGTGGACCAGTTTCTATGTAGGTGTCATCATCGTTTCATATGCAGATGAGGAAATCAGCATTTGCAGCGTCAGTTCTCAGAAAATCTGCCATGTGGATGTTTTGTGTTTTACCCTATCACATTAGTCTTTTCTCCTGCCTGAGAGATAACTCCCCTCCCTTTCCTCCAAGGTCTTCTTGGTAACACTGATTTCAGATTCCCTCCTGAGCTTTTGATAGAAGCCAAATGGTGTGAAATTTCAATTGAGATGCAGCAGCTGCAGAGGAGGGCATCTTCAGTAGGAAAGCAGGGGAGGACCTCTTTGTTTTATCAATGCATATTACTCCGAGAGGTGGTCCTTCAGCTCAGTCGGAGAGAAGGTCGGCAGAGGGAGAGAGAGAGAGAGAGAGAAAGGAAATGAGTCTCCAGGCAAACAAAACACTGACAGTTTGTGTGTCGAGAGCTTTTTCTGTGCATGTGGCAGGTGGGAGTGGTGTCCATGGTAATAATACACAGTCATAATATATTAAAACAGTGAATGAGCTGTAGATGTGATGAAGCTGTGGAGGGTTTTCCACTGAAGCTGCGGGAAGAAAGTCCAGTTTTCAGGTCAGACAGTTGAGACTGTCACTGCTGAGTTCAGTTTCAGTCTGGGAGACCAATAAACAGCTCCAGCATTAAAAATGTGCCATGTTATCATTTGTATAATTTTCAGGAGGCAAATAAAATGAAGCTTTTTCATGATCCTGTGTCTGATCAGTAACTGGACTCGGTCAACTCAGGGTTAATAATGTCAACCCTCAATCCTAGTCCTAATCCCTAATCCTTAACCACAAACCTGCTGTGGTTAACAACCTCCAGCTAATTTTTCCTACCGCCTGCCGAAGTCGGCCATCTTGTCTGTTTTTATCTGTTGGTTTTTTTTTTTCTGGTGAATTTCTTACGTCGTGTTCTCATCGTGACGTGATGGTGAAACAAGATACGAGCTCCTTATGTTCTTACTGAGAGAGGCTGCAGATTACCCACAGCCAATTAAAGCCATTTACAAAACCAATTAAAACCATTTCCCCTCATTTCACATCCCAGGATGAAAGACGCCATCTTCACTTAGGTGTAATTTCCCTCCTACATGCAGACGAGAGCGTTGTAGGGGGACGTGTTCATGCACAAACTGCACTAATGAAAGTGTGACACCACTTCGGTTTCTGTTTCAGCAGGTGTTGACACTAGACCACTAGAGATCCAAAATGTTGCGTTCGGTCATTTCGTATGGAAATAAAAATGGTAAATACTGGTACATACCAGCCCAAATGGAGTCATTCAGCAATGATGACAAAGTACCAAGAGCCAAGGCACAAAAACAATTTAGTACTAATGTTCCGCCATGTTTCTGTTCCCCCCCGGAAACTCATCCCGTCCCCTAATGTTCCCCCCACGTGGGGCAGAAAGAATCATGGCCAATATTTTCCTATTGATCAGATTAAAGGTTTACACTCCCATTGGAACTTCCTTCTGATTGGGCCAGACTGGACCAGTCAGCTCCCACTGAGGTGGTCACATGATGCACTTTGGTTCTGATTGGCCTGTTCCCATTATGAGAGGAACATCAGGCTCCATTCCTTCCTTTTTAAGAAGCCTTAGTTTAAACAGTACTAACCCAGTGGACTTTATGTCGACCAAACTGAAGCTGAGGCCCATTTCTTCCTGTTTCTGGTCCAAACAGCTGCCTGGTGTCAGCTCTACATTAAAATTCACAGAGCTCTGATAACCAGCAGGACAAGTGTTGTTGCTCAACAGAGACGTGCTGAAAGGGGGAGCTGTCTGCTCTGGTGTCAGCGGCCTGGATGAAAGAAGAGCTCAGGTTTTAGCAGGACTTCATGTTTGTTTAAAAAAATAAAATAAAATAAAAGATTCTGATCCACAGTACCAACATGCACAAACCTTGTGGGCTTGACTCTGCAGGAGACTGTGCCACACCTCAAACTACAAACAAATGAGGCCTCAGAAATCAATCGCCCCCATATTTTGTATTCAGTGGTCCAAAGAAATGCAGCCTGGCAGAGCTGCAGCTCCTGGGTCTGGTCCTCAAAGCCACAGACAGAAATAAACAGAAATAAACAACAACAGTCCCTGTAATTACGAGATTCAAAGATTCAAAGAAGAAGAATCACCAATTTATTTTTCATCAGCTTGATAAAATCAAAGCCGTCGACAGACAAAGAGTCCAGACAGCAGCTCCAAGCTCCTGTTGCTGCTGTTTGTTTGTTTGTTTCCTACTGGGTGTTTGTTTACACTCGGTTTGACCCACCGTTCACTGGACTTGCAGCTCTGGGTCGGTCCGGTGTCTCCAGAGTTTTAGCTCTGGGTCAAGGCACGTTGGACGTTTTCCATCCAAGGCTTTGGGTGGAGTCGGTTCCGTCGCTTCCTGTCACTTTGCTTTGTTCTTTGCTGAACTTCTGGCTCACACCGAATCACTGGTCAATAAACAGATTTGCTGAACGGTTGATGTTTGAGTGCAGCCGTTACTGAAGTGGAAATGTGGACGTTGGGTATCGACTGTGTGGGCAGATCGATCCACGTTAAGATTCAGTTCAGCTCCTTTATGTGTCGGCCAAACGTTCCGATTGATTTCACATTAAAGTATTAAAGTTAGATTGATTTCATGCAGATTGGGCTTCCTGCTTCTCCAGAACTTTGTCAGAACAGCTGATACACTAAATTTCACAGCTTGATCTTAAATGTCAACTTTGAGCCGCAGGACGGAGCGAAGAGGAAACCAAGTCTGCGTTCTCTACGTGCGGCCTCTCCACATCTAGAGCTGAGAGATGAACGTGCTGTTAGGTTTGTTGGTGTTCCTGCTGTCAGTGTGAATGCAAACAGAAAAAGCCCTTTTGCTGTGTCGGTGCCAGGGGAGCTCCACAGGGGGGGCCGCCCCACATCTGTTGATTAAAATCTTATCCAGCTGCTGAACGAGGAGAAACTCTTTGGACTCTCTGGAGTTTTTCTCTGAGACAACATGAAGCTGCTGGTTTGGAGCAGAGTTGTCCCTGTTTTCCTGAGGAGCAGCGTGTTGCTGTGAACCTGTATCAGCCTTTTTCTCTGCAGCTCAGTCTAAGCATGTTGGATTAAAGATGACGCGTCCGTGACTTTTGACCTTTATATTCTTGCCCTCATCCTTTCCTCTCTAACCTGTGAATCCAGGTGAGCAGGAATATGACATGGAAGAAGCAAATGTTTGCTGTGGTTGAGTAAACGTGAATCAAAGTGATGGTGTGAGTGCAAATTAAAAAGTGTTTGTGAGGAAGAATCATTTCTCTTCACGCTCTCTGAGGTAAAAGTGACCTGTGGGGATTTGGACGTGGTCCTGTATGTATGCATGTCGGTCTGTAGTGGTCCCCCCCCCCGGCCCCTCGCTGAGACCTTCTGCACGTACCGTTTCTCTCGTCTCCAGACGACAGAAACGACCTTACAAGATGTCAGAGTCGATTCATATTCACGCCCCCACCTGCTCCCGTTAATCCCACCGACGTCAGCGTCAGTTTTCACATCAGTGAAGAAGAAGGAGGGCCCGGAGGACAAACTGGTCAGTCACTGGACCCATTTCCACCCGGGACTGGCTTTTCTTCTCGCCCCACACTCAAACATCATTCCTGTGGAGCTCTTAGGTTTCCTCTGCTGTTACGTAATGAAGGGAACAGGTTTCCTGACAGGAACTGGAATCTTTAAAAATGTGCTTTTAAAAAGATAAAAAGTTAATCGAGAATAAATAATAGAAGCTGGATACAGGACAAGAAGTTCAGACTTTATTTAAGTGAAGCTACAAATAGTTTGCAGTCCTTCTCCCAGACTGGTTTGTGTTTTCATCTGAGGAGGAGCAGAATCACAGTTGATGGTGAATAAGCTGCTGTTGATCCCTCACAGTGACACGTCAGGATTCATTTGATTAGTCACAGGAAACACTGCAGTTAATTGATCTGGCTCCAAATTGTTGTTACTGAGGTGAGGGAAGTGTATTTGTATACACAGTATACTTGTATACACAGTTATCTCTAGTTATCTGAGCAGAAGATAACTAGAGATAACCCCCCCCCCCCCCGACTGTCTCAGGTAGATATGCTGTAATTTACAGCAGCTCCATGTTTGGCCATTGAAACATAGTTGACATTTTCTTCCCAGCTCTCGACAGACTTTACAAATGTCAGTCTGTTTTATCTCCATTTGAACGATTATCTTAAATCCACTGAATTTATATTGAATTCCCTTGTTGGAGCATCTGGGGCCCCAGGGAGCCGCTGAGGAGCTCAGATAACCAGACGGAGCTCAGAGCAGAGACGCTGCTCGTCTGTGTTTGAAGGAGCCACTCGAGGTAATCAGGATGCGTCTCTCGCATATTCTGGACACATCCACATCGGAGGAGACCACCCTGAGGAATTATAGATCCCATCTGGCCTGGGAGAAAAACATCTTGCTTTCCCTGCTGCCGCCACGTCCGAGACCTTGATAAGCAGCTGAACATAGAGGATTGATCTGTGCTGTTTGCCAGTGTCTTCACCGTGTTTTCAGACGTGCGACCCCCATGCTTAAGGTCTGGTTATGTCCAGGCACAAAGACTACTCGTTAAGGGTCTGGACAGTTTGCATGAAAAACATCATCCAGCTGTGAAATGATCCTGGTTAACACTAAAATCCAGTTTTGAACCTAGAGAGTGAAATATTTGGAGAAAAAGGGCCAAAAATGTAGTAAATTGATTATATGAGAATCAGTTTGGTCATTTTAAAATAATTATGACTTTATTCTGCCAGTGGTCCTATAAATATATAAAGAATGAATCCAGATTATTTCTATCTTTATTGTTGGAGGCTTTTCAGAGACAGATTAATGAAAGACCAGCTGAACTGGGTTTTGGCTCAACGCCCTCGAGGACAGGTCCATCTGGTCTAATGGGACCTGGTTAGAGTCAGGACTGTCGGCAGCAACGTGGAGAAGAAGCTATGAAGAAGAAGAAGCTATGAAGAAGAGGAGGAGGAGGAGGAAAGAAAGGGCCAGGGATGGAGTGTGTGAAGGAAAGAAGAAGAAGAACAGAGGAGGACAAAGAAACTAATGAAGGTAATGAGACCAAAGTGCAGGAAGAACAACGAGAGGATGAAACTGAGGAACAGATGGAAAACAGCAAAGAGGTGTGAAGAGGGGGAGCTGTGGGGAAACAAAGCAGCACTGAGACATGATGAAGGAACATGAGCGATTGTGTTTTGTTTCCCTTTCAGCTGATTCCACCACCAAACAAACAATTATCTGCCTTCCTCAGGAAAACAAGCCCATGTGAGCTCTTTAATAAACGACTGGAGCTGCTGTGAATAATCACTTTATTTCTGCACGGTGTCTGGAGAGCTGTCGGGGCTTTTAACGGTGCTTTCTGGCCTGTCCAGGTTCCTGAGGAGTTGGACCTTCACTCAGTGACAAAACCTTTTATTCCGCCTTGGTTAGCACCTTGAAAGTACAGGAGGGGGGGGGGTTAGTCAGCAGGGCTGTGAAGTGATGTGTGCTTGGGAAAGTGCACAGTCGTTTACCTCCAACCATTTGCAGTTCTAATTTCTAAAAGGGTCTGGCTTTGTAAAAGTCAGAGACTGACAGTAAATGGCATGAAGGTGAAAATGTCCCGTTTGTGTTCAGCCTGTTTCAGAGCTGGTGATTCAGCTGCAGGCTGTTCTACGCAGAATGAAAGTGGCCTCTCACAAACATCAGGGCTGGTTCATGCGGGCGACACAAAGGCCCCGTGTTCTTAAGTGAGGCAGCCACTTAACAAGCTTAGGACAAAGGATGGGATGTAAACGTTCCCAGTGCATTATGGGACATTTCTGCCCCTGCAGTGACACAATGAGTGTACCAGTAAAACAGGATGTGAGGCAAACAGCATGTTCCCAACGGTGAAGGTTTAACAGCGTGTGTGTGTGTGTGTGTCTGTGTCTGTGTGTCTGTGTGTGTTGCGTGTGTGTGTGTGTGTGTGTGTGTGTCGTTGTGATCAAACAGCTCCTGACAGCCAGAGACTGACAGGTGAACTGACAGATGAGGACAGGATGGAGGGCTGGAGGCAGAGGAGGAGCAGCCTGTCGTCACTGTGAGTCCACCCTCCAGCTGACAGCTCATTCATGTGATTAACATCATCTGCTTCTGCACGTGTTGAACTCAGCCATGATACTTTCTCAATGAACCTAAGGCTCGTCGTCACTTTCTAAAACGATGGTTCCGGTCCAGTAAAAAGTGTTTGGGCTGCAGCTGCAGAGCGTTTCAGGGACGAGAGCCGATCAGTGTGTTGATTAATAACCAATAGAGTCAAACAGCAGAAATATTTTTATAGTTTTTCTGAGCTGATACTTTCAGGCAGCAGTTTGTCCTGGTTCTGGTTGAAGCCTTTCATACCTTGTAGCTGGGACAACATGTTGGAAATCAGTAGGAAATAGAGTTTGAGGCGTCTGTGCTTTTGTTGTGTCCAGAAGAATTCACTGTTACACACACACACACACACACACACACTGCTCAGGTGTTTGATGGGACTTTAAACATCGGAGCCTTTTGTTAATCAGGTTTTCTCTCCGTCCCAACAGAATCTGTGCCACTGACCAGAAGCTGAGGAGGAAACTCATGCAGCTTTTAGATGAGACGTCACCGTCTCGTCCTGATGGAGTGAAATCAGCAGTGAAGACAGACTGACACTGTGACAAACATCAACCTGTCCAGGTAACATGTTAGCAGTTAGCAGGACAGAGAATTGGCTGTAGAACAGTCCAGTCCAACATTTGAGTCCATGGGCTGTGAGGGGGCGTAGGACGTAGACGGGACACAGCTCTGGAGAAAGGTCCTGTGGACAGTTTTTGGATAAACACTGTGAACTTGTCCTGTAGGTGACTAAGGAGCCTGCTAACTGTTTTCCTCATCTCTGTGGTGTCAAACATGATGTCCTGTCCTCTAAATGAAAGGCCAGGGGGACGTTAGCAGAGTGGATAAAACTGACCCTCTTAGACCCTACTGGGACTGACTAGGACTGGTATGTCCTCTCCTTCCTTAGCACCGGAACATTTACCATCCAACGCTGTAAATGTCGACCAAGTGTCCAAGCCTGAACCAAAGCATAAGTCTCAGTCCTGCCCACCGTTGGGTCTTTGACGCACAAAGAAGCAGGAGAGGATGAAAACCAACCGTCCAACGCTCAACTAAACTGTTGAAAATGTCCAGAAATATTCCAAAGTACAGTGTCTTTAGGTTCCAGCTGAACACTGTTGAACAATGCTCTTATTTTGTCACCCACTCTGCAAAGCGTCACGGCCTGCAGCACCCATTAGACGTGAACAGGGTGACACCGCTAATTATTAGCAGTGTATTTGTCCTGGTCTCATTGTTCATGTCGGTCTCACGAACCTTAATGTGATTCATCCAGTCGGTGCTAATTCTCTGACCTGCTGTGGGTGGTGGGTGAATGGACAGAGATGAAGTGTTGAGCTGATTTATGTTGTACTGGACTCCCACATCTAATAAATAAGCCTTTTCCTGCATTCACATCTCCACCAGGAGCCGCATATCATTTCAGCAGTGGGTGATTAGATGACATTTGCTTCCTTCATTCAATAACCCGTCTCCTTCCTAACAGCGTCCACGAACTCTTCAGGGCTTTGAATGCATCATCTGCCTTTGTAGCGTTAGAAACAGGAGTGGAATCAATTTTCAGACGGACGTGGTTCGCTGCAATTAGAGCAGCAGCAATGCAAAGGATTCATCCACACACGTGTTTAATGAATCCTTTGTGATGCTGTGATTTAGTTAGTGGGTCAACACTGAAACACGATGCAGGAACAATCAACAGGTTCATGATGATTTCATGAATGAAGGTGGTTTAATCACAGTTCTGACACCGAGATTGTTTAAATGACGTCTTTATGATTTTTTACCATAAGTAGCCTGTTTCTGTTGGATCACATAAGGTTCAAATAAAGACAAATATGTTATTAAGAAAAAAGGTTTATAACACACAGAATGAGTTTGTGCCTCATGAGTAAAAGTGAATGGACGGATAAACCCGTATTATAGCCCCGTATTATGACCCCGGATTAATGTTGACTCTGTTGTGAAACTGCCTGTGACTGGTTCATGATGCAGAGATCCAGACACTGGACCTCACTGAGCTGTTGTTCCCTGCAACAGAAGTGTAATGGATGTTCATCAGAGACGTCATTAGGCGGATCAGCAGCCAGTGATCACATGTGGGACTCCAAAGACAGTTGTCCCTCAGACAGACAATACGCAGCCATGTCCTCACTGCTCCTGTCCCCTCCTGGTGTAGTTTATATCTGAGGTTGTCAACAGATGCTGCAGTAAAACTAATGTCAGCTGAAGCAGTCGGACATCTGGATAAAATGTTTTGGACCTCTCTCAAACCGTGGGACTTTATTTGAGTTGTAGCTGTGTCATCAAACGGAGGGCAGCCACCCATCAGAGACAAAAACAGCACTGACAGACTCTGGACCTGCAGCTGTTTTAGTGCGTCTGGCACTAACCTCAGTCCTGAGTGTGATGTACATCACTTTGCTTTCGACAGGGACACTGGAGGCCGGGAGTGTAATGTGGAGCTGTGTGTGAGAGCTGTGCTTATACTGCAGACAGGAGACGTTTTAAATATGGGGCTGTCAGCCAACGTTTGCAGACAGACTCTAAACTTTAACTGATGAGAAGAAGACCAGCCGTCCCCCAAACAACCAGGAATCTGCATCGGTTGAAGGACCAAAAGCTGAAAATCACACCTGATTCTTTTTCAGCAGCAGAGCCTGTGGCCGAGTGAGGCCCAGGCTTTTGTTCACTCAGAGGAAGCAACAGGAAGCTGCCTTTTTATTATTGCTCATCATTTGATGGGTGGTCTGATTTCTGCAGCAGGGGGTCGTGCTGTGTTTTCTTCTGTTGCTGTTGGGGGTTTGCTGCAGTTTGTTAGTGTTTGTCATTTCTCTGACTGAGCAGAATAATAAAACGGTTTCTTCCTGTCGGGCTGATGTTCAAGTTTAGTTTCAGTGTGTTCATTTCTCAGGGCTCACCCTGAAGCCGGCTCAGTGAACCGAATCAAACGCTGCTGCTTTGTGCTGTCACTGTCAGTCTGAGGAGAGAAGAGTCTCTGGGTCTGGCGTCGTCTCGGCTGTGACCTGATGATGTGAGCACAGTCTGTTTCTGCCCAAACAGCCAAAAGTGGCATTAACTTGTTTTGTGTCAATCCTGAGCTGCCTGATTTGAGCTCACGCTTCGGATGTGAAGGACGAGGCTGTTTATTAAAAAGAGAGAGGAGTCGTATCAGATCCTGGCGTGATGTCAGCATGTCGGTGTGCTAACATTTACCATTAGTCTTTAAGGCCTGACCCACAGTTTCCAGTTTGTCCCCTGAGCTGCTGGATGGGGTCGGGGTCAGGACTCTGCAGCCTGGTCCAGGCTCCCTGCCCTGGTGCTTTTGTTTGTTAGCCTCAGGTTCCTCTGCATTGTTCTTTCTGACTGATCCTCTCTGTCTGCTCTTCCCCTGCTGCCCCCCCCCCCCCCGCTCAGCACTTGTGATGCTTTTCCTTTATAAGCCTGCTGCACAGCGTCATTGTGAGATGCAGGCGCGGCTCTCTGTCGGTCGGGTCTTCTCTTTGCGTCGTCCTCGGTTTTCTTTTATTTGAGTCTGGAAAAGAAGCTTGATGCCGGTGCGGAGCAGGAGAGGGAGCTCATTACTGCAGGAAAATGACCTGTGGGTCTCCACACACACTGAGAACGACTGATCATCCACACCCATAAGGGCTTAACGCTGCGGGTCCCGATCCTTCCATTAAATTGGATTTTCAGAGAGTGTGTAGGTAAAACTGCCTGTCAGATTTCTTCCGTCAGGTCTGGTCTGCCTGGGCAGAGTTTCCCCGCTGAGAGAGATGGTTTCCTCTTTTTCGTTCAGCTCTCAGTATGCAAATGTGAAAACGCACACAGCTACAGAGCTAGTTGCTGATTGGTCGAGATAAAAGGCCTGAAATGCTTTTATCCAGAATGAAAAAGTGCTTTCCAATAATTATTTAATGCTGCAGACATGACTGACAGCCCATAGCACCTTGATCAGTGTTTATATGTATTTCCAAACAGGCACCTTTTCCCTCCTCTGTTATTGATTATTGATTATTAACTGTCTTTAACTGTGCCTGTGTTGTTGATTATTCTCAGGACTCCCTCACTATTTTAGAAAGTACAGTTGTACAGTGACGTGCAGCCAAATAATGTGGTTCAGTTTGTTTGCCCCCCCCCCCCGTTCAGTTCAATTTGCTGCTGTCGGAGTAAAACCTTAATGAGATGCTTCCTCAGCAGCACATCTGGCCTCAGAGATGTGAAATGTTCATCTCACCCTTTGGTAAATGAAGTGATCACACTGAAAGATGCTCATCTTTTATTCACGGGCTGAGAGTGAATGAAAGTGTGTGTGTGTGTGTGTGTGTGTGTGTGTGTGTGTGTGTGTGTGTGTGTGTGTGTGTGTGTGTGTGTGTGTGTGTGTGTGTGTGTGTGTGTGTGTGTGTGTGTGTGTGTGTGTGTGTGTGTGTGTGTGTGTGTGTGTGTGTGTGATTTGACTAATGGAAGATAATGCTGTATTGATCAGAGGGGGGTGATATTTCAAACAGTTTCACACACAAGGTTTTTTCACTTCATGGTCTGAGTCACCAGTAAATAACGTTTGGCAGAGAAGACACTTTATTTTCAGGGTAGAAGACGTGCGATGAAACTTTATTGATCCTGAGCAGCAAAAAAAAGAGAAAACCAAAAAATAAGACAATATGAAATGTCTGAATAAGTTCAGTCTGATGTTTGTTTGTTCTAATAACATGAGCAGCTCTGAAGGGGAATCCACACCAACAGAGGATGAATCTGTGTGTGTGTGTGTGTGTGTGTGTGATGTTTCTCCTCTGTGCTGTATGAGACACACCAGGGCTCTTTTGAGAGTAAATGAAGGTTTTTCTGTTAACTGTTCTTTCTTGGGGCCTCTGACTCATGGCTGCTTACTCTGCCTTTATTTTGAAATACATGCTTTCTGCCACAGCAGGAAGCTGTTCTGAACCATATTTGTTTTCACTATTAATAAAATAATATAGCCACTATATCAGTGGAGGTGATGGTTGGAAATGGGAACAGCCCCCAGAGCTGCCAGTCTTCGCTAATCTGGTTATTAACGAGAAGACAAATCAGAATTATATCAGAGACTTCTGCTTTAAGTGGATATCAGCAGTGATCAATGAAGGCCTTTGGTTCCACCCTGTGCACATTGATCTACAGTGGGCAGGTGGAAAAGTCGAATCAATGAACACAAGCGTTTTTCCAGCCTCAGATACTTCAGCTAACAGAAGTCCCTGTTGTTATTTCTGACTGATGCTTCTACATTCATGCAGCATGGGGACGTTTCCACCCAAACCGAGCACAGCTGGGTCCGTCCCTGTGGCCTGTGATCACTTTTCAGTTTTAAGGTGAAACTCTGGTGTGTTTGATATGACGATCCGTGGGGGGTTCGTTCCGGTCGTTGACCCACTGAAGCCAAATTAGCTGGTCCTGCAGTGCAGCCCCTGTCCCTGTTTTCTCCACATCCTTCTGACAAACGTCACATAATTGCATTTCTTTGTCAACACTAATATTTCTGCGGTTCCTGATATTTATCTCCGATCACTGTCCCCGGAGACTCACGTAACGCACTTGTGGTTTCCGGCTTTGTCTCCAGCCGAGCAGCGAATGACGTCATGGTCCTCTGTGTTTGGTAACCTCTGTAAGCCTTTGGGAAATTCATTTCTCTGAACCATTTGAGGACAATCTGATGCCGTATCAGCTCCCTCTCTGTGACGTTTCTGCTCATTCGTTCTCCGTTTGTCATGTGTGGTTCTGCTCTGCAGCTGTGACTCAGACATAATGGGTTTCCAACAGACACTCCTGTTTTCTTCCTGTTGCTGGAAATGCTTCTTTTTGTCTGACACAAATCACTGATGGCTGCAGGGGAAATTCATTTTAGTGTGCATGTGCCGTCTGAATAAGTTGTCGAAAATCTTCCTGTCAAACTCGGTCGATGTTTGTTCGCTGATTTCTTTGGCTGTTGTGTTTCTGACAGAAACATCACGTCAAGCTGTCGCTGTGATATTTTTCTTTCTGACTCTCCTTGTTACTGAGAATTTCATGGGATGTAAAAGACCCTTATTAAAACTACACCTGTGATATATATACAGCAAATATATGAAGATTCTTATTCTTCCCTTTGCTGGATCTCTCACCCTGATGTCTGCTGTTTCAAACTGGGTCTCACTCCCTGTTAAAGTGTCGTGTCTTTCTGCAGCTTTCACTCTGCATTTCCTGAAATCATTCATCCCAGATGAGCTCTTAGGACTGTGGGACAAATAAAGGTCCTTCAAATTTTCATCCTCTTGACACTGTTTTTTATTCATGGTCACCTTTTCAGCTGGAGATGCAGCTATGGCTGATTCAGTAACAGCTTAGTGCAGATTTTATATTCATGGATTCAGGGCTATCTCTGGTTTCAGGGCTATCTCTGGTTTCAGGGCTATCTCTGGTTTCTGGGGGTATCTCTGGTTTCTGGGGGTATCTCTGGTTTCAGGGGGTATCTCTGGTTTCAGGGGGTATCTCTGGTTTCAGGGGGTATCTGGTTTCTGGGGGTATCTCTGGTTTCTGGGGGTATCTCTGGTTTCTGGGGGTATCTCTGGTTTCTGGGGGTATCTCTGGTTTCGGGGGTTATCTCTGGTTTCGGGGGCTATCTCTGGTTTCGGGGGCTATCTCTGGTTTCGGGGGCTATCTCTGGTTTCTGGGGGTATCTCTGGTTTCTGGGGGTATCTCTGGTTTCTGGGGGTATCTCTGGTTTCTGGGGGGTATCTCTGGTTTCGGGGGTTATCTCTGGTTTCGGGGGGTATCTCTGGTTTCGGGGGGTATCTCTGGTTTCTGGGGGTATCTTAACAATCATATTATTTTCTGGGTCCTGTATTTCCCAGTTAACTTCCTGGATATTTATCTTGTTATTTTCTAGGAATTACTTGGTATTTAGCTGTTAACTACCTGGATATTTCCAGGAAATGAATAAGTATTCACGTTTATGCTACGTCAGGTCTAGTCCATAGAAATATGTTAAGCTCCAGGTTAAACACAGCATAAACATGGGTCTGCACAGGAGGCAGGATGTGAACAGCACAGTAGCAGACGACACTGAAGCCCAACACCAGCATAGTGAAACACACAAAACAGAAAACTTGTGTGTATGTGCGAGAAAAGTAGTGCTGCTCAGTCCTGGTTAGGGTTCAGTGGTGTGTGTTGATCAGTGAGTGTGAGAGCTCTGCAGTCAGGCCTGGTCTCAAACTGAGTAATGAGAAGATGATAAAGGACATTCAAGTGTCTGAACACAGTAATTTCTGTTTTACTCTCAGACCCCAGTGGAGCACACAGATCCAAACTAAACACATTTGTCATGTTTATTAAGGATCTTACATTCAAAACACACAACAAAGTAGTTGCAGACACTATGATTTGTTCATTCTAGTGAATAAATACATTTTAGTGAAATTCAAAGAAAAACAACTTTTTTTTGTTTATTTGCTAAAAATGATTTATATCACCTGTAAACTTAGTTGCTAACAAAAACTAATCCTGCTGCAATAAAAACACGCTAATATAATTAAGCAAGTTAGAATGTGGCGTACACACATGGAAAGTTTTCTTTGTGTATTGATCTAAAATGCAGATAATGTCCTGAGCCCTGTTTAAAGATTATATACTTGTTACAGAGTTTGAGGCTCCAGTTACCATGGTTACAGCCGTCTCCATCATTGTTGTGCTCAGTTACCGTGGTGACAGCTTTCTCCATCCTTGTTGTGTTTAGTTACCGTGGTGACAGCTTTCTCCATTCTTGTTTAGTTACCGTGGTGACAGCTTTCTCCATCCTTGTGTTTAGTTACCGTGGTGACAGCTTTCTCCATCCTTGTTGTGTTTAGTTACCGTGGTGACAGCTTTCTCCATCCTTGTTGTGTTTAGTTACCGTGGTGACAACTTTCTCCATTCTTGTTTAGTTACCGTGGTGACAGCTTTTTCGATCCTTATGTTTAGTTGCCATGGTGACAGCTTTCTCCATTCTTGTTTAGTTACCGTGGTGACAGCTTTCTCCATCCTTGTTGTGTTTAGTTGCCGTGGTTACAGGCTCAGTCTTGTTGTGTGTGGCGGCTGCATGTTTCTCCTCCCCCTCTAAAACACTGCAGACGGCTCAAAAATAAAAGGTTTGGTCAGATGCAGACCAGGCTAAATGAGAATCGTGGCTGCTTGTTTCTGTGTTGGCTTGGATTTAGATCTTGGTTCCTGCAGGGCTGCTACTTTACATTAAAGGCTTAGAAGCCTTTAATCCGTCTGAAATCAATGAAACCACAAATCCCCTCAAAATTCATTAAAATAATCTGCTTTACTTAACAGCTTGTTTGTTTAGACCAGTAATCTATAGAAGTAACCCTCACAATATTTACATAAAATGATTCTACTTTCAGGCTGAATGAAAAGTGAGCTGAGGCCACAACCACCTCACTGTCCCCACGGTGAAGCCTGGTGGGAACATGATGGTCCAGACTGGAATAACTGGGGGACCTTTAAAAACATGGTCCACAAGATGAACAACGTCAGTGTAGAAACTCAATGACACATGTATATAATTTAATATGAAGCAACCCAGTGTGATGAACATTCACAACAATGAACTGTCAGCTACTAATATTCTCATGTCCTGTACGCAGAGTTTGACCCACAGTCCAAAAACCATGCCTGTATTTCCTGACCACACATTCCAGCTGTGAGGGACCAGATGTTAGATCTTGCGTTTGGGTTCGTTGATGTCAAACTGTGTACAGCACCTCTGTTCAGGTCGGCCAGCGCTTGGTGTTCTGTGTCAGTCGGTTTGGAAGTTAGCGTCTGTTTCCCCTGATCCTCCTCCTCCTCCACCTTCCTCCTTGTTTGTTTGTTTGTCTGTTTCTCTGTTTGTCTCTGCAGCACACACTGCTCTCTTCCTGCAGCTAATCCTTTGGCTCTGTGTTTCCAGCCTGGAGTCGTGTGCGAACAGATGTGAGCTCCTCTGGGTTGGTGGCAGGAGGATGGAGGATTCATTTTAAAGATGAATAGTGAACAGGCTCATAATCCCGTTGGTTTTACAGTACCAGCATGTGTTTGACAGAACTAAGGCTCAAGATAAATATTACTAATAACATCTACGCAAACAGTTTGTATATCTGAGTAGTTTATTCTGCAAATATCAGTTTATGGCATGGTTAGATAAAACTCTGTCATCAGCCCGTCAACAGACTGAAAACTAAGAAAGAGCCTGAGAGCAGCTCAGTGTTCATGTTTGGGTTCAAGCCTTCAGTCTGTTGTTTGCTGCTGCTGTTGAAGGAAGAAACTAAATGCAACGCTCAAACAAGGAGAAGCACAAAGCTGGAGGGGACAGGGCCAAATGTGGACGCTGAACTGTAAGGAGTGGAAGACGGACGGGGACAGACTGAGCAGCTGAGCAGGTGATTTAAGTCCCATTCTGCGTTTTAAAGGCTGGGGACAGATTAGAGAGGCTTTCCCCGGTAGGTAATGAACATCTTGAACCCAGCTAGTCCTAAAGGCCTCATCTGAACAATAGCTGACTCACCTGCAGCTCTTTCAGCTCTGAGCCTGCAGCAGGCAGCGTCTGAACGGACCAGAGGACACTGCAGTAAAATGTGGCTGTAATGTCTTTAAATTGTCTTTGTCTCTGCTTCTTTTCCTTCGCTGACTAAACTTCACATTAGTTATTTCTTATTTATGAGGAAGCTTCTCATTGTGTCTGTTCCAAGTATAAAGTGGTGACAGATCTCTCCTTTCCAACTGAGCAGCAGGTGTAGCTGCGGGGCTGATCAGTCCTCTGTCCTCCTTTCTCTTCTGTTTATCGTCACTTGTCTTTTTTTATCTTTTGTCGTATCGTTACTCATTTTCTTTTGCATATTTGGTTCCTCTAATCCAATCAGCCGGCCTCCCTGGACCTGTCACTGCGGGTTTACGTGATGAGCAGAGGTCGGATTCACCGTCGTCACCACCCGACTCCTGACAGCAGGTCAGACTTGGGTAATGTTTGTTTTATCCTGTGATGAAGCCCAGGTGGGTGGGGTTTGATATGCCAGTATAATTCCTAAAAAGTGAAGGGGAGGTGACTTTCAGCCTTTTAACACTGTCGGTGTGTGATGGCAGTTTTTGACCTGGCTGTGATGGATGAGGCACAGCAGCCATCTGTACAAACTTCTGTTCTCTCCTCCCATATGGTGCAGCTTGTCTCTTCTTAGTCTTTAGAGTGGGTTTGGATTTCTTTACAGCAGTTTTCACTCTGCAGTTCCTAAGCATCTATTGCATTTGTTCCTTAACACCTCACAGACGTGTGGTTTCAGTACAGACCTGAAGCAGCTGCTCACTGTAGTTTCACCAAACAACGGGTCTATTTTCAGCGGCGGATGAATCCACATTTTGTCTGTAGTGAGTATCAGTGGCAGCAGGATGATGCATGTGGGGCTGAGTCAGAATAAACTAGTGTTCATGATTAAATAAACACACTAAGACAAAAACAGAATGTGACCAGATTCATGAACATTATGAGACAGAAGAGCAGAACAGATTTCCTCTTCCTGACAAAGTTTCTTCCTCTCACAATGTGAAATTACTCTGAGCTGCAAGAAGCTGCTGTGTAACTGATTATGTTTCTGCCTGTATAACTGTTTAACCTGATTACTATAATTATTTTTAGTTGTCCCCCATAATTAATGTAATTTCTTCTCTCTGCAGTTGGAAACTAACCCAATCAGACTGAGCTGCATTTCATTTTCCCTCATTACTCAGCCCGACTGTTTATGGATGTGTTGTCCTCTGATTCAGGACCAGTGATGCTTTTCAGTTGCTTAGTGCAGTTAACTCAGCTTTTATAAAGCAGCTGCGTCCTCCTCATCCACATGACTGTTTGCTCCTGTCGTGACGAGGCCTACGAAGCTCTCACATGTTGTTTTCAGAGACACACACAGTCACAACGGCAGGTTTTAAATCTTAGATTCCACAGCAGCTGGAATCAGTGGGTAAGTACTGGAGACCGGCACGTTCTCAGCCACTCACATATTAAAACCCTGCTGTGTTGTAAATGGGGCACAGTGGTACAGTCTGTGGTACTTCAGTCCTGCAGTACACTCTGACAGGTATACAGTACTTACAGCTCCAGGACTTTAGAGCCAGGTGTTTGATGGAGAGTCAGCCAGTCAGACCTATGTGCTCTGGGTTCACTGCTTTTTCTCTGTGAAACCTCAGCACCTCACAGATACAGGCTCCACTAGTGTCCTGGCATCTTTAAATCTCAGCGGTTGTTTAATGTACAAAAACATACCACATGAGTAGAAATACCTCATGTCCAGAAATATCAGAGTTATTTCTTCCAGGTGTGAGCAGGAGTTACTGAACAAGGCTAGCTGTTTCCCTCTGTTTCCAGTCTTTGTGCTAAGCTAAGCTAACTGGCTGCTGGCTATAACCTTTAACAGACACAGACATGAGCTTCTCATTTAATTTTCCATCATATTTATTTACGCTATTAATACATTAACCAGGCAAGTCGGTGAACACGGAGACAGCACAGCTTCATATTCAGATCTGTAGACCTGTTCCACAGCAGGAACAGGTCTCTGCATCCAAACACATCATTAGAGCGAGAGGGGGCAGATAAAGAGAGAAGGGACAAACGGACCAGACACTGAGGAAAAAGACAGAAAAAGAAGCGAGAACAGACGAGAGATGCTGATTTCAGGCTTTGTAAGCTACAAATCAGTTCCTGTGTGTAAATGATCGTCGTGCTAGAGAATCAGGTTACTCACTGAGGTTACTCACTGAGGTTTTCCTGCGTCGTGGGGATGATGTTTGTAAAAGAAACGAGAGACACTGCAGAGAGAAAAAGCAGAGCCCGAGAGGTGAAAGACAGAACAGTTCAGATTTCAGCAGAGGCTTCTCATTATTTCTCCCAGGGCCTCTCTCAGGTTGATTGGTGTGATCGAATGCAGGGAAGCAGCTATTATCACAGTAAATTAGCATTTTTAGCATAAGAAGTACCAGGATGAATTTCTGCCCAGATGATCACATTAGTGCCACATTTCAATGAAGTGCCTGCACTGCAGACTCCACACGGTCCATAATACCCCTGTGTTAGAGTCCAGACTCCATTAGGGAAACCCCCAGTCAGACCAGTCAAACATGTGACACCTGTGAAACATTGTAATGGTTATTTGTTCTGGCCTGTGTCTGACAAAGGTGTCCTGAGGAGGGATGGTAGCATATAATCAACAGAGACATTATTAAGAATCATGCAGCCGTTTACTAAACATGACACAAAGCATGGTTACCAAATGCTGAGCAGCTTTATACATGGCCCTGTTGGGTTCAGGGCTGACTGGAAATGTGTTTCTGTTACACTGGCTGCTAAATCAGACTGAGAACAAAAGCTGTTTGCCGAAGAAACAGCAGCTTTTAGAGCTTCCCTTTGCTCTGTGAAGCCAGTGCCTTAACGCTGCTAATACTCTGCAGCTCCTGGTAGATTTAAACCTGTTGCTCTCAGTGTGAAGCATCAGAGCGACCAGGGATTGGTCGCAGGTCAGTCCCTGCAGTAAATCATGGCAGAGGGTCTGAGTGAACCACCAAAGCTTTGGCCTCGCTCTAAACAACTGCGACTCGGTAATACACCCTGGACAGGTCACCACCACAATCCTTCCAGTTAACAGCATGATGGAAGTTTTGATGGCGACAGTACTCGCCTCATCCTCTTATAGGCAGACCGGCAGGACCCAGCAGGTGACACTCTGACACCCACCTGCTCGCTGTAATTTCAGTCCCACTTGCATCTTATTGTGCCTTTTAAAGAGCCGAGAGCCCGAGGTGACAACCAGTCATTATGACACCCTGAACTGCATCTTGTCTCCTGTAATGTTACTGAAAAAACACTGCTTTGTGTCAAAGTACGTGAAAACTCTTAGAGTGGCTGTGCACGTGTGCACGTGTGCACGTATAGGAACATTTAATATGCGAGTGGTTTTCTGTCACAGGAAAGTGAAGCGTGTCTGGCACTGAAAAACACTGAAAACATCAAACAGAAGAAAGAAAACACCACAACGTAATACAGAGTCCGTCACAGCATCGGTGTGTAAACGCCACGTGGATCAGTGCACGAATATGGTCAGGCTGAAGCAGAGCTGACACAGGAACCATGTCTTCAAGAAGTCCTACAAGCAGTCCTCTTCTCTTACTGCAGAACGAAGGGGAGCTATAGTATAGTACAGTCCTCATCCAAAGTCTGGGGTCAGTGCAGTTTTCCAGATGTGTATTTGACTGAAATGCCTCTGAACTAAAACATGAACAAACATCTGGCAAATCTAAATGTTGGATCCTCCAGCAGCCTCACACCCTGTGGCTGACTCTAACGTTGTTGGCACAGACAGCACCTGTTGTTGTTGTTGCACCCATAGGTGTCTTTCCCTCTCCACCTGGACAGTCTGCAGACTGAGCTGTCCTTCCATCGTTTGAAGCCGAGCGTCTTGTTCTTTCCTTCCACAGCCTCATTATCCTGACTCTGTTCATTGGACCAGCCAGACCCAGACCTGCTTCCTGCTGGGCTGAATGGTCCAAATAATGGACCCCAGTCTTTACACACACACAGTTTGTTGGAAGGACTCAGCCAAAGCTGGGACACCTGGAGGAAACTGTTTGCCTCCATTTCCAAGGCTTCATTTAATCTGCTGCTGCAGGAAAGATGGAAGGAAGCATCACTGCATCTCTGACACTTCACTTTCTGACATTTTGGACCAGTTCAGCTTCAGACCTGGACCTGAGCTGGAGCATGGAGGTTCTTTTCAGGAGTAATTATGCAAAATGAAATTGAAGGACCTGTAAAATAATAAAATAGTGTTTGTTGGTTCTGTTTGTTCTTGGTGTGCTGTCAGAACCTCCATCTCTTTCACATTAAAAGCTCTCCAGTGGTGGTCCCTGCCCAAAGCTGAGGCCCAAAGCTGAGGGTCAGAACAGACCCTCCTGACCTTCATCTAGACCCACAGATTGTGTCCATGAAGGTGCCCACAGAGAACACTTGAAAAATATTGAACGATATTGACCTCACTGTTTTTTAAGGACCACGAGTCTGGTAAAGTGGCCCCAGCACCCCCGTTCCCTTCATGGGTCATAAGCTTTCCCCAGGTGACTAAACACAAGCAGCTGCATGGACCTAGAAGCCATGACTGATCTAGAGCACTTACTGCAGTAGCACCTGCCATAATGTGTTTAGCTCCATTAGCTGTCAAACACAACCTGGTGGACACAGGGGGGCACTGGGGTCTACAAGGCTCCAGGAGGTGTTTATAATGAGTGCAGTCCAGTGACCTCTGCAGTCGTCATAGTTCAACAGACAGACCACCCTGTAAGTGCGGAGTCAGACAGTCAGTCCTCCAATTGTCCCCAAACATCCCCCAAAGTGTCTGGTTCTTCTTAACACGAGGCAGCAGGCAAACACAGAATCCTCCTCAGTGGATCAATACAGCGTCACCGAGCAGGAGAAAATGGCTTTTAGATCGATCACTGAGGAGGATTCCAGCAGCTTACCACAGAGAAACAGGCTCTCAGAGCAGACATGCTGCCATCAGGACTGTCTGACTTTTCACTTTCTGCCTCTTCCTGTTTTAGTAAAAGTCTTCTCGGTAAAGGTGGAGATGTAGGAAAGAGACGTGTTTTCTAGTGTTTTTGCTTCACTTTCTGACCTTGTGTTTCCAAGAGGCACTTTTTGTTCGGTTGAGAGTGTAGATGATGAAGTCCAGTGTGCCAGGAGCAGCTGGTACAACCAGTCCCTGGTTCTAAGGCCCGTAGAGTCTGCAGTACCTCTCCAGTCCTGGGCTCAGGCCTCACAGAGCCACCTCCTGCCTGTTGGAGTTGCCATTGGCGGCTGGAGCCTGGACGGCGGCGGTGGGCGTGGTCTTCTTGATGGAGGTGAGCCGGATGTGGGAGGTGCTGTGCAGGTAGCTGGCCTGGCGCTCAGGGCGGGGACCTCGACCACATCGCAGCTGACTGGGGGAGAAGAGGAGCAGAGAACAGCTGGTTTACTAGTCTCACCTCACTGAAGACTGAAGCTTCTTCCTGACTAGTGTTTCTGCATATGGAAATATTGAGCACTACATTCAGGTTAAGACAAAGAGCGTAATCCATTTATTTGACTCATGTTTAAACAGAAACAGTGTCTGTAGCTCTGTGCTCAGTATTTTGGCTCTGCAAAGGTCAGAATAAGTCACAAATATGGTCTGTAGAGTAAAGGATGCACGGTTTTCTTCCCCAGTGACTAAAGTGGGGAAATAAAGATTTTAAGTGGCTCCCTGGGTGCAGAGAGAGTTGAACATGTCTGTACTTTATGACTATGATCACATGAGGCCAGTAATATTCTTCAGATTTCATTTTCTTCCTAGTCCTCCAGTGGCTGCGGCTATAATTGCTTCCTGAGGTGTCGGGATTTGTCTGCAAATCTCACCTTTATGGGATCACAGAGCTGTTTACTGTTTGTGGCTGAGACAGACGCAGTTTTACAGCTTGAAGAGCGTTTGTGTTCTGCTGCGGTTCCACAATGAGGGAACGTGGGAGATTTGGAGAACGACGAGGCCGTGATTGCTCCGTTTTACATTACAGTGAAGCCGTCGCCTCCAGGTTGTTCCCTGAATCTCAATGCTTCGTGTTTTACAATGTTCAGCTGCCTGGAAAGTTTTGATTAGAGTACGACTGCAGTCTACCACAGTCTGTTACCACAGTCTGTGCACGCAGACAGATGTTTTATTTATTGGCGTTTGGTTGGCTGCTCGTCTTCTCACTGTGTTTGGACAATTGGACTTTATATCTGAATGTTTAGGGTTTAACGGTTTATCTGGGTGAGGACACTGAGCTGGCATCATGATGTGTTACTTTAAACCTTAGCACTTCTCCCCTGTACTGTCCACACCCAGAACCCCAGTTTGCTTGAGGTGAAAATACTTTCCCCTCATGCTGTTCTTGGCCCCTGGCCCTCTGCAGAGTGTGGAGACTAAGCTCATCGTCATTTATGAAAAGCAGAACCGTTAAATTGGTTGATGTGACCTGTTGAAGTGCCGCCGGAAGCTCTCGCTGAGCAGGTAGAGGGCGAAGGGGTTGACGCAGGAGGAGGAGAAGCTGAGGACCCTGGCCAGCAGCGTGATGACGAGGTGGGCCAGCGACAGATCCATCTGGCGGTAGTGGAAGGAGCGGTACATGTAGAGCACGTGGTTGGGGAACCAGCACAGGGCGAACAGGCCCACGAACACCAGCACGATCTTGGCCAGACGCTTCCTCGTCTCCATCTGGGGGTGGAGATAAAACCAAAGTGTGAGATTAAGGGCAAAATACAGAAAATGTGTGAGAGAGATTTGTTCAGTTAAGTTTGGCAGGTGGTAAAATCAAGGAGGTAGAAAAAGGAAGTGAAATCATTCAAATAACTTTATTTTTTAACACATATGACATGTAAATGGATAAAAGCAGTTTTTTACACCCACTTCACTGGAAACATGTGATCCCACTCCACAGCACAGGAAGTTGGGCTCCCCTGGGACCTGCATGCTAAAAGCTTCTCCCACATGTCCTCAAGTTTGATGGAAACAGAAGAAGAGGATGGAACCGTGTTTGGTTCATGTATGGAGACGAACAAGCAGTTTGACCTTGTCAGTTGATGCTCAGAGATGGTCAGAGACATATGGAAAAGGTCAGTTCTGTCACAGGATTCAACAGCAAGGCCTGATAAAAATGGCAGCGGTGTTTCTCTGAGTGCTTCTCTGTGTACTGCACAGACCTGCTGATGAAGAACACCAGCAGCCAAGAGATGCTCCTAAATCGATTAAACCCTGAGCACCTCACTGGACCTTCCCACCCCAGACAGAGAAAATTAGCCCCCCTGTACGTGTCGACATGTAAAGTCGTAGACCACAATTATTCTTCAGGATTTTACTCCCCTCTCCAACCTGCAGCCGTGCCACCGTGAACCCAGCTGCCCTGCAGAGAACTGGACTCCATCGGCCGGTGCACAGCAGCTTCAGCGTTTTAAAGCCTGGTCGATCAGACTCAGGGTGAGTTCTTCATGTTCTGCCTCGGGCCCATCAGCTGCTTTTAAATGTTGGACTCAAACAAAAAAAAATCTAAATCAAATGAATGAGAGACACAGGCTGAAGACTAAAGTCCTCACACACACACTAAGATTCATTCACACTGACAACACAACATTAGCAGCTCTGGAGCTACATGGAGACTTATGGTTGGGATTCGTTCATGTGTTTAAAACCACCTTAAGAACATTAAAGACAGTATGAACATCTAACCAGCTTTAAACCATCAGATACAAAGAGGTAATTATTCCTTTTCCTGCTTTTTCAAGCTCTTTCTGGCGAGTCCTGGTGGAGTCAGAGTGTCTGGAGCTGTTTGTGCACCTGGTGAGTGGATGTGCTGGTGTGTGGCAGCGTGTCACCGTGACCGACTCTCCTCGTCGAGACGAGAAACTGGAGGATTTGAAAAAGAGCGAACGGCTGATGTTAGAGCAGCGATTGTCTCAGCTCCAGGCTGCTGCTGAGTTTGGTTGCCAGCGGTCGGACAGAGTTTGGCATTTTTCCCAAGATCCTCTTAGTCACCTGCAGTTCCAGACCACTACTCATCTGGACGTGTGGATTATATGACTCCGTGTGCATGAAGCAGGAACCTACAGTTTTGTGCTGCATGCATGCATCTCCATGTGTGTGTTCAGCACACATTCCTGCAGCTGCTTCCTTTGCCGTGAGTGTGTTTTTTTTTACCCTCAGTCCATTGATGAAGAAGCTTCAGTTCCCTGCAGAGCAGCTAACCACCACCTCTGTCGCTGCAAAGCCCCCTGGGAGCTGCAGGCTGGCAGGTCCCATTAGAGGCGTGTTTGAGACAGACTGACACCTGAGCTGACTGCAGTGTGGTTTCTGTTCTGATGCCAAAAACTAGAGCCAGATGAAATCCAGCTGCTGTGTAGCTGATGGAACAGAAACTGCCACCAAACATGGATCTGTGATGCAGTCAGCAAGTGAAATACAGAAAAACAACAGGACAACAAGTGAAAAACATTGTGTGCGTGTGTGTGTGTGTGTGTGTGTGCGTGCGTGTGTGTGCGTGCGTGTGTGTGTGTGTGAGGGTGTGTGTGTGTGTGCGTGTGTGTGTGTGTGTGTGTGTGTGTGTGTGTGAGGGTGCGCGCGTGTGTGTGTGTGTGTGTGTGCGTGTGTGTGTGTGTGTGTGTGTGTGTGTCTTACAAGGACCACTTAACATCTACTTTTAAATCCACACAGTCCCTGAAACAGCGACCTGCAGCAGGAGCAGGCACCAGCAGTGTCAGAGGAGGCTGGTGAGTGTTGATGGCTTTTGTTCATGAGTCATGCACAGACTCATAGAGACTTAGAGGTCTGGAGATAACACAAGGTTTAAAATGAGCTTAGAGGAGCGTAGAGCCGCGCTGGAAGCCCAGAGAGCAGCATGGCGACTGAAAACCATCCCTGATGTGTTTGCACCTGAATCCCTGCACGTCCTGCAGAAACATGTTCAGATCACAGCTGGATTAAAACCAGCACAGCTTCAGCAGCGTTCACGCTGTCCCCTGCTCTCTCCATCTTTGCTGTGTACGGTAGCCATGGTTACTCTGCAGAAGCTGGATCCAGTCCGCTGCTGTTTTTCCTGACAGGACCACGTTGACTCTGGTCACCCCACACCTGCTCCTGGTTCAGAGTTTGGGTGGTAGATGCTGCTTTGAAGTGTTGATTAGAGGGTCCATCCTCTCACAGATCAAAGTGCTGGACTGGATTCTGCAGCCCCGTGTGTAGTTCCTCATCACCAGCTGCACATCATGTGTTCTCTTTATGCTGCGTTCATGTGGCTGCGATGGTTCAAAGCAGCAGCTCTCTAGTTTCTCCACAAATCTTCAGTCATGGCGTCAGTTTTGGAAAATCAAAACTTTTCCTTAAGTCTTTTGGATATTTGTGTTGATGCGTCTGGACTGAGCCGCTCCAGAAAAACCAATCACGGCGAGGTCGAGATATTAAAAAGAGAAGCCATCTATTTGTTGTTCTCCTGGCGTGTTGTGATTTGCACAGACAAAATGAGTTATGGAAATTCCTTTGGCTTGTACATCTCAGGGTGCGTTTGGTAAAAACAGCCTCCTACTGCTTTGTCCAAAAACATTCATGCAGTTTCAAGAATGTGTCACACGTTACAGGTGCACACACACACACACACACACACACCTGCTCTGTCTCCTCTGAACCAATGAGGTGACGCAAACATCTACAAAGTTGAGGTTCATGAATAGAGATGAACAAGAAGCAGGAACAGGTGCAGGACACTCCTGTTAGAGGTCTTGGCTCTATGGTGCAGCTGCACAGTCATAAGGGGACCAGTAGAGTAGCACAGAGGTCAGTCTGACATGTGACTGGACTTTACAGTGTTTACAATAATCAATTATCAGTAATGATCAGTGTCTGTGAAGGTCACCCTGCAGTGATGACCCCTGACTCTGACCCTGACGCTGTGGAGGTGTTGGTGCCAACAGTCCAGTCGATGCCCAGTAAGGTAAACCCAACTCTGCCTGTCTTGTTCTCTTACATTTAATTGCTTTAAACTCTTCAGTCAATGCTTATTTACATTTCACATGCAGCATTTTCTGAGATACCAAAGGGCCTCGGGCACAACGAGCTGCAGACATTTTGCTTCATGCAGAACTAAAATCCTCTTAATAACTCACTGAAAACAATAGGACTTTTAAAACCTAAGGTGTGTTTCACAGAGTCATGTGACAGATCCAACCATCCATCCATCGTCACCTGTCTCTTGGTGTGGTCGCTGACCTCCCCCGGCATGTCGTGGGCGCTCTTGATGAGCGTGCGAGCGATGTGGTAGTAATACACCGAGATGATGGCCAGAGGAATCAGAAAGTAAACCAAGAAGATCATCACCGAGTGGATCTTTGGATGCATCTGGTTGGACAGGGGGTACGGCACGCAGTTCACAAAGGTGATGTTGGTGTTGTCCCTGTGGCCCTGAGGGGAGAGGGAAGGAGAGAGATGAACAGAAAGATGAGAGGCCGTAAAAACTTTGTCTTACTGTCTTTCTTTTACCTGCATGGAGACGAGCTGTGAGAAAATGGCCTCGGGCACAGCCAGCAGGACGGACAGCAGCCAGATGGAAACGGCTTTCAGACAGGTCCAGAAGACCGCGCTGGACGTCTGGATGTCCATGGGGTTCACTATGGCCTTATACCTGAGAGACAGACAGCAGGTGAACATCTCATAACAGCAGGTGGAGTCACAGTAAAACACAGCTGCTCCTACGGTTCGACTCGGTTCCCATGGTGCATTGCACGGCGACCTTTCACCTGCCAAAGACATGTAGCTTCTTTACTTCATGTGCAAACAGAGACTCCCTGTTATCAGACACATTTGGCTAAATGTCAACACAGATCTGTGAATGCACAGATTCAATTGACTTCACAGGCTGTAACTGCAGTATCGCATTAATAAAAGAGCACTACCCATTATGAAACAAATCCATCATCATTCAGGTTTTCTGGCTGGGCACCAAACCTAAATCATCTAATAATTACGTCATTTTTCTTCTGAGAGCATTAGCGGCTCCGGGCTCTTTGTCAGTTAATGAGAAACTCATCATCCATCGGTCTGTGGCTGCAGAGCAGAGGACAAAGACATGGAACAATCAGAGTTATTCTAATAATCATGGAGCTGCATTTTCAATTCTCATTAGACACAGTGCAGGACTAATTATTACAGTGACGAACAGACCAGCAGCCGACTGCCAGTGGGATGTTCTGAAGAAGGTTTGGTTGTTGAAATTCACCTTTAAAGGTGCAAATGAGGAATAAAGTTCTTCAGAATATGGAAACATTTTCTCAGGTCTGTTTTTCTGCAGTATCCATTCTCATTTTTATTCTGTACAGTTACTGGCAGGGTCCACAAGGACAACACGTGTCCTCGATGCTCTTTGTCTCAGCCCGTTGGGCCCTGCTGAAGACAGAAATCTTTAAAATCATCTCACAGATATTTAGTTTCAGTGGTCTGACGGGACGTGGTGTTAGAGGAGTCTGGTCTCACAGCGATGGCTCCGTTCTCTTCTACTGGCCCAGGAAACAACAGCAGCAGGACCCTGAAACTGAAAGAGCCAAAAGAAATTCACCCGTCATTAATTCATTCATCCATCAACTCGTCTCCTCATAGCGGCGACTGATTTAACTGTGAGCAGCGAAGATGAAAACGTTCCAGATCTTTAGCTCCATTTCCTGCTGCTGCACAGAAACATTTACCTGTTTCTCCCCTCAGGATGTGAAACTGTTTAAGTCCAGGACATCGTGGCCCTGGGTTTGTTGGATTACTCAAACATCTGCTGCCTCTTTAAACAACCTGCTGGATTCAGTCTGACGGACAGGAGCAGGGTCACCGAGGTCAGATCAGCCCAGAGCTGCAGCCGGAGGGTCCACTGCACCTCAGATCTTACACCCTTGTGCTGCATCTCACTCCATGTTTTAGTAATGTCAAGTTTCATTGGCTATTGGTGTCACGTGGGACTGGAAGGTTAAAGTTCAGTCTCCTGGCTGGAGGGTTCAGGTTGTGGGGAAATGTGGAGCAGCGTTAATGTCCTGAATGTGAAAAATGCTTTTCACTGGAGCTGAGGAGCCAAACCAAGAACACAGACCTTTAAATCAACACTCAGCTGTCAGGATTTGCCTACAATAACAATGATGAAGGAAACCCTCCGAGTGAAGACCCTGGAAAGCTCTCAGCTGAACGTGGGTCGATATCATCCACCAAATTACTGTTTGATTTATTTGCAGCTCTCTCACAGCTGGAGTTACAGTCGTCCTGATAAGTCCTGTTTGCCTCTTTGACTACACTGATATGTGTGTGTGTATCAAATGTCAGACTGTGCATTAAAAGACCAGTCAATCAGGTCGGGGTTGCAGCAGGTTCCACCCCCAGATAAAAAAGCTCCTGCGATCCTCCCCTGGGTGATTTACAGACCCGGCTGCCTGCTCAGTGCTGAGTTATGTTTTTACATCAACGTAATGAGAAACTACACTGAATATCGTCCTGAACAAAATGCAGGCAGTGGTCGTGTTTCCTTCAGATATGTCTGCCGTAACAAATTAGTGGAATAGAAATGTGATTGTGTAATTACGAGTCATCTCCACTTGTGAGGAGTGAACAGACGCTACCTGATTTGATTCTCCTTTATTTCCTCTGATATCAGTGAAGAAATGATGCTCATCTGATCCACGTGATCGGCCCAACGGTTTCAAACACTGACATGAGATTAATCCGTCCTGTGGTTTTGAAGTCGGTTGTTATCATCCTATTAAATGGCCATTATCAGATGTGCTCACATCCTAATGCTCCATCAGCAGGAACGGGACGCACTGATACCAGTTAGAATCAGTAGCACTGTGGGTGTCATCATATGAAGACCAACAGCCACGGTGGAGCAGTGGTGTCGCACTGTCTCCTCCCAGCAGCAGGTGCTGGGTACGAACCCCCCATGACAGGACGTGGAGTGGAGCCTACCGAGCCTCCTCTGTGTTCTGTCTTGGCTGAAAGTGTCTGGTGATATTTGTCTACTTCCTGTTCACCAGACTGATGTCTCACTTTCAGTGATACAAACCTGCACAGCTGCACTAGATGTGTTTGAGCACTGTCCTTGCCCTGTGGCACTCCAGCCCTTTGTAAAGAAGCGAATTTAATGGCAGCGACAGAAAAAGTGTGTCCCAGCACCAGATGCTGTTTCTATAACTACCACCCTGATAAAACCCTGACACGCTGGCTGTTACAGACGCTTTGTCACACAGACATAATTGCAGCACTGAACACTGGCAACCCTCTCAACATGTGGAGCGTGTAATATTGTTTTCTGTGCGGCCCTGCTGATTTAACCCCGAGTCTGGTGAGTCATCAGTCAACCTGTGGATGCACAGGCTGAAACATGGCACCGTGTCCCAGCTGCTTCACCGTGGACGCTGCAGCTTTGCTGTGCTGAGGTCAGACTTTTACTGGGTTTGTTTAGATAAAACACGAATGAAGGGCGAGGTGAGGAAGGCTCCAAGATTTGAAGATCACCATATCGGCTGCAAATTTAAAGTGAGTTCATCACGATGGTGACAGCTGCGAACAGTCGTGACAAACGAGCACAGTTTCCTGTTTGACTTGCAGGAGTTGTTCCAGTCCGAGTCCGGACTCTGGCAGGAAAATGTTTATTTCATTGCTTTTTGCTGCTGTGGGCTGACGGCTCTGTAGCTGCAGTCACTTCTGCACAGTCACTGCTTTTCTCTCCTCCACTCTCCTCTCTTTCCTCTTTGGTTTCTCTCCTACTCAGTTCATCTTTGACATCCTCCCCTCCCTTTACCTTCCACAATAAGACATCTTCTATTATTTGACCCCTGTGTCAGGTGATTTCCAAACTTCATCATTCCTCCTAAAAGCAGGGCGGCAGATTTTTCTCCTCCTCAGAACTCCTGCTGTCCATGCTTTAGTGGCAAAAACGCTGAAAGAAGAATTGATTCCATGAATAAAACTGGGAAAAAGTCCTTTCTCCATTTCTCAGTTCTGATTACTTGTCCTGCCAACTCTGCAGCAGACAGACCCGGCGCTGCAGGAAGACTTTGTTCTTTCTGTTGTCAGGATGATTACTGCGCTGATGGCGCTCTAAGAGTCTGTCCCTCGACCAGATATCACAAAAGCTAAAACGACTTGGTGTCTTTTAGATTCTGGTGCTGACCCTGATCACGGTCGTCTGGCGTTGGGACACGATCTGTATCTGTTTAGCTGCATGCGTGTGGTTGTTGCAGAGGTCGAGGACTAGTTGGAAGAATGTGTTAGGTGGATCAGCTCTAGTGACTGAGGCTCTAGGAAAAGGCCTGAGTTGTTTATTCTCCACACTGAGCTGAAACAGTCACCGCCGTCCTGTCCCCGGTCGGCTCCCGGCTGCACTGAGCTCATGTTTCTGGCCTCATTCAGCTGAACAGGCTGTGCATCATCTTGACAGGAAGTGATTGGGCTCCAGTAGCCGCTCCAGTCATTATGCTAATCCTCCATTAGGCTCATTATGCTTATCAAGGGCCTTCAGACGAGTTAGGAGCCGTTATGGGCTCGTTAGTGGCCTTTAGTTTTGTTAGTGGCTCATTTAAGGCCATCAGGGTCAGACACACCCAGATCGCTGCCAACAGCTGTGCGATCAGGAAATGAGCTTCCCGTTAACAAGCCGGTATCACGGCGCTTCAGAGGGCCCATAACACGGGCCGTTGGTAAACAAACGGACTGGAGCAGCAGGAACTGTGGTGTTGCTGAGCTCTGCAGCTGTTGCTGCTCACATTAAAACTCTCCACTCACTCAGCCCCCTCAGTTCAGTCTGAGCCCGAATACCTGCAGCCAGCCCGGGCTTCCTCCCGACCACGGACCCTCCTTAACCACGGCCACAGTCCCTCTAAAAAGTACTCATCCATGCACGTGAATCAGAGACTGTAATGAGGCTGTTCTCACCTTTTACTTTGACAGGAAGGAGCAGTGACAGGTTAAAGACCCTGGAGTCCTCAGGCTGCAGCTCCAAAGACGAGTTTCAGCAGATCAGAGCTGAAATTCTGCTTCTCCAGAATCCACTTAATTCTTTTAGGAGACGTTTGTGTATCTCGTGTTGTGATGGTTCTGTGTCCTGCGTGTACTATACTTCTCTTCCTGACATCCTGTGTATGTTCAGACATGTTGCTGTGTTTCTTCAGAGAAATGATTCCGCCTTAAATGACATCAGTGAATAATCACAGGAAGCCACTTCGCTCTCAGAGTGCAGGCCTACTTGTGGTTCCCAGAGTTCTCAAAAGCAGAATGGGAGGCAGAGCCTTTAGCTATCAAGCTCCTCTCCTGTGGAACCAGCTCCCAGCCTGGGTTCAGGAGGCAGACACTCTCTGTACTTTTAAGGCTAGACTTAAAACCTTCCTCTTTGACAAAGCATATAGTTAGGGCTGGCTTCAGGCAACCCTGAACCATCCCTTAGTTAGTTATGCTGCTATAGGCCTAGACTGCCCGAGGACCATCGGTGCACTGAGCTCCCCCCCCCCCTTCTCTCCCACCTCATGTATATTCCACCATTGAATGTCACTAACCTTGTGCTCTCTCTCTCCCCTAGTTTGTGCTCTCTCCCTCTCTCTCTCTCTCTCTCTCTCTCTCTCTCTCTCTCTCTCTCTCTCTCTCTCTCTGTACCTTCTGCAGGTGTCCCTGGTCCTGGAGCTGTTTATCGCTGATGTGCAGTTACTGGCCCCACCAACTTGCAGTGTCTATTTGTTGTTTATTGTTGCTGTTCTTTTCTCTCTGCTCTATCCACTCACCCCAACCGGTCGAGGCAGATGGCCGCCCAAACTGAGCCCGGTTCTGCTGGAGGTTTTTTTCTTCCGTTAAAGGGAGTTTTTCCTCTCCACTGTCGCCAAGTGCTTGCTCATAAGGGAATTGTTGGGTTTTTAGTTTTAGTTTTTGTAAAGTGCCTTGAGATGATTTGTATTGTGATTTGGCGCTATACAAATAAAATTGAATTGAATTGAATTGAATTGAATTGAAGCAGCAGCCTCAGTTCTCGTGATGAGAATCTTCTTTGTAGATTGGATGTGTTGACACTTGAACGGCTCTTACTTTAAACTCATGTGGTTACATAAGCTCCACAAAGCAACAAGTTAAAGTGCGAACATTTATTTCCCCGTGGCTCCAGGACGTTAACAGCTCAGACAAACAGAAGCAGCTGCTGCAGAAACGTAGAAGTGACTGTTTCTTTTCATCCTCTTTTGTTTGCATGCAAAGGTCAGGCCCTGGACTTCAACTGAAATCCTGTTGCATTAACACTCGGAGGATTTCAGCTGCTCCCATGCACGACACACACTGTACTGACCTTTACTGTGCAAAACAGAAACAGATTTCAGCCCTGTGCTTCCTTCATGTGCATCGTATGTGCAGCTTCATATGCTCGTCACCTTCTACAGCCTCGGTGTCCACAGGCTCAGCCTCCTGCTGCAGCAGCTTCACTGATAAATGCAGCCACGTCCTGCTGGACTTCACATACGTGCACGCATGTTTGCATGTTTCAGTCAATCCTTCCACACTTTTAGACTTTGTGTTACACTTTTTCCATGGACATGATGTTGTTAACATGTCTCCCTGAGCCACAGCCTATTTCAGCAGGACTCACCTGTCTGCTCCGGCCTTTTTTTCCTGCTTCGCTTCCTTATTCCAGACGTTTGGCAGAGAGCCGTTCCTGATTCAGGGGGATAATGTCCCCACACACAGAGCCAGGTCCCAGCAGCTCCTCCACACTGGACCACAACGTGTGTTTTCTGATCTGGCATCTCTGATTCATCTGTTGAATTATTGCAGGAACATGAGGTCAGACAGTGGAATCAGTCTGTCTGACACTGTGCAGAGCAGTCGCTGTGGAGTCCAACCTTTTCACCATGTAATCACATTAGCGGCACAAAGCTCCAGCCTGTTTTGCCAAAGATAATGCAGATTTTTGTCCTGTGTAAAAATGCGTCTGCATCTGAATGTGTCCCTGTGCATTTGTCCTGTGGTAAAACATCAACCACGCACATTAGGGCACGTTCCTCTGTCGTAACAGCAGACCATGAAGATCCTGTCTGCTGCACACGTGACTTCCTAACCTTATTATTTGAACAGATTCCTCCCTGCTCCCTCGCTGTTACGTCCATACTTCGTGGGATGTTTTCACTGCTTATGTGGTTTGTAAATGTTGGAGGGAAATTGAACTGGACTTCAGGAGCCCATTAGTTGATGTGGTACCCTGAGGGAGCTCTGCTGTCGGCTCCAGTTCGTGTCCCCAAACACAACAAGGTTCTGACGTTTTCTTCTTTCTCATTGATGTTGGTGTCTTGCAGTTTGTGCAGTTTTCAGACAGGACTGACCTTGGATCCACAGCAGAGAGGAAGTGAGGCAGAGGGTGAAACACTTCATAGAGAATTAGGCTGCTAATGGCTAATTAAGGCAGCGTTTCATGCGTCATCGGAGTGATTGATTGGTTGGGAAGGATTAGTGTGTGTCCACTGGTCAGGAGCGAGGCCGTGACGAGAGAAATCACGTTTCATGGTGCCAGCGGAGGAAGCAGACGTCGAACACACAGACTCAGGAGGGAACACAGGAGTTCGGCAGATGTTGGACTCCTGTATGTCCTGAGTGTTTGTCGACCGTCAGCAGCTCTCAGCACGAGTGTCTTGGCTCCACCTTTGCATCCACTGAAGGTACAGACCCTAACCAGGTAGTTTTCACCTGCAGTAGTAGATCGATGGAGACTTCCTAACACCTCAGCTGTGTTCACAGTTTGTCCATCAGCTTGTACCCTGCTGATGTTTAACACCACAAAGCCACGGCAGCTGGTTTTATAGCAACAGAGAACACGAACAGTTTGATGCGCCTGTCCCTGAACCATCAGATCTGGACTGAGTCTGGCCTGGTATCAACTCACTGAGGGGATGTGAATAAATGACTGCACTTTGTAATAGGAGGCAGTGGTGGTTGTGGGTGAGTGCAGGACTACACGGAAAACACAAACCTGTACCTGGGAATTTTTCTTTGAATGCTGAAAAAGCTTTTGGGACAGTATTAGTACTTCTGGTACTATTACTACTAGTACTACTACTGCTGTAGCTGCTATTTATCACGTCTGCTCCTGATGCTGATGTTTAACAGCACCTCTCCTCCACTTTGTAATTCCAGCTGCTCCTTTTTGCTGCAGGTCTGATGTTTGTCACTGCATCTCCCACAAACAACAAACCACCTGGAATCACTGGCTGCTCTTTTGTGAGTCCAGGTAAGATGCCCTGTGCTTCTTAAAGGCTGCTGCACCTTATTGTTGTGTAATCTGATGCAGTTCTTACCTTCTCCCTCCACACTGTCTCCCCCTGTCTGTCATATTCTACCAGAGTCAGTGATGGATTTTCTCTTTCACATATTGTGCCTCATTAATGGAGACTCTCCATGACACTGTATGACTACACACTTACTGTCTGCACACACACACACACACACACACACACACACACACACACACATTGTGTGTGTTTACACGGAGCCTGATGTTCCATCAATAATGGGAATAACAGCCAATCAGAATCAAACTGTGAATGTTGTCCTGTGACTGCAGGTACCCAGAGTGTCTGACCGGACCAGGAATGACTGACGTGTCAGGGAGGTGAGTGAGGCCAGTCAGAACTATTTTCCTATAAGCCTTAACCTGAACTTTATTAGAACAGCCCTAAGACAAGTCTCAACCTGTAACAGGCCTAACTAACTAACAAATGGCCTGATCTGTAACAGTTTCTCTTCGAACAAAACTCCTGACTAATTTTCCAGTAATACAAAAATGTCCAGACTTTAAAAAAATCTTTTCACAAAAACCCTAGTAACAAATATTCTGAGGTACAAAAAACCTTTTTTAAAGTCCGTCCCTCTGTTTGACAGCTCTCCTCGCTCTGTACGTGCTTTAACTGACTGCACTGGGTCCTGTTGTTATTTGTGCATTAGCCCTGGTCTCTCCAGTGTTTTCCCTTCTGTCCCTGCTGTTTTACTGGTTTACTTATTGTGCTGTGTAGAACGTGTGAGGCTGCGGCTCAAAGTCAGTTCATCAAGTCGTTTTAGACCCGACGTGAAGCCTTTCGTGTAGAAAGGTTCTGATGTTTACGCACAGACTCGACCGAGCTCAGACGTCCAGCACGTTAACCTGCTGGACGTCTCATGCTGATTGAACGTTTCTCTAAAATCCTCAGCGTTTGATTTTTATTTTAGCTGCTCTCGTCCATCGTTGATGTGTTTTCGTGATCGCAGTCAGAGCAGAGACCAAATGTGTGCACCTGTCAGTGAGGTGTCACTTTCACAAGGTGTTCCTCAGTGTTGTCAGGTCTCAGTGCAGGTGCAGACCCTGGACTCTTTTATTCTGTCGTCTGCTGCATTATATACCTGCCCTGTTCTTCTGGGGGGGTGAATCTATGTTTAATTTATCTGTCCTTTAATATAAACCTTCAACATGTAAACAAAAATGTGCCTTTTTGGTTTCATTTCATTTGTTTACATCCATCGAATGTTAAGCAAATGAATAAAATGAAAGTTTATTCTCTGACTTGTAAGATCCTAATATGGGTTCTATGTAAGATCCTCACCTTAAAGTGATCTAGTAAAAAGTGCAGTGGAACCAGAAAGTCCTCAGATCTGGACTAAAGTATTGCACTTTGTGCGTGGACTCGTATTTAGTAATGAAAACTGTATTATTTGCTCAAATGTTTAAGGTCCTTATTAGGATACAGGCCTTTGGAGCTGGTTCACTAGAATATTATGAGGACCGGAGGGATCCAGTCCATTTCCAGTGTCGGTATCATTAGTCGATAATCAGAGTGATGCGTTTTACCTGGACAACTAAAACATTAGAGCAAACGCCTTGAAAGGTGGTTTGAAACTGAAATTCAAGGAAGGTCGTAAGATAAGAAAAAGAAATCCAGCGTCCTACCTGTCCGCGCTGAGCGCCGTGAGCGTGAACACCGATACGCCGACCGAGGTGAGCTGGATCACGGGGATGAGTTTGCAGGCCGCCTCGCCGAACACCCATTCCTCGAAAAAGTATCGGGAGGCGTCCACCGGCACGCAGGTGACCAGCAGCAGCAGGTCTCCCACCGCCAGGCTGGAGATGAAGATGTTGGGCACGCTCCGCATGGCGCTGTTGGTGATGAAGATCTTCACCAGGGTGATGTTGCCCAGCAGACCCACGGTGATGATCAGGATGTACACCGAGGTCATGACGCAGCGCACAACGAAGTGGACAGTCTCCCCGCCGTCCGAGGACGCCCACCAGCCCGGTTCCTCGGTGGAGTTGGGGCTCAGGGGCTCGGAGTCTCCAGGCAGAGCCGGGGATAAGTTAGACAGGAACTCGTCATCCATCGTCAGGACGCGCTCTGACTGATATCCACGGAGTCGTGGTCCTGCGAGGACTGAGATACTCCGCGCGTAAAGACGCAGTCTCAGCAGAGGAAAGCGTTCCTCTTGGAGATAATCTAAAAAAAGTTTGTAGAAGAGAAAAGGTCGAAGACGGTTTATGTGACCGCCTGAGTGAAGGATGAGAGGCGACTGGTGCGCGTAAAGGAGGTGGCACTTTGACACAGACTGTATCCGCCTCTGTGAGGGAGAGAGAGAGAGTGCGGAGAAGAGGATGGATCGATAACTGATTGAATGGATGGATGAAAAGAACAAAAACGAGAATGGGAGGGCTGCTGACATGAAGCGGAGGATATGCAGGAGGATCTTCAGCCAGATAGAGGGATAATGGTGTGTCCAAAAGTATGTGGACACCTGAACATCACGACCATTTTAAGCTGTATCAAACCAAACTCGGAAAATGAGCGAGGGTGTCCACATACCTTTGGTCATGGTGTGATCAATGCTGCCCACGGGGAGCTGAAAAGGAGCAGAGATTCATGATAAATATAAGGAGGAAGAGAACATATTGCCAAAAGTAAGTGGACACCCACAAAGGTTTGGGTCTTTTAGTTCCAGACAGTGAAGCATCAGTGTTGGACCTCAGTGGTGCTGTGGTGTTTGTGCACTCAGGCTGTTGGAGCTGCAGCTCATCAAACATGCTGCACACACACACTCACATATGGCTGAAATGTCCGTGTGTCCACATACTTTTGGCCATAGAAGAGGTGGAGCACTGACCCGGGCAGGTGGCTCACTGTGAACACTGTGTGTGTGTGTGTGTGTGTGTGTGCGTGTGTGTGTGCGTGTGTGTGTGTGAAGGCCCAGAGTCTGAGAGTTGGCCCATTTTTATTCATGACACCAGGCTCCAGGAGTCATTTTGTCTGCGTGTTGGAAAGAACCTGCTCCTTCTCTTCGCTCTGTGCAGCTACACTGTGGGGGGGTGGGGGGTGGGGGCTGTTGGAGCCTGGAGCTTTTCAGATTCTGCTTTTTAATTAGAAAATCTGCTAAATGCACTTTAGTGAAAAACAGGGAAACAATGGAAGGTTCAGGGATAAAGTTGCAAAACACAGCTCTAAGCTTTGGGGTCAGAAATGCTTTTCAGTGACTAACACTTCATCTGACTCATAGACATGTGTGAGTGATGTACAACCACGTCATTCATTCATTCATTCATTCGATGAACTGTGCTGAGAATATCCCATCACACATGCAGGGTGAAGAGGCCACATGGAGCTGAGTTGGATCTAGACTTGTAGTTTGTTTTTATGGGTGAGAAAAATAAGAGGATGTGTGAGAACAAATCCACAGTAAGTCCTATCTCCTGTACCCACACGCCCCTCAATGTTTCAGTCTGAAATCATAAGTGCAAACATTGTGTTGTCTCTCCGTGGTCGAGGACATCAACAGCGCTCTAACCCCGAGTCTTAGTCTCTAATTAAAGGTCAATATATGTGAGGAATCTCTGACGCAGCAGTTTGTTCATCAGCCTGAGCCTTAAAATGCAGAGTCATTATCTAAAGATGTAAAATATCGGCCTTTCTGTCTGATTTGACACAAACAAACAGAAAACTCATAAAAATAATGTCCCTCATCGGTTTAACCCTGTGCGCTCCGTTCTTTGTCTCTACTGTGCGTTTGCCTTAGAACTGACCTCCGGTCAGTCCTGTAGGTCACGCTGTGACTGTGACTTCATCACGTCCTGCCTCCTGGGAGCGCGAGTCTGAGCCAAAGGGCTTTTACGCACGGAGACGGTCCTCCGGCTCCGCGGCGCTCGGCGGCCCGCAACCTGCAGCCAAAGTTGCATCAAGTGTGACACAGTGCGGGCACCGCCGGAAACTGTGGGATTGGACCTTCAAAACAAATGTAGACTTGATCTTTATTTCCATGTTCATGTTTTTCTCTCTGGGAGCTACAGTCACTTATGGATTTAATGGAGTGATGTTAAAGCTTTTGTCTGTGTTACTCCGGCAGCACTACACAAACAACACAGCCTTCATTGTTATTGTTGTTCATTGTAATACTAGCATTAGCTCTTTATTTTGAAAGCTGTGACCGGAAGCGCTCCAAGTTGGCTCCGTGTGGCTTGACTCTACTCTCTGTCCCGCAAGGTCCCGCAACTGGCACAAGTTTAGGATCCGTGGGTGGAGAAAAGAGGGGGGAATGAACAACACGCCGCCAGGATTACGGTTGGTGTGTGGACTTCCATTTTCTTTCACTTTGTCCACTTTTGGTTTCTGGGATTAGACTTTTGATCTTTCTGTGTTGCTGGCTGGTCGCTGGACTCGCCAAGGGACAACAGCAGCTCCGTGAATGCTCTTCCAGAAGTATTTGCAGTGCGGGGTGTGTTGGCATCACTTGTTTTTGACTCTTGTTTGATTTTTCTGATTTATTGTCCATGTAAACAAAAAACAGACGCCGCAAAACCAAACAGGTTTGCTTGGTAAAAACCATGACCAGCAGAGGTTTATTCTTAGGGTTTAAAGTGCCCTGTTTGTCAGAATAATCCAAGTGGACCTCAGAGCACTCTGTTGCTCAGAGCAGCCAGTGTAAGAAATAAAATGTGAAAATGTTAGAGAGGGAAGAAAAGCTGTCATGGTCCTTTACCTCGCTCGGTGCTTTGTGTTTTTGTTGCATGTTTGCCATCTGCATTGTGTGCAGCAGGGGGGCTTTTTCGCTGACATGGCTGTGTAGGGATTATAATGCAGGAACCACATGCCCCCCAAGCCATTGTTGGCCCCTGTTGTCCTTTTTTTACTGAGTGTGTCGGTTGATGGAGGAATAAAAGGGAAAAAATGCATTGACATGGGCTTTCAGGACACAGAGGGAGGGACAGGGGGTCAGTTGGAGATTTGAGAGCCTTTGAATGGTGCCAGCAGCAGACGGGCCACGAGGGCCCAGAGCAGCCCTGGAGTTAAACGGGGAAGATCGACAAGCAAAACATGTCTTTAAACTACATCAAGAACTTCTATGAGGGCTGCGTAAGTAGATCGCAGAGACACTTTACTCCTCTCAGGATGTGACGTGCAGACAATTGTCCCTCTCAAGGCTCCAGATGAAAAGACATCGATTGTTTTCATTCTCAGCCGCTTCTTCTCTTTCTGCCTCCGTGCTGATGCAGCTCAGTGATGGATTTGAAAGCCAAATGGCTCTTTGCTTGTCAGAGTGTCATCACAGCCCTTTTGTGGTAAACAGGACTCGGTGTTAGTGTCAGCAGGGAGCAGGCGAAGAGACGAGCGGGGAAATGTCTTGTTTTAGGGCCTCAGGGAGCTGCTGCACTCACCTGCCTGACAAAAGCTGTTTTCTCTGTCTCAGACTGTGTGTGTTGCACGTCCGTGCCGTTTGTACGCATCATGTGTGTTGTAATGTGTGTGCCGTTGGTGCTTTCTGACATTGTCTCTACGTGTGTGTGTGTGTGTGTTGCAGCTCAGGCCTCCTACGGTCATAGGCCAGTTCCACACCTTGTTCTTCGGCTCCGTGAGGATGTTCTTCCTGGGAGTTCTTGGCTTCGCCGTCTATGGCAACGAGGCTCTGCACTTCAGCTGCGACCCCGATCGCCGAGAGCTCAACCTGTACTGCTACAACCAGTTCAGACCCATAACACCTCAGGTACTAGGACTAGACCGGACTAGACCAGGCTGATTCCACAGCAATAAATTCTAAGATAAACTACCTGCATCTACAGCTGCACATAAAACCGTCAGAATATTAAAGCAGAGAACATAAAGATATAGACCATTAAAACCTCCAACAGCTACACCAATAGAACCAACAACTACAGTAACTGAACATCACAGGTTGCAGGTCCTGGTGATGAAGACATAGTGTGTGACTATTGTCATCAACTCTCTTCCATCGCTGACTGTCGACATAAGCTAAGCTAACCTCCCAGCTGATCATCAGCATGGTAGTTTTCCCTTAAGGGTAGAAAATGCAGTCTGGTTATTTAAAACCAGTCATGGGATGAAAAATAAATGTGCAAATATTCTTTTCCCTGATTTATTCCAGCTCCATCTCTCCATCACTTTTCTGCTCCTGTCAGTCACTGCTCATAATGTTTGCTTCTCCCATCATCATCTCATGAGTCCTCCATTCTTTACCTCGTGGCTCATCCCACCCCCTTTGCGTTTCTGCCCTCTCCAGGTGTTCTGGGCCCTACAGCTGGTAACAGTTCTCGTTCCTGGGGCCGTGTTCCACCTGTACGCCGCCTGTAAGAACATCGACCAGGAGGAGATCCTCGAACGGCCCATGTACACCGTCTTCTACATCATTTCTGTTCTCCTGCGCATCATTCTGGAAGTCATCGCCTTCTGGCTACAGAGCCACCTCTTTGGCTTCCAGGTCTGTGAACTTTGAATTCTTTCAAACTTCTGAACTCAAGAGGTGCTGTCCGTACATTTTCAAGTTATTTAGCATAGTGAAGTCAAGAAATGCCTCCTGGGAGGTGCCAGAGGTTTAATCCTTCACACCTGCTGGGCTGCCAAAGCTTCTCGCTCTAATTCGTCATAATAGGGACTAAGTTTTCTGGGTCCCTGTACTCTCTGTAGTCATGGCATCTTCTTCTTTGAAATTCCTCAAATCTAGAAGCAACACACTGGTTCTCTGTGCTGCCGTAGGATTAACACAGTTTATCACACAGTTACAAAGCTCTGGGGTTGCAGTTCAGGCAGTTACCGCCTCATGTTTCTCTCTTCATGTCCCAGGTCCACCCGCTGTACATGTGTGATGCCAGTGCTTTGGAAAAAGCCTTTAATGTGACTAAGTGCATGGTGCCCGAACATTTTGAAAAAACCATCTTCCTCAGCGCCATGTACACCTTCACTGTGATCACCATAGTTCTCTGTATCGCTGAGATATTTGAGATACTGTGTCGACGGCTGGGTTATCTCAACAACCAATGACACGCTCGTACACGAAATGACTGACGCTGCTTCTCTGCCCGTTTTTATCGGCTCTTCGTCAGCTGCTGCTGGACACTTAGCGAACAGGAAGCTAACTTAAGAGCGAAGACTCACCTGCAGCCCATCGAGACTGGGTTGCACTGACAAGTTTGAGAATGTGCAGCAGTGTCAGAGCCGGCAAGTCTGAAATTTTCTCACCATGTTTGTGCCCTTAACTTCAGAGTGAACCCCTGTGGTCGGACTCAGATACTGGCTGTGTCCCAGGGTTTTATATGGAGGCGACAGGCCAGAGAATATGCACCTGTGACTCAGAACTGTTGGGGGATGTGATAGAGACATTTCTGGGTGTTGTTTTTCACCAGGATGATGAAACAGAGGTAACAGCTTTATGGTTTGATCAAGGTCAGATTAGAGCCTATGAAAAGCCCCATTTGTCACAAGCCTGGTGGCCCATAACACCTGAGGGTCCCTGATCCCTGTCCTTGGAGTTGTACCTCAGATATTATGCTCTTATGGAAGAAACACCCTGGAGGCATTAGCTGAGCCATAACCATGTCCCAGTACTGACATTAATAATGATGACTCTGTGTAAAAGGCAGATGAACACTGCAGCTTAGCTTGTTTTCCAGGTCCTGGTAAGTCCGACTGTAGAGCCGGCCATAGACATCACTCGTCTTATCCTTCAGACTCTGGGTCAGTAACTGCACCCATGGGCGAGTGAATTGCAGATGCCACTGCTTCTGACACTTTGATGTGCGACAGTTATCGCTTGCAATATGTGTCTGTTATTGCTTCCAGCCCGATCTGACCTTTACTCCTAAACCTTTGCTCTGGACCTTTGAGGAGATTGTTCTCCTCCTCAGATCTGAGCGGTTTCAGTCTGGAAACCATCTTCAACTTGATTTTCAGAAGCAAGAAAGGGTCCAGAAGGCCTCCAGTGTCCTGTCCCAGAGAGGTGTCAACAAGTGGCTCACTACCTTACTGCTGCCATCACTAAAAATGGATGAAATGTAGTATTTCACTCTTTCAGGGTGAAGGTGCCCACTGAGGAAACAACACTAATATGAGATGGGCTTAATGTAATAATAATGGATTCGAGTGTCTGAAGGACCTGATTTATTCAAAACGAGTTTTAAAATTTGGGTTACAAATGTGCTGGAATGAAAATATTGAAAATATTTAATGGTAATTGCAAAAGTGGCAGAAATAGTCAATGCACAATATTTACATATCAATAAATTAACATTTAGTGGTGAATTTTTGGGAGAAGTTCACAGACTTGATGCTGAACTGCCTAATTTGTCCCAACTTTACAGCTGAGACTCAAAGGTTAAAAACATCCCTGTGCAAAGAAAGTGACAGTCTGTGAACGTTTCAAGACTCACGGGTGTCCCCTAACCTCTGCTCTCCTTAGCAGCATTTCCTAGACCGTAGAATTAGACATGAAACTTATGTCATTTAGCTTTGGTGTCACTGTCTGTGATTTGAAAATGATTACCTCTCATGGTTGGTAATACTTTATTATTTTGTATCAGACATCCATCCAACTTTTGTTATGATGTGTTCAACAATCTGTTTATCATCTCAGGTACAAAATTGAATTACCAGACAGAAGTGGATCAAAACCTCAATTCAAATCCTTCTAAACCCCAAAATAAGCTTTTCCAGCAATGAGGGCCTGATTAGTGTGACGGGGTTTAATAGGGTCTGAAGCAGGTACGTGACTCCTGTGGTTTGGGTTCGTCTCTGGTGTCTGTGAGTGGAGAGTGGTTTTAATTTTGCCTCGAAAAGTTCTGTCACCAAGATCTGGGCCTTGATTAAATGCAAAGGACGAATTCCACATCTGTTCCGCTGGAGCAGGAGAATACGGTGTGTAGAAGGGTTTCATCATATCTGATGCTGGATCATGAGCCCAGCTCATAACATTCATTATGGGAAGGACTGTTTTTACTCATTTTCCTGTTTTGAAGGCACATCCTATCAACGTTGGCAACCAAGCTAGTTGGCCTACCAGCTTACAGCCAGGAAACAACTAGAATGGATCACTACACTGACTGACTAGCCTGTTTCCAGATGGTTAGCAGATTAGCAGGTAGTTTGTCTGTAGCTAATCTGTGACGCAGCCTGTAGCTCGACATATTTCACTGTGTGGATGAACAGGCTGTGCCACTTTCTGCTGCAAGGACAAAGGCCAACCCTTCAAAATACACATTTAAGGTGATTCAGGTTTTATTTATTTATCTAATTATTTCTCTATGGTCTTATAATAAATGTTATTCCAAAGGCTGAAACCTGCAGGCCAGTCTTGGTAAAGAACATGAATGACTGACTCACAGTTGGTACCTTGGAAAGAAGAAGGTGTATTTGACAGGTTTGAATCACTGAAAAATAGCAGGAGTCTTTAACTGTGGACACTGCAATTTCCTCTTCTGGGAAAGACTCAGCTGGAAACTGCACTGAGCTGTAAAATATCCCATTGAGCTGGAGATACATTGGCATTGTTGCAGTACTATTGTGAAGTATTTACAAAACCAGGGCATGTATCTTTAATGTGTGTTGATGCTTCTTTTGACAACTAGTATCAGGATCAACTATCAAGTGGAAAATGATCTTTAATTTTCATTTTAATTTTTTTACTGATGTGTGTTTTAAACTCATTTTGTCTTAATAATGTCACAGCTCTGTCAAAGAAAGAGGCACATTTTATGACTGATGAACATATAGAGAAAACTCTGTTTACTGTAGGTGACCAATACCTGTTTTGTCTTGAGATGATTAAAAATGTCCCGAAATTGTTTGTGTTTCAGTTTTGATTGATTTATCTGACCTAATTTCAACATGTCGAAGGATCTGACAAAGCAACAATATAAAATATATATATATATTTATATAAAATAGATTCTTACCAGTGCTAATGCCTTCACTAGCTCCCACGAAAGGATGGGGGGAGCCAGAAAGCGGGTGGCCTTGGACCAGAGTTGTTCACTGGTCCATCAGTCCCCAGAATCCCCCAAATTCATCCCATCACCACAACCACTTTCCAAACCTCATGATTTTGTTTCCATGTCATGGCTCGCTATAAACTGGGCAGCATGGACCTAAAAACCACACACAGCCAAGTTTTCCATTATGTCTGGGACCAAAGAAAACAGTAGCACCCAGCATACAGGCCTCACAGAAAGCCTGGAGAACATGAAACTGATTTAGTCCGTCCCTGCCTCAAACAGATCGAAGTGCTCAGGGCACCAGGGGGTAAACAGGTGACCTGTGCAGAACCGAGCCAGCCTACTTTCCTAGAAATGCGGTTCTGCTCAGTTTGTTCTGCTGGTTTTGATTTGCTTTGGTCAGTATATCTTCATTTGGGTTATTTGGAAACTGTGGCTTGTTTCCTGCAGTTTGGAGGCTCATGGTTTTTGCTGTCATGTATGTGATGTTTTTTTTTTCCAGGATCGGCACTACAAGTAATTTCTCCACTAGGCAGTCAGTCTCAGTTCCTAAATACATCATCATCATCATCATCATCATGTAGTTCATTTGAAAATGGCATCCAGATGAATCAACGACAACGTGTCTAAATCTGTGTCTGATTATTAGTAAACAAATTATACAGTTTAGGAACCAAATGTTATTTGTTGTCAGTAAAATAATGGTTTTCTCTAATAGCTGATCAAAAACAATGAGCAGATAATATTTTGATAAAATACCAAAGAGCTTTTTGTTTGAGGCTTGTCTGTTTTTAATTGATTTATGTTTTTAATTTAATCTATTTGTGTTCGGGCTGTTTGGACAGAAGTTAATCAATAAAGAAGTCCGACTATATGATCTATCAGATTTTATCGATACATCAAGGTGTTTGTCACGAGCCCAGGAGAAGCTTGATGACGTCATCTGTCCCGCGTAGGCGGACGCTCCCATTGGACAAACACGCGGAAGTGAGCAGAAGTCCAGTGCTAACAATAACAAAGGCTGCTGCCTCCTCGGCGGATGAAGTTCTTGTGGTTCTGGACGATTTAAGCAGACATGGCGCTACCGGCTCAGCTCAAATCCATCCAACACCACCTGCGGACCGCACAGGAGCACGAGAAGCGGGACCCGGTGGTGTCTTACTACTGTAAGTGTGCGTGCTGGCTAACGTTAGCATGCTAGCCTTGTTTACCTGGGCGGGTTGTATGATACCTGAGCCCCTAACTCTGATTTAGCTAGTGAAAACTAACACTTTGCACTTAACTAAACGGGTCATACTGGTCAAACGAACTGGACTGGTTCGAACCGTTAACCAGCCACCGTTAAGCAGCCTGAGCTAACGTTAGCTGGTAGTGCTAGCATTAAACTCCATTAGCCGGCTAACGCTCTTACGTCATACAGGTGATCCAGGGGTTGAGTCATGGCGACTGGACTTTCAGTTTTTAGGTCGAAACGTTTCACAACTCATCCAAGTGGCTTCACCAGTCTGAGAGACAGCTGGTATGGGATCTCTAATTTATCTTCCGGGTTGGTTTCAGTGCCATAGGCCCACTAGGTGGGCTATGGAAATCAGCTGAGAGTCGTTGGACCCAAACAATAAAACAGTAAACGATAGAAGTGAGCTCAGGTGAGGGTCTAAGGATCTAATGGTGGACTCATGTGACCCCTCTGATCCACCTACTGGCTGCAGAGTGCGTCCTCCCTGGGAGACATTTGATTTGTTCCTTAACTTCCTGGGAACAGATGAAAGAGCAGCCTGGTGGACTGAAGACAGGTTATGTCTGAGTTGAAGATGGTTTCGGTTTTTCCACTTGGACATAGCTTCCCTGACCCCTCTCTCAAACCATCTGTCTTCTCTGTCCAAAATATCAACATCACTGTCTTCAAATGAGTGTCCTGCCTCCTTTAAATGGAGGTGCACAGCTGACTGTGGTCCTGAGGAGCTGCTCCTCCTGTGGTTGTTTGGTTTCTGAGACCTGCTGTGCACAGTCTTCAGGGGAGTACAGGTGAGTTTCAGGCTTCACCTGCCCTGGTCTCATCCTGATAACTTTGGCAGGACTCAGTCCAGTCTGATGTGTTGAGGTTGTTGATCAGTCTGCCCAGCAGGTCTCAGCCAGAGTACCAGAATTCCCGGTCCGGCTTGTTCCTCCCTTTCAGTCGTGGCTCACCTGTGCAGAGTGGACTCCACCCACTGCCCTGCAGGACCAGGTCATGCTGAGTTAGTGCATCTGTATCACATAGTGACTAACAGCCTTTTCCCAGTGACTGGTTGTCTGATTTTATATGTCTTGTTTTCTGTTTCTTCTCCTTGACCTTTGACACCTGAGGTTCTGCTGCTGTGACACTGTCACCAGGTGATCGCTGAGTTCCTGGCCTGACACCAGACCAGTTATACAATGAGGAGCAATAGGAACCACTTCAAACAAGTGAAACAAGTGTTCAGCTCTAAACTAAACTACCCATATAATCATTATTATAATATTGCCTGATATAGGTTCTACGTCTGGGCTGCAGAACTTTATTAATAACAGTTTTGTAGACCTGGTCACTGTAGTCCTATTTTGACTCAGCCAGAAATACTTAGAGACTGAATTGTGAACAAGTCCACAGATGCAGATGTACACATCATGGCTGTGACATTTTGTGTAGTAAGAGGCCAAAGCGCAGCCTCATTTTCCATGAAGGAGCAGGACAGACTCTCTGAGACACTTGTGATTACTGTGCCCAGACCTGATATCAGCAGGGGTCTGGTCCTGACATGGGAGAGCTGCACCTGCAGACGAATGGAAAGGGGAAGCACAGCAAAGCTAGTTCTTTTTTATTTCGCCAAACTCAATGAATTGGGTGTTTACTTCATCTGCTCTTTAAATTCCTGTTTACTTGGATTTTACAGTATTTAATGGTTTTATTGTGGAAAACTGTATTTCAGTAATTAGCCTTAATTGTTAATGTGGTCGGCTGTCAAAGCCTGTTTGCTCTGTCCTTAGCTCAGATGTTTAGGATTCAGGGTCAGTGGTCTCTGCCTTGAAGGCTTGAACCTGGATACTTCACGAAGCACTTCTTTACCCACTGCGCCTCTGTGCCGCTTTAAAATGCACTGACACGAAAGGAGCATGTTGAGTGTGTAAGGTCCCGTGTCTGTGCAGATGCTGCCAACGCCTTTCAGTGTTAGCGTCTCTGAGTGCTGTCATCTTCACGGTTGTCATCATCTTTGTGGAAGAAATGTCAGGAATACTGTCCCTCGCTTGTTTTTGTCGTACCTGCACTGAAAGCAACGGCTGGTTCTCACTGAGCACAGGTTAAGTTTACCAGGAACAATTAAAATGCGGAAAAAGATGCAGGGAAGTAATAAATGACCCGTAACTGACAAACTGGAGCACCGAGGACGTGACTCTTACTGCTCAGAATGAAAAGAGGAGCCAGGCAAACGTACATGGGTGTTTCTGTTAAACCCAGAAAAGCAGCTGGATGGCTCATTACAGCTGTATTTATAGAATATCTCTGTGGATGATAGACAAGATCACAGCACCTGTCTGCACTTATCAGCTTCTCAGTGACAGCATGTGGTGTGAGCAGCCTTTACTCAGACCGCCAGGCTTTAGCTTCCTGTTGGTGTTCCAGACCGTCTGTGGTTAAAGGACATTTGGTCTCGTATCACGAGGCCTCGCTGCCCCGTCATGCCAATCACGTCTCAGTCATACAGCTGAGTTTCCCCCATCACCGCTGAAGTTTCACATGGTTCGTTAATATTCACAATGAAATGTAATTACTGCAGCTTGCACTTTCTGCAGATTCAAGGCTGTAATTGTGGCTAAACACTGTAATTACCATTTATCCACCTCTCACATTCTGAAATTAGCTTCATGCAGCCTTTATAACAGTTTATACACTAAAACACAGGCTCCTAGTACCAATTCCTCATATTCTAGGGTCTCTCATCCCCACTTTACATGGAGGGACAGTCAGCCCTGACCTGTTGGAAACGGTCATCTTTGTTCTCCTTTGTAGTTTGAGCCTGAAGGTAATTCCACATTAATAACCTGTATTCACATCACATTAAATTATCGCCTGTCAGTCATATAGTTTGCTCATGACTGCAAGGATCTTCCTCTTTGACTGGACATTAAATAAGAACCAAAGATCAGGGAGTTGTGCTGTTTTAGTGGGAAAGCTGCTCATGAGGATGCTCGTACCGTGAACACTGCTGGTCCATCCCTGGTCCATCCCTGGCAACTTTATCTCAAAGCAAGAACAAGTATTCTCTCACTGAGGTTCGATATTCTGAAGTGACTGACGGGGCTTCTGGAAAGGACTAGAGAGTTGGATATATATTCAGGAGCCACATGTCTGATGTGTTCTGAGTGGGACCAGTGATTTAACCAGACCACTGGAGGTCAGCAGCACCACGTGTCTGGGCCTCTGAGCCTGTTGTCATGAGAGCAGGAAGCCTGGCCTGTGGGGGAGCGTGTTAGGAGTCGTCCACGTCGAGGCATCATGGAGAAATTGTGATAGATGCATTTCTGTCTGTCGCTCTGGAGAATGAACAGGATGGGAGGATCAAACTGTCCTGCCTGATGAAGTCCGCTTTAAAATATCCAAACAAATGAGAAGGAGGGAACCTGCTCATGTGCAGCCAGGTTCACCCAAACAAAGTGGATTGGCTGAACAGATGGTTGCTAATAGGACCCTCCAGGAGAGTTTGGCTTGGGCAGACTGGAAATCTGACAGGTGCTAATGAACGCTTATGTCTGACAGAGTGTGTGGGTGTGTCTGATAGTCTGGTGTTATTTTAAGCCTTTATTACAGACGGTGATGTGTAATGTTTGTCAGAAAACTACAATGTGTTAGTAAATGACTTTGAAAAATATAAAACCATATATTGGTGGGCTATTTTCCCAGATTCCCTCTTTCAGCAGGAGCCGATGGGCTCTTCATAGGATTGTTGACAGCAAGGAAAATGCAGGAGGGGGCCGAAGTCTTTTACAGTCAATCACAAAAGGAGATTGGAGTTTATTGAAGTCTATTACAAACTCTCTTTTTATCTGGCAGCACTGGAAACCATTTATTCAGCCTACAAGACAGGGCTGCCGTCTTTTTGTTGATGCATTTTGTCCATCACTCAGCATCAGCCTTGCATCAGCAGGTCTATCTAAATTAGCCTGCTAATGCCGGCCAATATTTTATCTCACCTCCATCCCAGAACAGGCTGATCAATAGCGTGTTGAGTCCCAGCCATGATTCTTTTAGCTGTAATGAAGCGGTATAATTGAGCAGCAGCTCCTTGGCGGACAGCGCTTGGCTGCCTTTCAGCCTCCGCCTCACAGATTGGATCTTTGACATGATGAAGAGTCTGTGCAGCTGAGGCTGAACACAGGAACCCCGTCTGCCTCTGGGGGGGACAGAGACCCAGTCCTCTTCACTTTGTTTTAATTCTGCCTTAAATGCATTTGTTTAGAAGTCTGCACTTTGTTTAACGTTGTCCTGTGTAATAACGTCCTTGTCATTCATGTGACAGAGCGATTCTACTGGCCCAGACTCAGATTGGCACCGATTCTCCATGACCGATGTAAAAATGTCGGTGGCGCTGTGCCGGCACTTCTAATGCTGGTGTTAATTCTTCACGCTGAGCTTATTTCCCTGACAGCTGTAACTGAGGTAGAATTTAGTTGTTCATCTGTTTCATCAAACACTTTCTGAGATCTGGACACAGGAAAACCTCTGGAACCAAACAAGCTCCAAGAAGTGAGGAGCTAAAAGTCCTTTTGGTGGTTTAGTGTTTGAGGAGCCACAAAGAGCAGCTAAATTAGACGATAACATCAAACCTGTTTCTCATCGCTGTGACGTGTGAATGGAAGTGGGAAAGATGTGCAAATGGAGGCTGCAAAACATGAAACATGCAGGATCTTCTTCGTGTTTTTCGCATGTGCTGGGTCTAAAATTGCCTGTTTGTGACAAGAGGATAAGTTAATGGGATGTGACCCTCAACAAATTCCTCACACACACACATTCAGTGTTATATCCTTGCTAACATCAGAGCACAAAGCTGCTTTACTTGTTTGTTTGTGTTCAGGGGCAGCAGTAATCCTTTATCTGAAGATTATCATTTTTGTACTGATGAGTGATATAAAATAAAAAGGCTACTGGCAGCAAACAGCATTTTTATCCAGCTCTGATGAGAAGAGGTGCAGCAGAGTGGAAACCAGCCACAGATAATAGCAGCCTTAAAGGTTATTAAGACCATTTTTAAACACTTGTGCACTTCTTCATAGTAATTTGACACAAATAACACAGGACCAGGAGAAATGTTGTCTGCTCACCACATGAATTATTCATAGCAGCGTCAAAGTGGTGCTCTACAATCAGCCTGCATTCATCAGATGGTAACAGTCAAAATGACCATTGTTACTGCTGATTTCTATGTCACAGCTACTAGTATGTCTCATGAAGTAAAACGAGTCTTTAAGCCAAGTGCACCTACACAAACCAGAAGTTCAGTTTAAATATGTTTGATTGGCTGTCCCTCAGGCTCACTGTGTATTGAGATGAGAGGTTTAGAGGAGGCTCAGAGTCAGAGATACCAAATGTTTGCACTCGAGCAAACAGTTGAGTCTGTCCCTGGTTTGGTTTGGTGCCCGGGAGATGCACAGAGACGGAAGGAAAACCAAGAGCTTGAACAGAAGGACGTTTCTGTCTAAGCTGAACTCAAACACGGGCACGTGCCCAAACACTTGGAGTTGGTGCATCTGTTGGTGCTGTCTCACAGCTTATCTGTTCTGCTGCCTGTTTAGATCCGTCGAGAGCTCCACCACACGGAGGAGAGATCTTGTTTTTCTTTAATCACATTTGCAAGTCAGGATTTTCACAGTGACTTATCCGACTAACCCCAACCTGGTGTCTGACCTCAGATGAGTAGGAAGTAATCGATCAGTTAGTCAGTAATGAAAACAGTTGCTAGTTGCAGCAACAACCTGTTGTAGTGATCTGCCAGAGAAAGATTAAATCAGCATCTGACTTTTAAACGGTCACAACAAGAATTTACTTTGGCAGTCTTGGGAATGAAGTGCGACTGAAAATAGACCTTAGCCAGAAAAGTGTGAACAGTCCTGCTGGTGTGAGTGAAACGGGCCCCCAGTACCTGTAGGGACCAGCAGGGGGCTGGGCTAGTGACCCAGTCTTGGTCCAGCTGTAGTTCTGGGGTGTCCTCCCTGCTGTCAAAGCCTTCTGTGTTGCCACTCATTGTCTGTGGACAGTGAATGTTGTGCTGAGTGTAATAGCACAAAGGATGTCTTTGTCACTTGATGACTGGCTGACTGGCTGCTTTAGTAGCTAAGGATTTGCAGACTGGTGGTCTCTGCACTGCCTGGTTAACTGCCTCAGTGCTTCCACATGATTACATGCATACATGTGTGTGACGCTGGTGGTTTTTGGAAATGTTGAGTGGCTTCGGGCCCTGGCAGCCCGGCGGTGACTCCTCTCCATTCAGCCCAGTGAAATGGGACATTGTTCTGTCAGCAGAGCGACACTGTGCCTCAAACACTAAACATGAGGCGGAAACACCACGCACGCTGCAGAGTACAGTAAAATCTGTCTGGACGGCGCCTGAAACGAACTTTGCCACATGACAACCCCGACGTTACGAGGTTCGAAGTGGTAATTGGTTCTTCTGTTCGTGGTGCAACAGATGGTGGAAGTTTGAGGCATCTGGAAAAGGGACATTTTCTTCATCTCCTAACATGCAGTTTTTTCAGTCTGTCCCTCTCATAGATGGAGAAGAATCTGACTGCAGAACTAATTAACAGATGAGGCATTATGGGAGTTGGAGTTCCAACAGTTCTGGCTCAGGTGGAAGTTCTTTTGATTGTCATCCTGGTGCATTTTCTTTCTGTTGTAGAAAGGAAAACATGGGTGGCTGTAAAAGCATCGTCACAATGAGTGTAATGAGTTTTCCATATGAAAACTGTCTTCCAGATGCAGCAGTGAAGACATGTTCTAACCCTCTTTCTTCTTGTCTCCCCCACCCTCTGCCCCTGCTGCAGGTCGGCTCTATGCCATGCAGACCGGGATGAAGCTGGACAGTAAAACGCCAGATTGCCGAAAGTTCCTGGTCAGACTCATGGACCAGCTGGAGTCGGTAAGTTCGTCCTGTTTCGGACCCGTCTCAGTGCTGTACCTGTAGTGATAAATGTGGTGTTGCAGACGTCCATGTTTCTGAGCTCATGACTTATCAAAAAGAGACTGCTCACTTTGACAACAGCACAGGATCTATTTTGTAGCAGCACTGGAGCCTTCAGCCTTATCACACCATCAAATAACCAGACTGGATTGTTTGTCTGTGTTTTGTTTTACAAACCTCATAAATCAAGATACGTCAACACGTTGACGCAAACATCCTGTGAATCTCATGTCTATTTGTAACTTTGCCTGAAATGACCTAACACAACTTCAAATCTTTAATGGTACAGGGAGTTGTAGTCCAATATATCGTGATGTTTACTATACAAAGCCTTTATATTACCGTTACAGCTCGGCTTGTGTTGTACCTTATTTGGGCCTGGTCTAAGTGCACTCAGTGAGGCCGGTGTTAGCGTTTACTACTGTTTGCAGGTTGACGTGCTGGGCTTCTGAGAAAATCACTGGATACGCTGCCCTTCAGTAAAATGTTTCATTATTTGTTCTACGTGTGACAGAAGTTCAGGACACTCTGGACTAGAAAATCACTCATAGTCATAAAAATCCAGGTAGGATTTTAAGTGTTTACCTCCCAGTAATGTTAGAAACAGATAAAAATACATCCGAAGAGAATTCTGGGAAAGAGAGAATTTGTTCATAAAGGATAATGGCATGTGCAGTAGTTTTCCGAGTACATCACAGGTGTGCAGAGGTGAAAATGCTGCTGCAGTGCTGTTGGTACACTGCTGCTGTTTGAAGCCACCACAAGGGTGAGCACACACCGCGGAGCTCTGATGCTCAGCTCTACTCTAATGAGTGCACACATACACTGAAGGCAGCAGGTTGTGGGTCTGGACCCCTTGGACCCGGGCCTTCCTGTGTGGAGTCTGTGTGGGTTTTCTCCTCCCACAGTCCTGATGCAGGACTCACTTTATTGAGCGCTCAGAGCTAATTAAAGGAGGTGCAGTACAGGGATGAAAACGTGCACACACAGCTCCAGCCTGGTTTTACAGAGGCTCCAGGGATCTTCATTAGCGTCACCCGCTCTGGCTGCCTCTCCCATCAGGAGTCACATCCGCTGCTTTGATGAGGGTGTGTGTTCTGTTAGTCCTTGAGGCAGATTTGGGATTTGTGAGATTGGCTGATATTAAAACAAATGCTTCTGTCCTCTGCTAATGTGGCCTTGGAGTGAATGTGTTTATGTCCTTAGTTCTTTATTGTCAGGTAGTGTAACCTCAGGGTGGAGTTAATGCAGGTGGGGCCGCCTTCAGCTCACTCGTTCCACCATGTAGGAGCAGTGGGTCTGCTCTGAGCTCTGAACCTCAGACGCCCTGAGTCGTTAGTAGGTCGACAGGTAAGTTGAGAGCTTTGCCTGCGCTGGCTCCCATCTCACCCGTGTACCTTACCCACGGACCCCTGCTCCTTTGGAGCTGCAGTTTCACAACAAGATAAAGATACGAGGAGCGAGGTCTGGATGTCCGTTTGCCAACTGGATGGCACATTTTGGTCCCGGACTATAGAAGCTGTTTCTAGTCCATAAACCTTTGGTCTTACAGTGTATTTTAATGTGTTTTTGCAGCTTGTCTGTTTTCAGAGTTTTCTCCACCTACCCACTTCTGAATCCAGAGTTTTCTGCGTGGTTACAGTAAAGAGTCCAGCTGTCCATGCACACTAAAAGCTTCTCAAGCTGTTGCTGACAGCAGCAGGCCACCACACACAGAGGAAAGTCCTCCTTTATTCAGGACTCTTCCTTATTGTTGTGATGAAGAACAGATTTTGCTGTCAAACATTTGGTCTTTTGAAACATGGGGATGCCCTGCGGTTTCTCTGTATGTTCCACTCCTTTATAAACTGTTGCTGGTAGTTGTGACTCATCTCTACACACTGAGCGAGCTTCTCCTCCCCTGGTGACCTGGCTCCAATGCACAATACACGTTGGACTCATTAATGCTATTTTCCACCATCATTGCAGGCGCCAAGGCTTCGCTCTCACTGGGACGGTGGAAAATCACTTGTTTGAAAATCATTTTCATATGGCTCAGGGAGGGAAATCACCAGTCAGATGCTGCTAAATTTAGAGCTTTGTGTCGCAGCAAGCAAGACCCAGGGCCTTTCTGCGTGGACTGCATGTTGTAGGTGCGACTGTCAGAAGTGGTCTGGATAGTGGATGGGCCACAGACGTTACATTTCATTTTTAACCTTAAGGAATTTAAACCTTTATTTATTCTGTCCTTTATTTACACTTGAAAGTTGAGCTGATATTAATCTGATGAACTACATCCTGAGCGCCTTTATGAATCAGCCAGCTGTTGAAATGGTGTTTACCTGGCAAACCGTTTGCTGCTGGGAATCTTAGTGTTAATTATATAGTAACACCTGTTACCTGCTATTGGGGGGTTATTGAGATCAGAACCTGCCTCGGTGTCTCTGATGTCTCGGCTTATGAAAACATACTCTAGCAATTTGCTGCAGGGTCCTTTCCTGCACAGCATCTTAGCTTTTAGCTGTTAGCTTTGTCTGAACCATTCCTGTTATTTTATTCTGTTAAATCTGACACAAGATATGAGAAATGTTATTTCAGTGTCCTCTCCCTGTATGAAACTCTGTAGACACTGACCTCATTCTTAGTGGAAAATAAGCTGCTTGCATGAATATTTCACTTATTGTTGTGCAGGTTTGCTGTAAAACGCTGTATGCTGAACAGGTTTTTGAGCAATGGGCTTGAAAAAGATCTGATCCTCTCCTTTAAAGTTTGGTCTCCAGTCCAGTGGAAGTTTCCTTTCATCCCAGGTTCTTTATATTCCCTGATCGGTTTGTCCTGCTTCATTCTGCACTGGGCCAGTGCTTTTACATTCCTCTGCACACAGAGGTTGATTAAGTCTGTGAACAGTGCATCTATTCAGGCTGGTCAGGGTCCACCTGCTGGAAGGAACCATCATGTTTGCTTTAGTTGTTTTACAAGAAACCTGAAGCCCTGGACGGTGTGATGGAGAGAGAGAGGCAGAAAGTATTTTATGTGGAGCAGGACTTACAGGGGAAAATGCCCGCAATGCAAATAGAGACGCGCTAAAAGGGACCAGACACGTTTAAATGAAATAATAAATGAACACATCCAGGTGTCTGTACTTGTTTCACCACTCCAATAAGAGCTGTGCATGTTTGACCCTTCACAATAAAAGTCAGCAGAACTTCCCTACTGGAGTTTTAAAGTCCGTTTGTTTTTGTTTTCCAGATGAAGAAGGAGCTGAGTGACAACGAGTCCATCACCCAGGAGGTTGTTGGTAACGCCCACATTGAAAACTACGCCTTAAAGATGTTCCTGTACGCCGACAACGAAGACCGAGCAGGACGATTCCACAAGTAAGAAATGAAGTATCAGCTCCATGTGTGTGTGATCACCGTCCAGCTGCAGACCAGCTGCTCACCTTTATATTTACTCCACCAACAATATCTCCTCTTGTTTCCTTTCTCCTTTTTATCTTCCTCCTTTTCTGTCTCTCCTTTTCCCTTTGTCTCCTCTGCTTTGTCTCCCCTCACCTCCTCTTTTTCTTTCTTCTGCCCTTTCTGTACTCTCCGTCCATCTTTCCTTCACTAATTGTGTTTGAGTCCTCTGATCTCCTGTTTCCGTCCTCCCTCAGCTCCTCTGCCTCCTCCTTTCACTCCTTCCTCCTGTTAGTTAATGAAACGTGTTGCTAATTAGAAAACCCTTCGACTTCGCGTGTCTGTTGACTGTAAGTGATTACAGCACCGCTGACAGTCACATCTGGCTCTTGTTTTATTGTAATGGCTTTCAGACACACACACACACACAGACAGTGTGTCCTTTAAAGACCACTAAATCCTTTCAGCCTGTTTGTCTCTTAGCAACAGGCGTGTGTCATGCCCAGCCTCTTCGTATGAGTGTTCATGCAGCATGTTTGTCCATGTGATAAATCCTGTATGAGAGGATCTTGTCCTGTTGTGTAAAACACTCACAGCAGTGACTTGCTCAAACAACCAGGTTGCAAATCAGGAGCTTTTAGTTTCAGCCGTTTTATTAGAGCAACATGGACAACCTGCTGGTGTTTCTTCTTCTTCTTCTTTCTTTCTTTCTTCCTGGAGACATTTCCACTCACACGTCAAATGTTTTTAAACCAGAAACTAAGTTCAAGTTAGCAAGTGAATTAATGATGATCCTGGATTTCACCAAGTAGTTTTTCCTCTAGTGTCAGTTGGTGTTGACTTGGTTCTGTGTCAAAGCTCCACTGTCCGGACGTGTCGAGCTGAAAACTGAATAACATTGGGCTTGTTTAGGTCAGAAACCACCTCAGCCCGCGGGGCTTGGCAGGCTGTCGATCTGTGCGTCTGCTCTCACAGATGAGTGTCAGATACCAGAAGGAATGTGATGATAAAAGTGTTTGAACTGGAGTTCACGTCGAGCCGGAGTGTTTTCTGTTGTGCAGCTGATTTTGTTTTTAATCACGTTAAAGCTTCGTTTTTCTAACCTTTGTGCTGATGCTCTTCTCCTGTGTCGGTGCCTCCCTAACCATTTCCACAGAAACTGGACCACTAGAGAAAAAGGTTCCAGGAGAAACCAAGAGAAGGGAGAGAGGTAGAAATCAGAGACGGTAACCGAATAGTCCCACATCAGCCAGATGTGAACTTTGATGTGTAGGGTTTAGTCTTTAAATGATTTCTCTTTGGGTAGCCGTTCAGTTTTCGGTTTTGGTACTTGGATACTTGGACATGAGAAAACATTTCAGGACTGATTCAGCTTTTTAATTTGATGATTTGTAATCATTAAAGAATCTGTCAGATCTTCCTCTTGTCCTCTTTTTAATCTCTGGGTCTGTTTGTCTATTAGGGGGACTATCCTTGTCTGAGTGGAGGGTGTACACACAGAAAAACACTCTCAACCAACCAGCAGTAGTTATGAGAGAAAAATTAAAGTCTTCTATTACATAAGAAATATATGATGATGTAGTCCCACAGCGTCCGCACGTCAGTTTCCATTTAGGAGCAATAGGGAACCAGAGCAGCAAAGTGAGTGAGCATGATGAATGGCTGCAGGCGACGCTCTGGACTTGTTTGGGGTGTAAATAACGGTTCTGAAGCTCTGCTGTTTCTTCAGTGCTGAGTAACTTTTCTGTTCCGCTGATCAGGGAACACAAACATCCTGCAGTTTTTACGAGAAGCAGCGGTCTGCACTAACAGGACACAGGCCTCAGCGCTGTCACCCCCAACACACACACACACACACACAGTAAACACAGTCACATACACATTTAAGGTACACAAACAAACGTATATACAGGCCACATGTTAAGACACACAGATGAAGGTTTATGGGAAACACTGGTGAAATAAGAAACTTCCTTCAACATGTTGCAACCACTGCTCAGTAGCTCACACTCTGCTGCGCTACAAGGAACCCCTTCATTTTTCTTACCTTGACTGTGTGTGTGTGTGTGTGAGATGGGAAAATTACCTCTAACAGAGCGCCAGTAAAACTTGGCCAGTGGCTCCTGTATTTTTCTCCTCTAAACCCAGAAAACCTCAGCCTTACACGTGGAGCCATTACTATAATAAATGATTGGATTTAATAACAAGGCTGGATATGATGTGTGTTTCCAGTAAGGAGGCATCAATCCAACCGTTTCTGTCCTGGTATCGGTTCTGATGAACCCAGAGTATCTGCGACGCAGGGTACAGTGCTGTCTTTATCCCTGGGAGGAATTATTTTAATGTGGGCTAACAGAAGGTCGGGCATTGGCTGTGCTGCTAAAAACAAAGTGCATTAAATGTGGCTGATACCTGACACACTTTCAAATGTCAGTATCTGTACTTCTCAGGTAGAGAGTTCGGTGTGGAGTTCTGATCCATTAGGAAACACGCACCTTTACCCAGGTGTTTTTAATGATGTTGGCGCTGCATTGGACAGTCACGTACATGTGAGCAGGCATTGAGTTTGTAATGTGAAGATCTCAGGTTTCACCTTTCGCTCTAACTAACACCCTCGGGTCAGAGATGATAAAGAGAGCAGCACACTTATCACATTCATATGTATGACTATTGAAGAGGTGGGGTCATGGCAGGGCAACAACCCACTAATGTGGATCTACACAACAGTTTGTGGTGTGCTCTGCTGGTTTGGTATCAGCAGTGAACTGGGAAAGACTGGTCAAATCATTTTTTCCCTTGTGTAACTTTATAAAATTGCACTGTTTATTTTATTGCCTCATACTTCGGTGAAACACTATGAACTAATCATTTTGTTTGTTCTCTTTCTTAATTTCTGAACCTCCTGCCTACACTTCTTCCTCCCTCCTTGCTCCCTGTCGTCCTCCAGGAACATGATCAAGTCTTTCTACACCTCCAGTCTGCTGATGGACGTCTTATCTGTCTTTGGGGAGTTGTCAGAGGAGGTAAGTGCTCTTGATAGGATGGGAATCAACAGAAGCACAGGAAAAACCACATTACTGTAATGAATTCAGAGAGTTGTTAAAGGTTTCAGAACCTTGAAAATATTAATACAATTAGTGCAATAGAGTGTAAACTTCATTTATCTACAGTTTTGGCCTGTTGGACACTTTATAGACCACATTAATAATCAGGAACGAGCTCCTGCTGGACTAACAGATAATCCAAATTACTGTTTTTGTTGCAGCTCTAACTAAATGTGTGTCGTCGCACTTTGTGACTCCCAAATATAACACACATCACCCAGCTCCATCTCCAAATATATACACACTGAGTCCGCTATCACACAATGAGTCCTCAGAGAGCCGGGGGGGAGGACTGTGCTCTGCAGACCGACACTTAGGGCTGATTGAGTTTCAGGCAGTAAAAAGAGGTTTTCAGCAGTTTCCCACCTGAGCTGAGTGGAGTCACTGATCTTCTGTTGGCCCACATCCTGATCCAGACCTTTAATACTGGGCTGCTACTTATACCTGCCTGTAGTAAACATCCATGAAATATGTAAGTAACAGGCTGAAATGACAGCTGTATGTCAACAATAATAATAATGTCAATATACATATTCACTGGTCAGTTAGAAAGCAACAGGAGCAGGTAAAGGCAAGTGTGCAACAACAAATCACAGCGTGGATTTTCCCGAGGATGGATCTGAGTAGCCTGGTCTCTTCAGAGAGACTGTTGAGACCCACAGGAGCCTTACTGACAAAGGCAGTATGTGACAGGATGCCATTCATTGTGAACTGAACCCACAAAGCCTGCTGATCTGGCTCGCAAAGTGCCCAAAGGCCTTGGTCAACCTGGCAGCAGCTGCTCACGCTTGTTTTGTTTCCATCTTGAAACAGAAGCAGTTTTCTGTTCCAACCTGAGGTAAAAGTACTTTTGACTACATGGAGGAAAACCTTCTAAATTCTCTGCACTGGCACTTTAATGAGCTGCTGGGACTTGATCAAGAAAAGCAGTGCCAGGAAACACCTAAAGCACAACCTGTTGCGTGCCAGTGTAGTGAGAAAATAACTCACACTGCAGGCTCCCGACAGAAACCTCCTTCCTCCTACCTCCCCAGTCCCATAGGTGTGATCATCTTGTTCCCTTCGTTAGCTCCACAAACTACTTCAGGAGCCATTATCCAAAACGTGTCTAGGTGGCCGTGGAGTTGGGCCGTGTGGCTGAAACTCATTTGTTAACTGTCCTGTAGCCCCAAAAATCCAGGATCGGTGTAAAATACAGTGTAAACCATCACAGACAGGTATGTGCTGAGTTGAATACTCAGCTTTAATGCAGCTGTCACTTCAAGTCAGTCATCCACGGTTGGGCCCTCCCTGTCCTGGCAGAGTCCAAGTTTTGTTTAGTTTTTCTTTACATTGCTTCAGTGTGAGTCACAGCGATGACCTTAATCACGATGTCTCTAAAATCCCTTTTCCTTTCATGGGGTGGTTTTATTTCAGAGATGACTCACGTTTAGCCTCTTTCTTTACGGTAAGAACGAGGCTAAACAAACACAGCCGTACCTCAGAACAGGCCTCCATTGTTTCTGAGCGGCTGCTGAAAACATGGCACTTATCGGGTACAAGCAGGAATTTCTCCATTCAGTCTTATCAGCGTCAGACCAGCAGGAACGTGCTGCCTTCGGGTGTTGTCACCTGTTCAACATCCTGCGTCTTTAAGCCGCTCTCATGCACCTTGTGCCAGCCTCACCCCAGTTAACCCGCTCCTGTCTCGACTGACTGCAGTCAGGCTTACGCCATGAAACAGAACCTTTAGGATGAAGGTCTGCCTGAGCCCTGCTTTCTTCTGGTCTGCCTGATTATGCTCCTCACAGTCTCAGCCCCTAATACTGATATTTGTCAACCACTGAGCACTGACAGCTCATTCCTTTTAATGCCCCAAACAGCCACCTACGTTTTATTACCCCTGCTTCCACCTTACAGCGTGGCTAATAACCCATTTATTCCTCGCCACCCCTACCAGAACATCCAGCACAGGAAGTACGCCCGCTGGAAGGCCACCTACATCCACAACTGTCTGAAGAATGGGGAGACGCCTCAGGCCGGGCCCATCGCCATGGACCAGGATGAGGAAGCAGGTGGGACACACTGATACATGAACACACAATCCTGCACTTTCTTTGAGGAACACTTTCTGTTTTTCACATGGTTTTGAGTGTGTGTGTGTGTGTGTGTGTGTGTGTGTGTGTGTGTGTGAGTGAAGTTGTGCATTCAATGCCTTATCAGGTCTGAGACTTGAAGGAAAGCCTTGCTGTTGAAACTTGAGACTATGGGAGATTAGAAGTGTGCAAAGAGCAGATTAGTCATAGCGGGTCCTGACACCTGAACTAGGTTTGTGGTTGTGTGTGTGAGAGAAAATGAAATAATTACTGTTTTAATTAAGGCGTCGGTCTTTGTATGTGCGTCTGAGTGCACTAAGGCAGTGCTGGTCCTCTGTGTGCGTGGGAATGAGATGATATTTTTTGTTGTTCCCTACAAAGCTAGTGTGGATCGGTTCTTGAATCCCTGACCTTTGTCACACTGAACAGCTCTTGCCCCTGGTGCCAGACTTACACCATAAAACATAACCTTTAGGAGAAAGCATGGGAAACACCACTAGATCCCAAGATTGACTGACTTAGTGAGACAACAAAATGGCCATTGCAGCCTTTAAAGTTCATTGTGTGGTGGGAAAGGCACGTCAGGAAACTAACCTTTTTGTGTAGCCGGCACAGAGTCCGTCTCTTCCTGAAGTTCACTGTTGTATTAAGCGACTGGAGATTTGCAATAGGTTAAGACCTCCAAATGATAGTTTTTTGCCTGAGTGGCAGTTTGAGTAGTCCAATTTACCAGCCACCCTCAAAGCTCACCAGCATTTGTGTTTTGGCAGGTGGTAGTTTAGTTTGATGTTTGCCTTGTGTTCGGTCTAAGTCCAGGCTCTCAGCTGTGTTTTTCATGTCTCTGTCTCTGATGCCCCTACTGTGCCTGGTCCTTTGCATATTTATCTGTTAGTGATGGTAAACACACATGGGGCTGCCCTGTTAAAGACCTCGTGTGTGTGCACACACCAGAACGTTATCAGAATATTAGATTTTCTGCGGACCGAATGAGAATCTGCACTGATTTAGTTTGTGCTGTTCCGTTACAGAGCAGGGTGTAGAGCCATTTGTCTTCTGATTGTTTTTCTAGTTTAGTTAAATCTCAATAATATCCCAATAATAATATCTCAATAATATCCCATGTGCTTTTATTGAATGTGCCAAATAACTTTGTGAACTACAGTGATGCTGGTTCCACCAGGAGGAGATGCTGCGCCTCACTGATGTTTCTCACTCCGAGGAGTTGGAGACAAACAAGTTGATAAATGAGACTGAGATGAGTTTGACCCTGTGAGACAAGTGAAGTGTGGCTCGTACATAAGACTCTTCAGCTCAGTATTATGACTCTGAAAGCGGCGTAGCAGCCTGTTCAGTGAATTATGTGATTATTATGATAATTCCAGGACTCCGGTGACTTCAGCTACACGTAGACTCTGTAATGGGACTCCACAGCATCTGGACTCATTTTCATCTTGCATGTTGAGAGCTAGAAATTGCGTCAAAGTCCCCTCGGGAAGACACAAGTCCAAGCAGGAATGTATTTTGACATGAGCACCTATGGCCTTAGACTCATTTCCCTTCCCTGTGGGGAAAGTCTAAATGTATTTTTCATGTCCGTGAGCTGATGTGGACGATTTCCTCGCTAAAATAAAAGCCATATGCTCGCCCACGCCCATTCACTCCACATACGTGACCCAAACATCACCGCTCACCTCCGGCTGCACATACATGTTCTCTAGGAAAGACACATGCATGTGTGCAGCTACATGTAGTTTCTTTCTGCCTTTGCTCTCACTTTAATTTTTCCTCTCATGTCTGTCACACACTTTCACACCCTGTACCTGCTGACACACACACACCTCTGTCTGTGCACGAGGGTGTGTGTGTGTCAGGGATTACATCATGATGGATAGCACCGCCGGCACACAGCTGATATCACACACCCAGCACGTGTGTGTGTGTGTGTGTGTCTGTGTGTGTGTGTGTGTGTGTTTCAACACTTGTAGAGTTTCTGTCGTTTCACATCAGCAGCCCAGATGTTTTTTCATTTAAAGTGTGTGACAAAGAGGCAGCACATCTGTCCCCCCATCACAAAGCATTCCTCTCTGACAAGCTCATTTTAGGCTGATTGTTACTCTCTTAGACACAACATGACTCTGGTAGGTGGAGGGAATTCATGGACCGTCTGGTTGTTCACATTTTATATTCACTCTGTTCAGTCTTCAGCCTCTCTGCTGCTCAGAAATGCTTCCTTTGCGGTTTTATTGTCAGCACCATGCTGTTCCGTTGGACGGGCCCCTGCTGGCCCCGGACGCTGCCGTGATAGAAGCAGTTGAACTGAACTGAACCTCTGGAGAGTGGAAGCACTGTGGCCGACACACTCACTTCCACACATACAGACTCACTAATATACCAGCGGCAGTTACAGAAAGACCATTGTCTCCCAGCAGCTCTGCTCTGACTTTCCATTGGCTGGGAGTGGGACATGTTTAGCAAGAGGAAAGGAATGGATGGAGGGAGGGAAGGGCCGGGGGCTGCCTTCTGTGGCCCAGCTGTCAGAGAAAAATGTATGGAAGTCTTTCTGATCTTCCTCAGTCTGCCCAGTGACACTGGGAGAACATGGAGACAGTGATGGAGTCACAGTGTTTTGGGTGATTTAACCAGGCCGTTATGTAAAACACATTAATGACTGATGTACTTACCCTCTCTGGTACGTTCTGCCACGCTGGACGTGGTTTACATACAGTAACCTGATGAATTTGGAGCTGTTGTACATTATGGAGGTCATCATGTGTTGGAGTCAAAGTTCAGTTTGGCAGTGGGGAATTATCAGACTTTCACACTGTGACTGTGAAAGTCTGTGGAGTGGGTTTTCTGTTTGAGTCTGCAGTGTCTGTTAGGGCTGAAATCATCATCATCAGTAGATCTGTGAGCTCTGACAGATCTGGATCTGCAACATGACGTCAGGTGCTCCATATATGTGCAGGTCCACAATATCAGGCAGTATTTCTGCTATTTACCTTGAGATCGTCCTGACCGGACGCCATGAGAACTTTCCGGACCTGTACAGTCTTTTCTGTGAGGATCTCAAACCACCGTGCTGTGTTTTAGAGGCTAACAAGCTTTAAACCCATGAATCTGTTCCTCCATAGGACTTCCTGGATCCTATTTCACTGGGCTGTTTTGATGCAGGCCATATGTGGGTTAAACCAGATCCATAGTATTGTACACGTTCTACACTGTTAAGAGCAAAGACGAGCTGAACGGCTCCTGACAGGAGCAAACTGTGTGAATCAGTGAAGAGGGTTCAGAAGCCACTGTTTAAGTGCCCTTTGGCCACTAATTGCTAATACTGGAGCTGCTCGGTGTCCAGCAGCAGAACAGTTTCTATGTGAATCTGCTGCTGCTGTAAACAAGGATGTCTCCTTCAGGAGGACAGGAAGCCGCCGCGTCTCCTCGTTACACCAGATACGATTTCTGGGACCGAGTTAAGACCTCGAGAGTGGCTGGTACACCAACAGGCCAGCGAGCCAGAGTCCACATCAGCATTGTGGTTGGCAGCCGTTTCTTCTGTCTGGTCTTAATTAAATTATCTGCCTAAATAAGGGTTTAGAGCGATTTGTTGTATGCCTCATCCCGCCGTGAACGAGGTGGGACAGAGTCTGAGCAGACATTTCTCTGTGTGCGTTTGCACGTATTCAGAAAAGTGAGGAGTGAGATGGAGCCTGTTTCCTCTCCTGTTTCTCGTGTCGTCGCTCAGTCCTAACAAGGTGAGAGAAGTCCGGTTTATAACCCCGTGCAGGCACAACGTACCAGCGGTAACCTGCAGTTCAGTCAGAGATGGTCCGTGTTACAACCCGAATCTTAATCCAGCTCCAACCAAATACAGCCCATAAACACATGAGCTAAGGACAGTAATCAATAATGAATATGATCAGTCTTTGATTTGCATGTTGTCTCATTACCGACATTTCAGCCGTAAACAAATGTGGTTGGACTGTTTCCAAATGTGACAACACAGAAATGAAAATGAGGCTGAAGATGTGGATGCTCCGTTCACTTACTCTGAGTAAACGACGTTTAACAACGTGATGAGAGACGAAACATTCCAGCTAACGTTTGTTAAGGCCGTCGGCTTCCTGCCTGTAATTCAGTAACGAGGTTGGAGTGTAACATCCAGCCTAATGTTTTAACTCTGGCTGTCGAGGACTGTTTTCTTAGCGTTTGGTGTGGTTGCTGTGAGCGGCAGCGTCGCCAGCTTCAGGCTCTTGTTCAGCAGATGTCGACTCCACTGGCTCTGACCTTTTTCCTGTTCGCCTCTTCCTGTGAGCATCTCTCTATGCTTCAAACAGGAATCACAAACAAACTAGGAACTCTTACAGAACACGGCGGGAGGGTTTCAGCTCCCCCGTTCCCCTCCGGTCTGTTCAACTGTTGCAGCCAGACTTCATTTCTTTTTGCACACATCACACCTTCAGCATGTCTCCCATCAAACCTCCCATCATCCAACTATCTGACTCCGTCTTTGCTTTCTCTGTCTCTGATAGATGAGTTTGGAGCTGAAGGATTCTCAGGCCTGGGCCCCTCCTATGGTGGTTCCTTTAGGGGAGATCCTTCTTTGCAGTCCTTTGAGGGCCAGGACAAGAGTTTGGGTCCCGGACCAGCCCCTGGGATCGGCTTTACCCCCAGTGCAGGAGGAGGGCCATCAGGTCCCCCCACCACCAACTATAACAACATCCACATCCCACCAGGGGCTCACGCACCAGCCAACACCCCGGCTGAGCTGCCCCCACCCACAGGTACGGAGCAGAGACCTTCTGTTGGGGTCTACACCACACTGTTACACTACACCGGTACAGCCTACTCTTTGGGTTGTCGTTAGGCCGTGCGTTACAGCACCATAAACCCAAGGTGTGTCAACACTGACGAATACAAAAGCCTGAATGAGCCACATCTGATTACCATCATGAAAAGTGAAAGGCAGCACTTTAGTCAGATGTCACAGGTTGTTGTTAAGTTTTACTTTTCAGCAACTTCTCCATGTGGTTTTCTAATAAATGCATTTCAGATTTGATCAAACTGACGTTGACTGCAGCCTGACTAGAAGCCCAAGTGGAACCGAAACACAAAATACATCTGACGCCCAGTTAATGCAGCGTGGCCAGGCCCTTGTTCAGTACAATTTAGTATTGGTGTTTATCCATTACTTCTCTTTGTAGATGCTTTTAATGAACCCCATTTCCCATAAGGCCCAGTTCATTGCAGGCCAAATGTCACGACTCAGAACAGAGCCCATGGAGCGAGTGCTGCTGTTATTGGTTTAGAGAGAGCAGCAGGTCAGAAGATGTTTAGATACTGTAGCAGAGACTGAACCGCTGGAACAGTGACTGGTGGATATTATGGATATGGACAGAATGAGCTGTAGACTCTACGGACAGGTCGATAACAGGCTGAATGCTACACAGGAAGTGAGGACACGTCCAAACAAAGTCCTCAGTGATCTTCCAGATCCAGATGTGACGTGTTTACTGGACTCATAGTAACGTTAGAGTCATAGTGGTGCCATTATGTTGTTTTCAGGGTCCCATTATTCTCAGGTTATTGTTTAGGATGAAGTGCACTGTCTGTCATTCTTATCATCTGCCCTATAATCCCCGTTCCAGGCTGATTTCCCCTGATAACAGAGTGTGTGGCACTGCATTCAATAACACCTCCCTGAGAGGTGTGTGCCGCTCATTCAAGTGCTCTGACTGTGTGTGTGTGTGTGTGTGTGTGTGTGTGTGTGTGTGTGTGTGTGTGTGTGTGGATCCTCTCGAGGATGTGAAGATGAGGAAGAAACTCTCCAAAGTGAAAATGTTAGAATCTTATCAGTCGCCAGGTTTTTCTTCCACTGTGGGATTTTGTATAAAGTTCAGCAATAACTGTAATTACTGACAAAGAGATACTGTTTAATGCAAAGTGTGTGTGCGTGTTGGTGCACACGGTCGGCGTGTACAGACAAAGGGTTACGTAACACGTTTGTACCGGTGCCTGCTGACGGGTCTGTGAAGACGTTTGGTTTGAGTTTCCCAGGCCGAGGCGCGGGGCCAAGTCGTGGCGGTTACACACAGAAATGAAGTCGTGGTGCGAGATTAGACACGGTTGTGCACGAAGAGCTGGCAGGAGAAAACACGTTGTTGTTTGTTTCTGGCTGGTTTTTAACGCCTGTGCTGTGAGGAGGACGTGATGAAATGAAGTGACAGGAGTTGACTTTGGTTGGTGAAAGCGCAGCTTGATTTTATTCCTTTGAGCGCTGATAAATGTGTGAACATCTGATTTAAAACAAAAATCTGGGACAAGCACGAACAGCTGGACCTTTTTGTTTTATTTCAAGGATTCTGGAGTTTTCTGCCTGTTGTTTTTTTTTTTCTCTCTTTCCGTGACTGGAAACACATTCTGAGGTTTTCTCACCAAACAGAGCTGCAGTCACAGCACACACAACACGTGTCCTCCTGGAGGAGGCCAACCTAACTTTGTGCACATACCCAGAATGCCCCTGAACAGACACATGGTGGTTTTGTTCTCGTGGTTGGTTTTAATTATTGGAAAACTGTCCCGTCCCATTTCCACCTTTAGAGGAAACATGACAAACACACAAATAGACCTGACATATTAATGTGAATGTGAATAATTATGGGTATTTGTATACGTTCACCTGATGTGTAACCCAAGTCCTGCAGAATAAACCACAGTCTGACAGTCTGAGCTGACTGTGGGTTAAGTTTGGTGAAGTTTAGGTTCAAAAACCTCCAGGAACAGACGATTAAATGATTCCAGGTAAAGAAACTAATGTTCAAATGTCAGTGTCTGACCCAGAGCTGTAATTACTGTGATTTATTGTGTCCTGTAGAATAAAAGGAGCCTTCACTTTTCCATTGGGTTCTCAAAGAACAGCAGCTTGGATTCCATCTTTTTTTCAAAAGTCATGGTTTCTTTGTGTGATCCAGCAGACGCAGTTAAACCAGTGCCCCGATCAGTTCCCACTGTGGACCCCACACTGCTCAACGCTCAGCAGCAGGGTAAGAACACACACAGAGGCACTGCACACACCCACACACACACAAATGCAGGAGTATTTTCCTTTCTGTGTTTTTAAGCCCTCGCAAATCGATCGGACAGCTGCAGCTCAGAAAGCCGCTGCTGAAAACTTCGATATGCTCCACCAGGTCCCTGCAGAGCCGCCCAGCCTGGTATAGATTAGATTAAAAACATATATATTTGCTGCTGCTTGTCAAAAACATCTCAGGACTTTAGGGAAAAACTATATTTCATAGCACTGTTTAGCCTTTTGTGGTCCACGTGGGACCTGGCTGTAGCTAGAGTCCTGATACTGATCTCAGACTCAGACTGCCTTTAAATCCAGCTTATAGCCTTTACCTTCCCTGTTGGTCTTCTTTAAGCTTTCGCCTGTTTCCTTTATTTTCAGTTTTATCTCCCTGTTTCCACATGTTCCTGTGCTTTATCGGGCACCGTTTTAGTTTCTTCCTGAAGAAATACATGTCTGTGTGAGACATATCTACCTGTGACCAGCGGAGCAGAAAACCTGCTTTTCTCATGTGTGGACAAAGTTTTTGAACAGCTGCTTGAGTTTGGACAGAACTTTAAATTTGGGAACGTTGGCTCCTTTTGTTGAAAACCATGTTTGTGTTCGTCAGCGTGGGGATGAAATAAAGTGGAATTTTGGTATTTACCAACTCCTAACGAGGATAATTGAGACTAAAACGAGGAGAGCAGCTCCATATGTCGTTGCCGGTGCCTGTAGGGCTGGATGGAATCATCGATTATTTTTTCCAATATTCTTATGAAATCATAAAATCACTGCCATTTCTTAATAAATGAATTTCTATGGTGTGATCCTCCTCCCATCCTGAAGATGTCGCTAGTTTAACGTGTTCCAGCCGCTGCGGAAAGTCTGACGGAGCGATCACCCAAAATGGCGTCCGGCTGACGTTTCAGCTTTAAAAGGAATCAGGCAAATGAAAATGAAACGCCGTCGACCAGAGGCATCACCACGGGGAGATGAGCTCCGTTGTTAAAAAAAAAAAAAAAAAAACATGCGTGTGAAGGAAAATACACTGGAAAGTTGATCTGCAGGCAGTTTTCATCTACGGCCTCTCACTTCTCTCAAAGATGAAAATCAGATCTAATCAAACTGACTCAGTGTCGCTGCTCTCAGGTTTCAGTGGATTCGCTTTGGATGGGAAACATTTGCATAATCCCCCCCCCCCCCCCCCCACACACACACACACACACACACACAAAGAAAAGCAGGTTCCACGTGTTCAGGAAATAGTTTCACTGCAGAAAGACGACAATAACTTGAGAACCGGGTCTGGGCTCCACAGTGGCTCGGGCCCAGTAAACGAACCCCCAACCATTAATTACAGTTTGAATGGAGTCCAGAAACACACGTAACTGTTCAAAGTTAAATCAGAAAGTTTCAGATACATCCCAAGAAGCTCGGCGCCCGTCAGCCCTTCATAGATAAATGATGCTGAAATGAGGATTGATTTTTCTCACAGGTTAGTGTGTGAATTCAGCAGAATCCTTAACTGGATAAATAGCTGACACGAGTGATTCAACCTCTTTTCAAGGTTTTATTCAGACTCTACTACAAACAGGCTGCAGGAATAAAAGCAGATGACTTTTCATGCTCAGAGCGAATGCAGGCGTGCGGCTCGGGCAGTTTTCTGTCCGATCGCTGTTACGGTGAAATTGAAAAGGCCTATTTGAGGAATAAATTAAGCTTCAGTAGATGCAGATAAATGAAGAAAATGGTGGCTCGCAGCGCTCCATTAAAGCGTGGCACACGGTCTGAAAAGAAGCAGCAAATTACTCAGTAAGCATGTGTTTTCTCTTCAGCAGCTCTGTGTCCTCTGCAATTTCTATTCATGAGGAGATATGAAGCCCTGGATCCATCCCGTCAGCACTCCTCTCTTCTTCTGCTCCTTCCATCCAAATGTGACGTAATGTGAAGCAGAGGAACCCAAAGTGCTCGTATCTGCTTTTAATATTTGTCTTTACTGAGGGAGAGGTAATCTGGCCTGGAAGTCCCCGATGCACGGACCACGTTTTCTGTCCGTCCCTGATTTCTGATAATCTGTGCACGTCCTCTAACACCTGTCTACAGGTGTGGGTGTTGGTGGTTTATGGCGAGGGGCCCCTGGCGTTAAGGAGCAGTGCTGACACGTGCCATGTTAAGGGGGGGGAACCAGTGATTTACAGCAGCGTCACATGTGTATTATTAGCATGGTATCAGTACTGCATTTACTGGGTTATACTGGGACACCTCTGATCCAAATAAAGGCCCTTCAGCACCAGCCTGATTGATGCCCTCTGTAGAAAAAGACTCTTATTGTTCACGACCAGCTTTAAAAGCTGCTCCTCTCCACGTCTCCGCTGTGGTTTCCCTCATTTTTCCACCGTTTCCCCTCCTCCCCTCACTCCTCCCACCCCTGGGAGTGTGCAGTCAGCAGAACTGCTGAGTCTTTTCCCAGCTTTTTGGAGAAGAGAAACCAGCCGAGGGATTAGAGGTTTATGGTGCAACATTATCATTTTTTCCTGTTCTCCTCTGGGGCATGTTGAGGAGCAGAGGACCGTGGTTGATGAGCGTCACTAAGCCAGGACAGACATTATCTGCTGCTCCGTCTTCGCCGAATCTCTCACCATGTCGACATTTAATTTGGTGCCATTATTATTATTTCATATGCTTCACATTAGCTCCAACCATTGAACTGTGGCTCTTTAGATTAATCCCCTCAAGTCACGTTTTTACCCACTGCCTCATGCTCATATATCCCAGAATGCACCAGTGACTTCACCATTAACCTGTAAACAAAACCACCTATCAAATCGCTGCCCATCAGTCTCCACCTGCACTGAAGTTCCACCTCATCAGTTTTGTTCTGTGAACCAGGAACGTGCAGAGGTTTTCATGTCATCGTCCAGCGTCCATGTTCGTCTCTGCAGGTCCGGTCAAGTCCAGATTCTGCTCCGTCACATCAAGTCAAGTCTGGATTTACTGTTGCAGGCGTCAGGTGTGTGTCACAGCACCCGACCAGGCCCAATATCAAGAGAGGGAGAATGAGAACTGTGAACTTTGGTGGGTCTCCAGTCCGATTTCTGATGTCAAAGGAGATGAAACCAGAACATCAGTTCTCATACACATGTGTCGCTGTCGGGCCATGCCGACGGTTTTGGTCCGACTTGGCTGCTCCAGTAAAAACTGCTCCCTGTGAGGTCTGTGGGTTCTCCAGAGTGACCAACTGTTTCTGGCGTTTGGAGATTTTAGTTGTACACTGAGGCTGGAAGAGTTTCTCAGACTGCCAGAGACATCAGGATCTCCTGAAAAACTGTTTAACCACAAAGTCGAGTTGTTGAGTTGCATTCTTCAGAATGCAGTGGTGCGTTTTGATTTTCATGGCTTGGAAACGAGCAGCTGTGTGAATGCATGCGTTTGCTATGGAGACTGTGTGTCATGTTGAGTGTGATGGGAGGGTCGCAGAGGCATGGTTCGAGTTAGAGAGTCCTTCGGGGATGACATGACGGAGGGAAAGAACATGTAGAGGAGGAGAGAGGATTTATATACGATGAGGAAAGACATGAGTGAAGAAGGGACCAAAACACGAGTGTATAGAAAAATTAAGGAGAACGGGGTGAGGAAGTCAAGAGAGAGAGAGTCAGGGAGGAGCAGCAGAGGAAGATTGGATTGATATGAGCAAAGATGGTGGGTGGGACTGAAGAAATGGGAGAGGAACAGAGACGAGGAGTGAAGGATCAACACATGATAGACTGGGGGAGAGTATGGCCAAAAGTATCTGGACAACCCTCCACAGTGACACAAAACCAGGCCCGTGTTTCAAACTGATGGTGATAGACTGAGTCCTGTTGGAGGCTCAGAGCATCTGAAGATGTTTGTCGACCCAATAATTCATCAATAATTATAGACCAATCACATCCAAACATTTAGTCCTAACCAGGGTCCCAGGGGTCTGCTGGAGCCTATCCCAGCTCTCTTTGGGTGAAAGGCAGGGGTCCACCCTGGACAGGTCCCCAGTCCATCACAGGGCCACATAGAGACAAACAACCTCACACACTCACACTCACTCCTATGGGCAATTTAGAGTCACCAATCAACCTGACATACATGTTTTTGGACTGTGGGAGGAAACCAGAGGACCTGGAGAAAACCCACACAAGCACAGGGAGAACATGCAGACTCCACCTGCACAGTGACTACTTTTATTTTGGATACTTCAAGTACATTTGGATGCTGATACTTTTGGACTTTTACTGCAGGAACATCTGGAATGCAGGAGCTTTACACTGTGGTACTTCTGCTGTTACTGCAGTAAAGCAGCTGAGTGTGTGTTTGTCTCCAGCCTGGTTTAGCTTGTTGGTCTGTTTCCTGGACCCCTGCTGTTATTAAGAACACATCAGCGACACACACCTCTGGAGACATGTGTCTTCATTATGAAACGCACGAGCCAGTATTTATTAAAGATGTGGCTCCAAACAGCTGTTGGCTTTTTAGCCGTGCAGTGTGTGAACAACTCAGAGATCTTGGACGTGTTGGGTCAGACGCTCTAAGAGCTTTTGGCCGTCCGGAGGCTCTGGGGCGTTTTCATCACCACTGGTGTTTTCATAAGCTGAAGTGGGGAAACACGCTCGTGTCACAGTGGAGGCTCTGACCCCAGACCTGATGAGCACAGTCTGTACACTGACATCTGCCATCGGGTCTTTCTTTAAACAACTCAGACCACTCTGACCTCTGCAGCAGCTTCTTCCCCATTTTAAATTACCCACAATCCCCTCTGTGCTGACAGCTGATTATGGGCTCGTGACAGTGGTTTTCCTGGAAATATCCCATCACCAGGACAGAATTCCAGTCCATTGTTTTGAACTTTGTCCTTTCATGTGGTCCCAGGACTCGGACTTGTCCCCTGAGGGAGGACAGGTTCACTGGACCAAATATTTTGTTGGGACCTTTCAAACTTTGGTGATTGATGAGTAAACTACGTATATTTGGTGAAGTAGAGTCGTGTCCTGTGTGTTGAGGTGCAGTGCACACACCCAGAGCTGCGTGGTTCCCCGTGCACCGGCTGAAAGAAGGTCCGACAATCTTTGGTCAGCGGGACTGGAAGGAGTTTCTGGTTGTCTGGTGTTGGTAACAGCAAACTGAGCTGAACACTTTATTGATGAACACGATCAATAATGGACTGAGGGTGAAAACACGGCAGGACAAAGGTTTCAGAGACCGATGCTTGAATCCTGACGAGGCATTGACAGATTTGAGATTTGATGGTCACTGTCTGAGGTTTGGGGCAGTTTGGTTTATTCCTGATGTGTATTTAGCATCAAATCAAACGTCTCCCTGCTGTTCTGACTGCATATTAACTGACATCTTCCTCTTTTCCTCCCATCTGTCTCCTCCTCCTCATCCCTCCCTCCAGGCAATATTCACCTCACCCCAGAGGACTTCACCAAGGCTCAGAAGTACTGTAAGTACGCCGGCAGCGCCCTGCAGTACGAAGACGTCGGCACGGCCATCCAGAACCTCCAGAAAGCCCTGAAACTCCTCACCACCGGCAAAGAATGAAGCCTTTGTCCTCCGCTCTGCTCCTTCCATCCCTTCTTCCTCCCATCCCCCTCTCTCCTCCCCAGCAGCACCGCTCTGTCACTCATCTGGAAAACAGCGAGCTGAAGACGCAGCTCTTATCTCTCTCTCACACACACACACACACACACACACCATGGACAGAGCTGTTCGCCGTGATGGAAATCAGTCTGTAACAATGGCTGCCTCTGTCCGACGCTCCGATAGACTGAAACTCACTGACTGACCGACGACACGACGTGTTGACACATTTTTAATTAGAAAAACCCAACGCAGCTTCTTCAGCGACCACATTTACCAAAGTCAGCACATACACTGGACACACCAACCGCATCATTCACTGGGACTTGGTGCGTTTAAACCAGGTTGCAGCTCAACACTAAGTCGATTGATCAGCTCTTAGTCAGCAGCTGTTTGTCTCCTCTTTACTGAATCGGTTTATCAGGGGAGATCAGTTTACTGTGCGGCCCTGAACGCAGCGTTACGTTGATGATGTGTTCGGTGTCCGTTGGACGATAATAAACTAATTAGACCCTAATGCGGAACAAAAGCTGCAGGTGATGAGAACATGTTGTTACTGGGCCTCAGGCTGTCAACTGCGAACAGGCTGCAGCTTGACGAAGATCTTTGTTAGAGCCGCTCGTCATCAGGGGCCGGACACAGAGGGATGCTGGGAAATCGTGTTTACATCTGTGCATATCATCAACCTGCCTCCCCCTGCACTGTGGTTCATAATAATAATAATAATGTTGCATTTAAAACTGGGCTCCAACAGTTCAACGTCTGTGAACAGGTGCAGGTCAAGAAAGTGAAAAAACAACTGACGACTGTTCACTGACTGGAACCACTGACGGCACCAAAATACTGAAATCACACGGGACGTATTGACCGACCGACTCTGACTGACCGACCCTCTGACCGACTGACTGACCAGCTGTCTGACCGAGTGACCGACTGTCTGACTGACCGACCCTCTGACCGACTGACTGACCAGCTGTCTGACCGAGTGACCGACTGTCTGACTGACCGACCCTCTGACCGACTGACTGACCAGCTGTCTGACCGAGTGACCGACTGTCTGACTGACCGACCCTCTGACCGACTGACTGACCAGCTGTCTGACCGAGTGACCGACTGTCTGACTGACCGACCCTCTGACCGACTGACTGACCAGCTGTCTGACCGAGTGACCGACTGTCTGACCGACCGACCATCTGACCGACTGTCTGACCGACTGACTGACCAGCTGTCTGACCGAGTGACCGACTGTCTGACCGACTGACTGACCAGCTGTCTGACCGAGTGACCGACTGTCTGACCGACTGACTGACCAGCTGTCTGACCGAGTGACCGACTGTCTGACTGACCGACCCTCTGACCGACTGACTGACCAGCTGTCTGACCGAGTGACCGACTGTCTGACTGACCGACCCTCTGACCGACTGACTGACCAGCTGTCTGACCGAGTGACCGACTGTCTGACTGACCGACCCTCTGACCGACTGACTGACCAGCTGTCTGACCGAGTGACCGACTGTCTGACTGACCGACCCTCTGACCGACTGACTGACCAGCTGTCTGACCGAGTGACCGACTGTCTGACTGACCGACCCTCTGACCGACTGACTGACCAGCTGTCTGACCGAGTGACCGACTGTCTGACTGACCGACCCTCTGACCGACTGACTGACCAGCTGTCTGACCGAGTGACCGACTGTCTGACTGACCGACCCTCTGACCGACTGACTGACCAGCTGTCTGACCGAGTGACCGACTGTCTGACTGACCGACCCTCTGACCGACTGACTGACCAGCTGTCTGACCGAGTGACCGACTGTCTGACCGACTGACCATCTGACCGACCATCTGACCGACTGACTGACCGACTGGCCGACTGACGCTCTGACCGACTATCTGACCAACTCTCCGACTGCCTGACTCTCCGTCCGACTGACTGTCTGACCGACTGTCTGACCGACTGTCTGACCGACTGTCTGACCGACTGTCTGACCGACTGACCATATGACCGACTGTCTGACCGACTGTCTGACCGACTGACCATCTGACCGACTGTCTGACCGACTGTCTGACCGACTGACCATCTGACCAACTGACTGACACATGGAGGAATTACGTCGTGCACCAGCTGGATATCCAGAGTCTAAACTATCGTCCAGAATAATCAGAATGTTCTGACTCGGAGCTTTAACTTCATATTTGACCGTGAAGGCCAAGGCGACGGTGGGTGGACAAACTGCTGAGGGGTGCTGGGGTGTCAACAGGGGGCGCTGTCTCTAAACTGTGTTTCATGGAGAAATCTTTGTTGACACATCACTTTCTGTGTAAATGCTGGTGATTTGATGAGTACGTTTGTTAGAGGGACTTTAAAGGTTTTCACAAAGTTTAGCTGCAGGATCTCGTCTGTCAGTTCGAGGCTGTTTGAATAAAATATTTAAACCGATCTTTGTTTGGTGTTTGGGACACTTTCTTTCCACATCTGCTCACACCGAGTGTTGATCACACTTCTCCTTCTCTGTGAACTGATGCAGTTCATCACTTACTGTTGTGTTTTCGTGTCTCGGGCTTCAGCACCAGCAGGTTTATGCAGCTGCTCTAAGGTTTGATCCCACATCCACAAACCATTTAACCAGCAGACCCCTCTTAAGGCTGCTGCTGCTGCTGCACTTCCTCCAACGCACACAGACATAAAACACGTTGCAGCCGAATGAACACTGGCTCTGAAATGTACTGAAGCCATACCCCGGCCCAGGGGCCCCTGACCTGCTGGGCCCCTGAGCACTTTGTGGACTGAAGGAAGAATCTCAGCTGGGCTTAGTTTTTCTGCAGGGATCCACCAGGATGCAAATGTCAGCAGCCTCCTCCCTCACTGGGATGTTTCTATCAGACAGATCTTCCTCGGTGACGTTTGGAGGCAAATGAGACGCTCTTTGTTCCCCCTGCGCTCGTCTGTTGATCAGCATCACAGCTGATCCAGTTTGGTGTGGATGACGACAGCAGGACGGTCTAAGACCTTCTGTCCCGCCCTCCAAAGCTGAGCTGCTGCTGGGACGTTTTCCTGGTAAAACCAGTGGAGGTGGGTCGTGTCACTGGTCCTCAGGTGTGTCTGACTGAAGCAGAGTTACGGGTGGGCTGATAACAGCCATGTAATGCTGTGATCATATATAAATGATATGTTCATGCTCTTTTCTCATTACTTTATTCTTTTACTAGTGAGGGACCAGGCACCGTGTTCAACACCCCCCACTGTGTCGTTTTAATTAGTCATTTATTCAGATTAAGGTAAATATCTAAATGTATAAATACACAGACACTAATGAATCTTATGGTTTTAATAATATTTGCTCCTGAATTTATTTCATATATTTGATAATATCCAGCCTCATATCAACAGTCTGACCCCATGTGTTTTACATATTTACATGAGAGTTTAACACAAACCAATCAGGGGTCCTCCCTAAAAACCTCAGTCCACCTTAACGATCAGTCTGTTTTCTTAACAACGAGCAGATTTCAGGCAAATCCTGAAAGTCCTTAACTTGGAGACACGACTTAAATAAAACACAGATGAACCTACAGATTCTGTTCTCGTTGCTGATAAACCCGGAAAAGCAACTTATGCCTAAACACTTTGTCTCAGAATTTATTGGTGGGGAGTTTTCACTTTGGTTAAGCGCGCTCCCGCGAGGTGCAGGCGCATCGGGGCAGGCAGGCAGAACTCGGCATAACACCGGACTCTGCGCTGTTTTTTGTCTCGGTGGGCTCATCCAGTTCTCAGTGAGGGGGTCGGGACCAGTAGAGCTCTCCCTCCCAGTGTGCCTCCCCCATCTCTCTCTCTGTGCCTCCCAGTCTCTCTCCAGACTTTGGGCGGCTTTGCGCGTCAGCGGGGCGCAGTTTAGTTTTTTGGTGAAGTGGCTTTGGAGTCAAACTTTGAGCGCGACTAAAAGCTGAAAGACAGAACCGGACTCGGCGGGGGACAATGATCCTGCAGTGGGACCAGCTGCCGCTCCAGGGAAACTAATGTGAGTCCTCATCAGAAATGTGTTGGTGCTGATGTTGGAGTTTTTCCTCCTTAAATCCGGTTTGATCGTTTCCAAAAGTTTCTCAGTGATCGAACTTTAAATCATCCTGACGCTGCAGCTCAGTTTCTGTGACTCAGATGACGCTGTGATGTCAAAGTCATTAAAACATTTGAGCTTTTAATTAGTTTTAATGAGGCGGATCAGGGGACACGGACTCAGAAACGACTTTTTCTGTTTGTCCTTCGAAGCCCGGAGCTGAGCTCTTCCCTGGAAAGGTCCGTTTCCATGATGCTGTTGGCTGCCTATAGCTGCATGTGTTTACAATCTAGGACCCGCTTCTCTCCTGCAGGAACTGGGTTACTGGGGGATCAGCTCTGGGCTGTAGGACTATATTAGATCGCCTTATGTTGGTAAAGATCATAGATCCCTGACAGGGCTGAGCCGAGGACTAACCAAAACCAGAGAAGTCAGATTTTCAGTCCTCACGTTTAAATTACTTTTTCCCATCAGTCTAAACTCAGATTTCAGCAGCGAGAAAAGTCTGGTCTTGTCTCCGGTGGTTGAACAGACTCAGGCTGATCAGAGCAGGAAGAGACTGATCTGTCCTTATGTTCAGGTCGGGATGAGCCGGAGTCTGGAGCAACGTGGAATAACGTGTTAATGGGAGTGAAGCCACTGCAGATGTTGTTTTGTATTTGTTGGACTGTGTGTTTGGATCAGGGGGTTTCTGTCCGAATATTTTGTTGGGTTGAACTTGAAATGTCTAAAAACCTGCGGATGGAACAAAAACTGCTCTTCCTGCTGCTTCTCTTGGGTTAAATCATTTTCATCAAAGCTGAAATTGTTCGTCAGGTGATTGTCAGCAGGTTCGGAGGGTCTGACTGTGTTTTCAGGATGTTGGCACATTGTGAAAAGTTGGTCTCTGCAGTGTCGATTGAGGGCAGAAGCTGAAGGTTTACAGGTGGAGGCTCGGCTAATAAAAGACAGAAGCTGTTTGAGCCATGAAGGCCAGAATGAAAAGCCGCCGATGGAGGTCTGAGGGTGACGTGGTTTGATTGAGCTGGAGGGGAAGATAGGATCTCTCCACCTGCAGGGCTAGTTTGGTCCTGATGACGTTCACATTCATTTTCCTGGTGCAGGAGTGACAGCTCCTCATCTGATCATCCAGCTGGTGCACGTGCAGCCTGATCAGGAAAAGGTCCCTGGTTAAGGTGAACTCGTCCTGTTCGGTTTGTTCCAGTGTGGGACGGTTAGGATCCAAACCCATCAACGAACAAACACTGCGTTCAGAGAAGTCTGTCTTCGGTCAGCAGTTGGTTGGTCACAGGTTGTGTCAAAGGTCACTGTTTTCCATCAGGGCTGCAACACCCGACTGTTTTAACAATGGATTTTATAGATCAGTTTTCCGTACACAGCAGAGTCGTCGTCTTTACAGTTTGCAGATGCTGAGTGGTCTAACGTTGTTCTAAGTGGTCGGAAGGTTGTGACTCGTCCTGTGAATGTGACAAAGAACCTGAAGGTTCTGGAAAGTGACAGAAATTGAGTTTTATGGGAGAGAGGGGGGGTCGGACGCAGTTTGACGGAGGACTCTCCCTGGGTTGACTCTGAGCAGGGACACGGGACAGAAACCACGATGTGCAGTAGAAGATCTTTAAGTTCCAAACAGAACGTTTTCTTTACGGTTCCTTCATTTATAAAACAGTCAGTCTGATTTATTTTGTTTCTAATTTCCAGAGAACTTGTACAATCTGTGTCGGTTTAGATGTGAGCAGTGACAGAAGTCTGAGAACCACTGGTCTAAACCACCACATCCAAGTCCTTTCCCTTCATGTAAAGGTGGATTCTGAGTTGTTGCGGTGCGAGGCGGTCTGTGAGAGTCTGACGCCCGGACCTCAGGGCCACAAAATGTCTGACTCGGGGCGGAGGCTTTGCAGGCTGTCGTCCAGCCCTGCAGACGCATGAATCGGGCTCTTTATGTGCTCGTGTCCACGGCCTGGTTCGCTGACCTCGCTCCACTTGTCTCTCACTCCCATTTCCAGGCTGCAGACGGAGGCGGGAGGAGGGGAAACATGGAAACAAGATGCATGACATGACAAAGGGGCGAGTTTTCTTTAATGTCAGGAGCTGCATGAATTTGCATCAGTGGACGCCACAAAAGTGGATGAAGAAATGAAACAGTTCTGTTCCCTGCAGTGTGAAATATTTATGATGAGCACACTGGAGCCTTCGGGCCTCACTCCACCTCAGACCGGTTCCATTTCAGTGTCTTTAATAATTCTGTTGGAATAAACACACAGCTCTCGAAGTGAAGAACATGTTGTTCATGTTTGTGCAGTTATTGATAATATTGGTAACATGATCCTGAATGTTCAGGACGAGTGGACGTCGTGATCTTTGAACATGATGTAAGTAATTTACATAAGCTGTAGTCTAAAACCCAGACCCCAGAGATCAGAGGCTGAAATCCTCAGGGAATGCAGAGACTGTAGGATAAAAACTGAAGGTGACTCCACTGATGAGACTGATCTGCTGTAAGACGGCGTCTCATGGTTCTGGTGTAAGTTTCTGAGTGTGTGATCTGTGGAGAACCAAGTTTATCGGGGTGTTTGTTACGCAGCCTTGGTCTTTGAAAGGAAAACTATTCTTCTGTCATGTGACCTGCAGTACCGTCTGTGGCCACTATGCTAAAATCCCATCCCATGTGGCTGTGTTGAGTAACAGCGCTCTGGGGTTGATGTGAAACAACATTTGTTATTCTTCGCTGAGCAAATCTGAGCTGGAACGCCAAGATCAATAAACATGGTCGGGGGTTTTTAGTTCGATCAGTCCTGGGCTTGAAGTCTGATTCTGGTGTTTTGGAGCCGGAGCCTCCTGAAAGCTGATATTTCTGAGGACAGAACCGCCCCAACCACCTTTAATGGTAGAAAATCTTGAAAAGTTTCACCATAAATAAATATGCAGACAGAAATTGACAGTGGAAACATTCCCCTCCCAGAATAAACACACAGCTTCCTGTCCCTGTGTTTTCTGAAGAAATGAGCTGTTATCTCAGCTCAGAGTCCTTTCTTCTCTCAACTAGACCACAGGGTTTGTTCAGAGATAAAAGCAGCCCCGACCTCACCTCCATTCAAACACCAGGAGATGAACTCGGTGTCAGACGGCCGACAGCTCGCCTGGTCCTCAGGCGTCTTCACAGTATCTGAGAGAGTGATGGACGAGCGGGTCCAAACTGAGCTGCAGCCAATAAAAGATGCAGCAGACCTGTGCACAGCGTGACTCTGCTGACCCCGTCAGTCCTGCAGAGACGGATCTAATAATCTGTGGCTGCTGCAAACATTCATTTCATTTGTAATGAATATGTGGATGATTTTATGACGAACTGATCAATTATTTAGTTTGGAAAGTGTCAGTTGGTCCAAAATAATCTCTTGAAATGTCTTTTGTCCACAGCCCAACGTTATTCTGTTAATAATCAGTCAATATTTTCATTTGTGCTGCAGGAGAAATGTGCAGTAAAATGTGTAGACGTGGGAAGTTGCATAAAAAGAAAAGACTCTTGTTGTTGTCCCTCGGTCTCTGCAGGGAGTCCTGTACAGGCGGAGGAGGACGAGGAAGGTGGAGGCTCCGTCTCGTCGTCCCAGTCCTTCTGCTGTGGATGATCCTACACAAGCACGGTAGGAACCAGCTCGGCCATCTGGGCCCTTTCTACTCTGGGACCAGTATGAGCTCTAAAAAAAATAAGTTGCTCTCACAGCCGTTGACGTGATGAACAGGTGGAGACTTTTGGTTTGTCTTTGCTGGAGTTTCATCAAAACGGACCAAACATCCATTTCACATAGACAGGATGTTGAGCTTTCTGTAAAGTGAGGGTGTTTCTTTAAAGTGAGGGCATTGAGGGCGTTTCTTTAAAGTGAGGGCGTTTCTTTAAAGTGAGGGCATTGAGGGCGTTTCTTTAAAGTGAGGGCTTTTCTTTAAAGTGAGGGCGTTGAAGGCGTTTTTTTAAAGTGAGGGCGTTGAGGGCATTTCTTTAAAGTGAGGGCGTTTCGTTAAAGTGAGGGCGCTGAAGGCGTTTTTTTAAAGTGAGGGCGTTTCGTTAAAGTGAGGGCGTCTCTTTAAAGTGAGGCCGACTCTTTAATGTGAGGGCGTTTCGTTAAAGTCAGGGCGTTTCTTTAAAGTGAGGCCGTTTCGTTAAAGTGAGGGCGCTGAAGGCGTTTTTTTAAAGTGAGGGCGTTGAGGGCGTTTCTTTAAAGTGAGGGCTTTTCGTTAAAGTGAGGGCGCTGAAGGCGTTTTTTAAAGTGAGGGCGTTTCGTTAAAGTGAGGGCGTCTCTTTAAAGTGAGGCCGTTTCGTTAAAGTGAGGGCGTTTCTTTAAAGTGAGGGCTTTTCGTTAAAGTGAGGGCGCTGAAGGCGTTTTTTTAAAGTGAGGGCGTTTCGTTAAAGTGAGGGCGTCTCTTTAAAGTGAGGCCGTTTCGTTAAAGTGAGGGTGTTTCTTTAAAGTGAGGGCTTTTCGTTAAAGTGAGGGCGCTGAAGGCGTTTTTTTAAAGTGAGGGCGTTTCATTAAAGTGAGGGCGTTTCTTTAAAGTGAGGGCTTTTCGTTAAAGTGAGGGCGCTGAAGGCGTTTTTTTAAAGTGAGGGCGTTTCGTTAAAGTGAGGGCGTCTCTTTAAAGTGAGGCCGTTTTGTTAAAGTGAGGGCGTTGAGGGCGTTTCTTTAAAATGAGGGCGTTTCGTTAAAGTGAGGGCGTCTCGTTAAAGTGAGGGCGTCTCTTTAAAGTGAGGGCGTTTCGTTAAAGTGAGGGCGTTTCGTTAAAGTGAGGGCGTCTCGTTAAAGTGAGGGCGTCTCTTTAAAGTGAGGGCGTCTCTTTAAAGTGAGGGCGTCTCTTTAAAGTGAGGGCGTTTCGTTAAAGTGAGGGCGTCTCTTTAAAGTGAGGCCGTTTCGTTAAAGTGAGGGTGTTGAGGGCGTTTCTTTGAAGTGAGGGCGTTTCATTAAAGTGAGGGCGTTTCTTTAAAGTGAGGGCATTGAGGGCGTTTCGTTAAAGTGAGGGCGTCTCTTTAAAGTGAGGGCGTCTCTTTAAAGTGAGGCCGTGTCGTTAAAGTGAGGGTGTTGAGGGCGTTTCTTTAAAGTGAGGGCTTTTCTTTAAAGTGAGGGCGTTTCTTTAAAGTGAGGGCATTGAGGGCGTTTCTTTAAAGTGAGGGCTTTTCTTTAAAGTGAGGGCGTTGAAGGCGTTTTTTTAAAGTGAGGGCGTTGAGGGCATTTCTTTAAAGTGAGGGCGTTTCGTTAAAGTGAGGGCGCTGAAGGCGTTTTTTTAAAGTGAGGGCGTTTCGTTAAAGTGAGGGCGTCTCTTTAAAGTGAGGCCGACTCTTTAATGTGAGGGCGTTTCGTTAAAGTCAGGGCGTCTCTTTAAAGTGAGGCCGTTTCGTTAAAGTGAGGGCGCTGAAGGCGTTTTTTTAAAGTGAGGGCGTTGAGGGCGTTTCTTTAAAGTGAGGGCTTTTCGTTAAAGTGAGGGCGCTGAAGGCGTTTTTTTAAAGTGAGGGCGTTTCGTTAAAGTGAGGGCGTCTCTTTAAAGTGAGGGCGTTTCGTTAAAGTGAGGGCGTTTCTTTAAAGTGAGGGCTTTTCGTTAAAGTGAGGGCGCTGAAGGCGTTTTTTTAAAGTGAGGGCGTTTCGTTAAAGTGAGGGCGTCTCTTTAAAGTGATGCCGTTTCGTTAAAGTGAGGGTGTTTCTTTAAAGTGAGGGCTTTTCGTTAAAGTGAGGGCGCTGAAGGCGTTTTTTTAAAGTGAGGGCGTTTCGTTAAAGTGAGGGCGTCTCTTTAAAGTGAGGCCGTTTTGTTAAAGTGAGGGCGTTGAGGGCGTTTCTTTAAAATGAGGGCGTTTCGTTAAAGTGAGGGCGTCTTGTTAAAGTGAGGGCGTCTCTTTAAAGTGAGGGCGTTTCGTTAAAGTGAGGGCGTCTCGTTAAAGTGAGGGCGTCTCGTTAAAGTGAGGGCGTCTCTTTAAAGTGAGGGCGTCTCTTTAAAGTGAGGGCGTCTCTTTAAAGTGAGGGCGTTTCGTTAAAGTGAGGGCGTCTCTTTAAAGTGAGGCCGTTTCGTTAAAGTGAGGGTGTTGAGGGCGTTTCTTTGAAGTGAGGGCGTTTCATTAAAGTGAGGGCGTTTCTTTAAAGTGAGGGCATTGAGGGCGTTTCATTAAAGTGAGGGCGTTTCGTTAAAGTGAGGGCGTCTCTTTAAAGTGCGGGTGTTTCGTTAAAGTGAGGGCGTCTCTTTAAAGTGAGGGCGTCTCTTTAAAGTGAGGCCGTGTCGTTAAAGTGAGGGTGTTGAGGGCGTTTCTTTGAAGTGAGGGCGTTTCATTAAAGTGAGGGCATTTCTTTAAAGTGAGGGCATTGAGGGCGATTCATTAAAGTCAGGGCGTTTCTGTAACGTAATCAGGAAGTATGCAGGTGACATTCCCAGATTCCTGCAGGTGGGCTTAAGGTTGCAGGAACCATAAATGACACGACAACCACAGAAAGAAGTCCGTCTGTTAATGGGAACAGCTGTGAGAGCAACCGCAGGAACAGAACGGACTTTATAAAGGAATAAAATCAGTAGCTTCCAGCTGTAAATGAATTGGGAGTAGTTAAATCTAATGATTTGAAGTAAATTCCTCCAGTCTTTATGTCCCATTATATGGAGATATTAAAGCTACAGGCACATTCCATTAGTTTATTATATGAAATGCAGAAAGTTCAGTACTTTCTGTGGCTTTAATGAGGAAAATGTAATTAAATGTGATTTTCCAACGTGTTTCCGATGATTAAACTGGGCAGTTACTGCTCCCTCTTTTCATTTGTGCTGCTTTTGCCTTCATGTTTTGTTCATTCCTGTCATGTTTTCTCTGTTTTCTGCTGTTGGATAAAAACTGTCGTTTTATTTTGAAAAGAATTCAGTGACCACACAGGAATGATCCTAAAACCCATCTGAGCACTTCTCAGAACACAGAAAACCAGTATCCAGATCTAGAAAAAGTTTCCTCAGCGTTTTTATCTGACAGCAGTGATTCATGATTTCCATCTTTCATTTGTGACTTTTCTTCTTCCCATGTTTCCATCCCCCATCGCTCATTTCCTCTTTCTTCATCCCACTTTTTTCCTCATGTTTTCCGTCTCCGAGCTCGAGCCTGTCTCCTTTTCTTCACGCTGCCATTAACAGAAGCTCGAGTCACGAGTCCTGAACGTCTGCACTCAGATATCATTCACGTTCATTCACGTTCATTCACGTTCATTCACATTCATCTGGCCGACTGATCAATAGATGTATTGATCCCGGTTTATTGTTCAGTTCAGTTTGATCGTTCATGTCTCTGCCTGATGTTTGGTTTGTTGGATCACTTGTTTGTTTGTTGTGTTTGTGCAGTAACTGGACATTTATTGTTTCATTAAAACTGTATTTTAACGTTAGCAGTCGCTCTGTCTCTGCCAAAAGTATGTGGACAGCCAAGGAGCCGTGTTGAGCCGCTGCAGCAGCCTCCTCTCTTTCCACCTGGTGCTGGACCTGCTGCAGGACTTTACTCAGACACACGAGCTTCGGTGAAAGTGAGGCACGCTGATTTCAGTGCACTGGGTCACTGACGTGCTGAAACAGGACAGGAACCGTCCACATACCTTTGTCCATGTTACGTTTTATGGTTTCCCTCAATCGGAGCTGCGATAGGAGACGAGTGGAGGTGCAGCAAGGAGCGTGGGAAGAAAGAGGCACAGACAGATTTTTGGCTCTTGCTCTTTTCTACATTTTTGCCAATAAAACTCACAAAAATGAAAAATGAAAAAATAGAAACTGAAGGATCTGGACAGATGGCACGGAGGGAGGGAGTGTGTGTGTGTGTGTGTCAGTCAGTGTGTGTCAGTCAGTGTGTGTCAGTCAGTGTGTGTGTGTGTACTTGATGTATTTTCCATACGCAACCACCAGCCTCAGGCCAAACCAAGCAGTTCACACACTCGTAAAGTTCCCAGCAGGACTAAACCACAACACACACACAGGTTAGCTGTGTGTGTGTGTGTGTGTGTGTGTGTGTGTGTGTGCGTGTGTGTGTGTGTGTGTGTGTGTGTGTGTGCGTGCGTGCGTGTGTGTAATGGTTGCAGTTTCAGTGGATAAACTAAAGGTTTGAACGGTGTCGGACCTGGAAACTGGGTTTGACTAGTGTCTATGTGATTGAACCAAGCTCACGGCTCCAGTCTCATCCAGTCAGTAGATTTGTTTACAATCGTTCTTCTTCTCTTCATCATAAATGTGACATAAAGGTCAAAACCCGTCACACATGTGACTCCCACAGAGCAAATACCTGAAATGACAGCAGGTCCAGAGGTCAGACAGACACACTGAATACTCAGGTGCTTTACGCTGCAGCGGGTTGCCATGTTTGGTTGCATTTTATCTGTAAATGATTTTCCAATAAATGTTATCAGTATTAATTCACTGGCTCTGTTCATATCTGCCTTAATCAGCAGACTGTGGTTCCTTTAGACCATGAGGAATCAATATGGGCCTCAGCACTTAGTGGTTCTCAAGCATGTGACCAATGCGGCGTGAGAACGTGGCTCTGCAAACAACACAGAATACTGAAGAGAGAAATCGTGTTTTATTGTACTTGGACATAAAAACCATTCGAAGGTTGAATTTGGCAGAACACAGGACTGAGGGAGCACAAACCCAGAGACTGGGGCAGATTTTTCAGTTTGAGGTTGATTTGAATGTGAAACTACAAGTTGATGGTGGAGTGACAGTGAATCTGTCCTGGACCAGCCGCCTCCCTCAGCCCGTCCTGCTGGAAGCGAATGAGGGGGTGGGTTTATGAGCATATTTCATCGGCCCTCCTTCCCTCAGCTGCTCATTCTTCTCCCACTAAATTGCTTTGTGTGTTTCTGAATCGTCTTTTGTTTGTGTGTTTACAACTGAAGGTGTGTGTGTGTGTGAGGTGAGCAGTTGGTTTGCTCCCGCTGACAGCAGGTGGCGCTACCTTTCCTGTGGCCTCATTAAGGCCCTGTCACTAAATGAGCTGCAGATGAAACAGTAGAAACGTAGGAAACCTGATGGGAAAATTCGGTCCATGTCTCCACTCACATCAGTTTTGGTCCAGTTTTCAGTCAGCTGGATGGAAAGCCTTGGTTTATTTGTTCTTTTCTCGGCTCCTTCGTGTTAACTCTTGTTTGATTTGTCTCTTGGTTTCCCTCCTGTGGATGGAGCTTCGTTTCCTTTGCTTTGTCTTTGAAGGTTGGAGCTGTGACAGAAAAATGTCCATCACCGCCCTTCATTTAAAGCTGCAGCCGCTTAGCTTAGCTTAGCTTAGCTTAGCTTAGCATAAACGATAACTTAAAACGTCGCTGTTTCTAATGTTTAAAACTCAAGTGTGTAAAAGACTTTGTGGTTTTGTGGCGGATGGTTCATATTTCTGGATTTTCTATTGAGGTGATGGTGAAGAAGCAGCAGGGAATCAGAGACGGGGACGACATGAGTCCGAATCTTCAGCTGAAACCAAACTGAAGGATTTTGTTGCCGACTGCTGTTGTTGATTTGAGCGGCTGCTTTAAAGTGAGGGTGGTGGCTGCTTCATTTGACTGGTTCAGGGTTTCAGTCTGAGTCCGACGGGATGGAATCACAAAGTGAACGTTTCACCCTGTGGCTCATGATGATCCACTTTCAGCTGGTTTTTCTGTTCGTTCCATCCTTGTGTGTCAGACTCGCCTCCTCTCTTCTTCTTCTCTCTCCTCCCGTCACCTCCTCCTCCCCCTCGGATGCCACTTTTGATTATCTCCTACTGACAGACGAGGGTGAGGAGAGCGGGGAGTTCCAGCACCTGGGACACTGAGTCAGCGCTCACCTGCTCAGTGTGGCTCCTCCCACTGGGCCCTGGGTGTCCCCTGTAGTAGTTGTGTTCCTGCGGAGCTGATCTGTGCTGTGTTCAGGTGCATCATCACGTTTGTAGAGTTTACAGCAGACTGGGGAAAATGTCTGGAGGTTTGTGCACGAGGGCAGTGTCACGCTAACGCAGGACACAAACCGTCGACCACAGCTGGACCTGAGGGGTCGCTGTGTTTTCCAAACGTCCACCATATGTGGCCTGTTCCAGTTAAAGTGCTGCAATAGTTTCCAGGGTTTCTGTAAAGCTGAGCCCACTGTGTGTCTGACGGAGCAGAAACTGGACATGCTGCTGGTTCTGTCTTCCCCTGTCACACGGGACAAAACGTGAACGTCTGTTTTATTATTTGTAAAATGACTTCAGTTGGTTTTTGTACACGCTCAGTTATCACAGTTTGTGCTGTTCGTCATGTTGAGCCTCAGCGGGTTTCCCACTGGGCTTTGAGGCGTCTTGGAACAGATGTGAGACGATGTTTGAGCGGGATCCTGGTGTGTGGTCTGGTCCACGGAAATAAACCCATAAACGTCCAGAACGGACTGAGCGTTTATGAAATCTCAGTGTTGGCTCATTAGACAATAACCCTGAAGAGTTTCTCTCCAATTTGTAAAGTCCCTTTTGTCCTGGTTGTAATTTGAAGAGCTGCTCACTGAATCTGATTTCTTTGTTGTCGGACTCACACCGAGCACAAAGACATTCTTCCATTTCAGCCACTACAGGAGGCTGCTGTACTCTCTCTTGGCAGGAAGGACAGAAGGAAAGCAAAGGAGGGGCTCAAGAAAGAAAGCCGAGGAGAGATAAGGGCAGGGGGCAGCAGGAGAAAGAGGAATGAACGAGGGAGGACGGAGGAATTCAAGTAAAGAATGTGAGAGAAACGCTGGAAAGGACAGAAAAGAGAGAAGGGCAGGTTGATGGAAGCCGACTGATCCGCAGGATTAATGTCAGACAGGAGGTTTTTAGTGGCAGCACAGGGATGGTCACTGGGTTTCACACATGGTGGGACAGAGTTTAAGTTTTAAAAAATCCTTTCCACCTTTTTGACTCAACTCCTGTTTCCTGGCACTTTGTCAAACTTCCCAACCTCAGAGTCAGAGCAGGTTTGCTGCTTCATCCAGACGACTCTGACCTTTGTTACTGTTGGACTCAGTGTGGGGTTTTCTGCTTAGAGGATTGGCTAAAGTAAAATTCGTACATCTGGACGACTGACAAACCACCAGAACTGCAAAGCAACTTTCTTTTTTACAGATGTTTAAAAACTGAGGCCTTCACGTTGGGTCAGATCAGGTCCACTGTGTGGAGGCAAACGGGTGTTTTCAGTCAGGTCTTTATGAACTGGCTCTGTAACAGCAGAGGTCAGTCAACGACACTGCAGGTCTAGTGAACTTCACTGGTGTTGGTTTGTCTCTCTGTCTGGACTGTTGACTGGGACTGTGTTTTCGGACTGGAAGAGAGGTTCCAGAAACGTCTATGTGACGTAAACACAGGTAGTCTGCACAGTCCAGCCAGTCCGGTCTGCACAGTCCAACCAGTCCGGTCTGCACAGTCCAGTCTGTCTTCAGGCTGTAATTATGTGTGTGCATGAAAAGCAAAACCCACAGCTCAGTGTATCTTAGGAATCACGTCCATATCAGACAATTCTGCACCTTGTTGTCGTGAGGTGGACGTTGCCGTGGAGCAGGAGGTGTGTGTGTGCGTGTGTGTGTGTGTGTGTGTGTGTGTGTGTGTGTGTGTGTGTGTGTGTGCGCGCAGCATGTCAGAGGTTTTAATTTAGTGTATCCATGAGCTCTCCCTAACCTGGACCAGTCTGCTGTGCGCAGGTACTGTAGACAATGTTTCTGCTGGATGAGAAGGAAACATCACCTCTGAGGAGAAAACCTGGACCTTCTGTGTTTGAGACCACGATGCTCATTAGAAGTTTGAGACCATGATGCTCATTAGAAGTTAGTTGTGTCAGAATTCTGCCTCGTCTGACTTTTATGACTCTACATCAGGTCTGAGTGAAGAAAAGATCCTCTTCCCTGCTCCCTTCACTCCTTTACTCGTGTTCCAGTTGTTGCTGCTGCTTTTAAAAAGCGCCACACTGGCAGAACCGCAGCGCAGCCAAACTCCCGCCTCCCACGTCAGCTCGGAAACAAAAGCCTTTTGTTTCCCGCCTCTGTCGGACGGCTCAATGAACAGTAGTTTGGCTTGGAGCTTCAGCGCCCCCTCGGACACAAACGTACCCACATGTCGGGCATCTAGTCAGGGTCTGTTCAGGCTTTCTGCTGCAAACATCTGCATTCCTTTAGCATTTCAGAAAACGACTCGGTCGCTCCCTTCCCTCATTTTAGCCTCTGTCCTGGGGAACAGACACGTAGGACAGAAAACTGTTTCTGGTCTAACTGTAGAAATCAGAGTCCATTTTGCATTGAAAGACACTGAAACAGGAAATCCTTTCTCTGAGCTGAGTTGTTCCATATTTAAGAAAACGTTGGCTGAAAGCAGCTCAGTGAGAGGCCATAAACATGTTTACATACAAGGTTCTCCATTGTTCCCCTTCTCATTTGTAAATCATGAAATTCTTTGCTTTTTATGAAGCAGAACATGAAGCTCTATCTGTGGCAGAAACCTGGACATCCCACCGCCTGTTTAGCAGCGTTTTATTGTGAAAGGTGAACGTCAGCTCACACAGGGACAGAGTTAAACTGTAAAGACACTTTTCCTGCTCAACATCCAGCTGACTGTGGTCCTGGTCTGTGTCCCGCACCCTCAGGACTTGATGTTGACCAATTCAGACTACCGCCCCCTGCTGGTATGGAGAGGTATTTACTCTCAGCACATTTAGGACGTACGTGCTGATTGGCTGTCAGGTGGAGTCTGTGTGGTGCGTTCAATGACATTTTTTGGTCCAGACGAAGGCGACGCTCAGACACTGTTGGTTCTTTGCAGTCGGACTCTGCCCTTAGATGTCACCTACACCTGGACTAGCTTTGGACAACGCATGAGTTAAACATTAATGAAACGAGCTGGTGCTCATGAATGTAGTTAATCGGTGCTGACGAAGCCTCGTGTTGAAAAAGGAGCAGTCAGCTGTTTAACTCGTGTCTTGTGAGGGCTCGAAGAGAAACGGGTCTGAAGGAACAGAACAAAAGCCTAACTCAAGTCCACTAACAGCCACTAACAGACTTGTGAAGTCCACAATTACAGAAGAGACGTGAGACACAGACCCTAACCTGAGTCTAACCTGGACCCCAAAACTCAGTGAGAACCTCTGGTTTAAGTCTGAGAAACTGAGGACTGGTCCTCACAAAGCTAGAAGGACAGGTCCACACAGGTCATTAGCTGCAGCTCGTTAGTGTTTCACACATCGAACACATGTCGATAATTAAAGTGAGTCGTCTGCATCAGGCTGGTTGTGTCACATGATGTGTCAGGGAGTGTGGGAGTGTGTAATGTAGCTTCTCACACACACACACACACACACACACACACACACACACACACACACACACACACACACACACACACACACGCAGAAGCCAATAAAACAGCAGGTCATCCCAGTAGCCTGTGCCCAAACTGATCTCACCTCTTCCTGTGTACAAACACACACACACAGCAGTTGTTCAGCCAGAGGAGGAGGTTTGCTCATAGGTTCGTAAAACACAAACAGATGTTGGGTCCAGGTCTCTGCTGTCCTGGTAAAAACCTGCCCTGACCCACGGTGTCTGGGTACTGTGGCAGCTGCTCTACGTTCAGTGACGTTAGGTGTCTTCAGGGCTCAGCAGATGTTTCATGGATCTGGTTGGAGGAAGGTCCCCGGGTCTCATGGGTCTGAGGACGATCACAGCTCAGATGCTGTTCTCTGGTTCTCTGCCGGCACAACAGGAACCACGACTGATGTAGTGTGCTCTGATTGGTCGAGCACTGAGCCAATGAAGCAATCACTAGAGTTCACTGTCAGGTTCTGGTCCTTCTGGTGGGGCACATGCAAACAGATTAACCCTCATCCATCCAGCTGTTTGCTCGTTTGTTCCAGAGGTTGTGGGGAACAAGAGGAAGCAACAGGTTTAGTGAAACCTGGTTCCTTTGTTGAAGGAATCAAACTGGAAGGTCTTCAGAGATTCAGAGAGGCTGAGCTTCTCTCACCTGTAACAGAAGTAAACCAGAGCGACACATCGTCTGTGTGTGTGTTAGTGTGTGTGTGTGTGTTAGTGTGTGTTAGTGTGTGTGTGTGTCTGTGTGTAATGGTGGCAGAATCACTGCTGGCACCGTGAAGGCAGCAGCTTGTCACATATTCGATGGGAGACGTTTCTGCCATTAATTAATTTGCAATGTTAAAATTTCATGAACCTGACAGTTTGTTTCCTGTGTGTGTGTCTGTGTGTGTGTGTGTGTGTGTGTGTGTGTGTGTGCGTGTGTGAGAGAGAACTGGCTTGCAGTGTAAAATCAAGGCCAAGTCCAAGTGAATTAAATTGAATTTATTCACAGAATCTGTGTTGGAGCCTGAAGTTCTCAGCAGATGCTGCTGACAAACTAAAAATGTTATTTTATTGTGATGGACCAGTTAGAGAAACCAGTGGAAAGCTGAGGGACACTACATGATCCTGTTCATTTGTCTCTTCGCTCCTTTGACTTTCCATCAGGGAAAAATCTCAGTTCATCCACTTTTTGTTCTGTAGCAAAACTTTCCCATCAGCCCCAGCTTTGTGCTTAGTGCTAATCAGCATGCTAACCCACAGAATTAAGAAAGTTGTGTTTGTGCTCTGTGGTGCTCCCACCTGAGCAGCTGGACCTCACATCCTGTACGATAAACGCCAGCGTCTGCTGTCGACCTGCTGCTCTAATCAGATCACCGTTATTTCCCACAGGCGGATATCAGCACCGTCATATTTGCATCGTGGGCTTCCTCTCTGCTGTTTCCTGATTGGTGCACACACTCACACCTGACCTGTGTCGGTTGTCTTATCAGCTGCCACTCATCAATGAACCAAATGAGGAAGCTGCTGACACAGTTCACACCAAACGAACCTACTGTCCTCAGGCTGCTTCTCCAACCTGCAGGTCAGACAGTAAAAATCACCGTCAGGCTGGAATCAAATTCTAAATGTGACGGTGTTAGAGCTCAAACCACAAATTATTGTCAGTATGTCAGACGTGGTTCTGCACTAAAATGTCCCATGGGCACTGACGTTATTCGCTAATGCTGATCAGCGATGTCACATAGATGAAGTAAGAACTGTGGTGGAACAGAGGGGGACCTGTGACCTGTCCAGGGTGTACTCCTGCCTTTCACCCAAAGAGAGCTGGGATAGGCTCCAGTAGATCCCTGAGACCCTGGTTAGGATTAAGGGGGTATAGATGATGGATGGAACAGAGGAGTAACGTTCCACTGATGTTGGGCCCAGGTCTCCAGGATTAGTTGGTGTACCTGTAGGAACTATTTCTTTAGCGGCTAAAGGAGAACAGATGGTAAAAACTGCATGAAGATGTTGAACTCTGACAGTGCCCGTCTGTACGCAGTAGTAATGCAGGACAGATGCAGGGGCTGGTTTTCTGGGTCTACAATGGTCCTCAGTGTTCCAGGTGCCACAGCGCTCCTTCTGTGGTTAAAACACCTCAGGGTCCAAACAGCACTGGTCTGTTCATTGATTGCACAGTCAGCACAACACAGGGTTTAAGAGAATCTCACCTGGTCTGTTTGTGTACACGATCCACTGTCCCACCAAAGACCAGAGCTCACATCCACAGTCCCGTGGTTTGGTTCAGCTCAGAGGAAGATGGAGGTTCTAGTTCATGAAGCTGGACTCATGAAGGCTGAACTGATGTTATGGTAGAAAACAAACACACTGATTACTTTATTGATATCTTCAGTTTAATGTAAATTGACATTGTTTCCTTGTCATGTAAATGTAAAATGTGATCTGGTCACAGTTTCCTTCTAATGTTTTGCATAAACTCTGAGAGTCAGAAAAACGTGAGCCGACTAACACACCCTAGTCTTTGCTTACGCTGTTGGCAGTCGAGCTGCATTATGGGTAATGTAGGTGCCAGGTTTAGTAAGGCGTAAACATGGGGTAATGAAAAAAACTGTCTGTGGTTCTGCTGCATCAAGTTCGTGGCACAGTGGATTGTTCCTTTAAAGCTGGGCTCACCAACTGTGGTCCACTGCTGATTACCTGGATCACGTGTGTTCAGCCAATCAGAACCCGGAAGGGCAGGATTGTTAAAAACAAGGAGGGTAGCAGATCTCGAGGACCAGGGTTGGTGAGTCCAGCTTTAAAGGAACAATCCACTGCTTTAACGCCAACTTCCTGTTGATGAGGTACGAGCTGTAACGGACGAGCACTGAGGAAGGTTTCAGTCCTCATAGTGTCTGGGATGGAGTTTTTTCCAAAGAGCTCTGCTCACAGGTCACACAGAGGTCATGGGTCACAGAGGACCGTTATAGAGCAGTGAGTTTGGCCTTTAAATACTTGCTCTAACTGTACAGCTGAAGAGAAACAGCTCAGGACCACGTCTGACATGTTTTCCTGCTGAGGCTCAGCTCTGTTTGCCTTAGATCCAGCTGTCTCAGGTTCACAGCCTCCAGACCGGACTGCAGACCGGACTCAGGCGAGAGCACAAAGACAAACATGAGGCTGTGCTGAGAGGCAGCTTTTAGGCTGAAGCTGAAGCTGATCAAGTACAACAGGATGTTAAATGTTAAAAACGGTGAGAAACTCGAAAACATCTGGAAAACATGGCTGCAGAGTTTTACAGACTATGGAGCTGCCTCAGCAGCTTCTCTCTACGTGGGATTTGTTGGGTTTTGCCTTCGTGCTGTAACATCTCGACGTCCTGTTCGACATATTTCACTGCTGGGACTGAACTGGGTGCAGTGAGGTTCCTGGTTCTGAATGTGGGGAAGTGGATGAATGTGACACCAGTCAAGTTTGTCTTGGATAAGTGAGGGTTAAAGCGCACACACACACACACACGTGCACGTGCACACCGGTGTTTGTGACGTTTCCAGTGCGTTGGCTGTGGTTTTGGCTGTGGCCGAGGCTGAAATCAACGGAGGCCACTGTTACTCGGAGCAAGAGGCGAATCGTTCTTTCCACTTTCCATCTCAGCTGGTCTGTTTTCATTTCGTGTGACGGGCGTTGCAGTCTAACATGATTTATATTTCTAAATCATTCGAACCCAAAAAATCAGAACTCATCACATTAGCTTCACCTCTCAGGTTCAGCACAGAGTCTCAACTGGAACTGGTTATTCAGGGCTGTGGGAGCTGTGCTGGTGGTCACTACAGTGTCTCTGCTGTCTCACATACAGGAAACATATTTTTATCTTTTAAAAATCAAATCTGCCTGATTTTCTTTATAAAAACTGACTTTTCCAAATTTGTTCCTGCATGTGCATGCTTTGTGTTTTGTGGTACTTGAAGGAAACAGGTCTGCTGATGGAGGGTTTTGATGTGATGCTGGAAATGAAGACTTCTGTCTTAATCAGTTTTCTCTGCATTAATTGATTGACTGGGTCCTCTCTGGACTGCTGAACCTTTCGCTAACTGCACAACTTCTCTTGTCCTGTATCCTCTTTCTTTTCTTGCGATTCCTGGAGTGCCATCTTGTCTTCTCTGATCTTGTCCCATTTTTAAAATGGTTTAGTCTTCTGAATCCTTCAAGTCCTCAACACATTTTGATGTGGGGTAACTAACGAGGCTGCCTCTCGCCCGTTTCGACTGTGCTTGTCCTTGAAACCTACTGTACCCACTTACCTTTTGGTTTTACTGGTGGAAGATGTTTACCTCCCTTATCTGTTTTCTCAGGTCTTGTCTTCTCTTCTGATGGTCACTATCCACTTCTTGTCCTGATTCTTTGTGTCCTCGTCTACTAGCATCTTGTCATCTTGTGATATTACCTGTCTGAAAGTTCACGAATGTGTCATCCTTCCATCACCTCCAGTTCTAGGCTGCAGCTCCACAAACTGCAACTTGGTGCTGACGGAGGCCGAGGGGAGAATCACGTCACCCTGCTACCCCCAGAAATACCCCAATTCGCAGGCCTGTAAGTGGACCCTCCAGGCCCCCGTTGGCTTCATCATCCAGCTCTACTTCCTGGACTTTGACTTGGAGGAGGCACCGGGCTGCATCTATGACCGGGTTGTGGTCAACACAGGGAACACCGGCGTTAAGTTCTGTGGTCCGACGGCTAATGGGCTGACGCTGAACTCGACAGGAAATGTGATGGAGCTGTCCTTTAGCTCTGACTTCAGTGTGCAGAAGCGGGGGTTCCATGTTAGCTACCGACACGGTAGGTTCAGGCCCAGACCTGCTGTCCAGGTCTGGGAATTGTTTAGACACAAAGTTAACATCTTAGCCGCTGTAACTCCAGTCAGATTCCTGATAGGAGGAATCTGACTGGAGGTTTGCAGCAGGTGAATGATGCTTTAAAAATAGTCAAGTCTGACTTTTCAGAAAACTGACCAGTATGTCTATTCAGTTTATGTTTCAGAGGCTCAAAGAGGTTTAATGAACCCAGAAGCTGATCATTATTGATTTTACATAACAAATCCCCAACTCTGCCAGACTCACAGACACAGTCAGGGACCAGCTGGTGAACATAGAGGAGCATTTAGCGGCTAAAGAGCCAGAGGTTTCCCTCAGGAGGTGATGGAGACCAAACTCAGAGCTCAAACTGAGGGAACACTGGGCTGAGACTCAGCAGGTGGACAGATGAGATAATCACCTTGGTCTAGATTTGGAAATTAGTATTTTTATGTATATGAGAGCTTCATGTGGAGATTATGGGCTTTTGTCAAACTGTGTTAAGCTAAAAAGGTGCCAGAACATGTTCTACATATTTAGGTTCTAACAAAGATGTTTTGAATAATAACTAAGGAGAGCCAAGCCCAAACTACACATTATAATTTTTACTCTACAACGGGGAAAGATTCATGCAGGTTCTATTTCTACTCAGATGTTCAAAAACTGGTTGATTAGTCCAAATAAACGTTACCTCTGGTGTTTGACTCGGCGTCTATGGTCAGTGACTCAGAACAGTGTTGTCTGTGTGTCTGACAATTTAGCTGTGGCACTCTCCATAAGATCGTGAAGATACGAAGCCCATTAGCAGCAGAACAGGGTGTGTTCCTGGTGTCGTGTTCAGATTACAGTCTAGTCTGCATCAAGCGAAGTGTGTCCGTCAGACATGATGTTAGTGTCCGTTGGTTGTGCAGCTGCTTTGTCAGCAGGAACCACTTCACAGAGATCTGATTTCAGCGTGAACCCACAGAGATCGTTGGTTTCAGCATCTCACACAGCGTCGCAGTCTGAGTGGCGACTCGGTGGCTCTCACACCACCGTTTGGTGTTGCGGTGCATGCTTGCGAACGTGCTTTGTTGCACGTTTTTGAGTGTTTTTGCGTCTGTGCGGTGTTTTTCCATTACACACTGGTTGTTAGTGCTTGTTAGAGCCAGAGTCCTTCTGCTGGGAACAGCTCTGTGACAGTTTCAAAGACACAAGTTGGAAAAATAAAATGTGTGTTTGGGAAAACAACAACAAACAACTTCATGTGGCAGTGACTCAAATATTTATTCAGGATATGAAGCAAACAAAGTTCTGTACACACACATTGGTCTAATTACACTTTTAGAAATATTCAGTGTCAGTTAAAAACAATAATGAAACCATTTAACTTTCCTTCTCTCCTACATCTGCTCCATTTTTCCTTCCACCTCATGTTCTTTATTTATTTTCTCTTCTTAACTTCTCAACTTTTTATTCTACTGTTCTCTCAAGTTGTTTCTTCTTCCCTGGTTTTTGTTGCTAATTTCTTCACATTATTTTCTCCTTTTCTCTATTTCTTTACTTTTTTCTCATCTTTATAATTTGCTTCCTTTTCTTTCTTTCCATCTTTCCCTCCTTCATGCCTCCATGCACTTTCTTCATCTTCTTCCTCTTCCCTCTTCTTCTCTTCCGTCCACCATCTCCAATCTCTTCGGTCCAGTTGCTGTGGCCCTGAGGAACCAGAAGGTCAGCATGTCCAGCAGCGCCAACAGGGTCATCGAGGTCTTCAGATCCACTTCCATACCGACACTCAATCACCTGACCGTCTGCTTTGAGGTGGCGCGTACCAGCCACAAACAGGTATCACACACACAAACAAACAAACAAAACAGGAAGGGCTGATGAAGACTTCCTTTATCTATTAAATACAAATGTCAGTGACTTCAGCTGAAATGACACCATTAAGACTCTGGTCTGCAGAGAAAGGCCCCTGATCCACCTACAATATATTTCTTCTTGAACATTACTTGACAATGAAGTTAAGTGTTAAAGTGTTAAATAACTTGCACACTGAAAAGGAAGTAAGAAGACCCTTGAGTTAAGTTGATCCTGCAGTAACGAAGAGCTGTCTTTGCTCCTGGACAGGCAGAGTGGTTCTTCACCTACTATGACACCCAGGGCAACACAGCGCTGAGTCTGCGCTCCGACCAGAGCGGCATGAAGCTGACGGTGGACAGAGTGGACTGTTCCATTAGCTCCATCATCTCCTCCACTGACTTCACCTCCGCCATGAAGCATTTCTGTGTGCTGTGGACGTCATCGACCGGCCAGGTGGCCGTTTATTTCCACGACACCTACAAGACCCAACCCTGCCACACCTCCAGCGGGCACTTTGTGTTGGGCGGTGGACAGTTCGTGTTAGGAGGTGAGCCCAGGCTTATATTTTCTGAAATCAAATCATTTGTTGAGGTCAAAGAGTTTTTAGTTGTGCAGTTTCATATCCAGGAGGCTTTACCAGTCACAGAGTCATCAGAGTCGGTTTGAAACCAGACTGACTGAGTGAAGATGCAATTCATTCGCTTATATTTCATTTAAATAGGCACAGTATTGTGTTCACTGACCTCTGCTTCAACACAGACAAATTTATCATTTGATTGGTGAGTGTGTCGAATAAAAATTCTGCTTATGGGACAGAATCATTCCATCCAGGAAGAATATGGAAGACTTTTAGATGTGAGGATTTATTACATGTATTTAATTATGACGAAGGTGTTTGTTGACATTTTACAGATGAATTAATAATGAAAATTATTGCTAATTGTTTCTGTCACGAGAAATTAACTTGTAGTGTCTCACCTGCTGATCTAATCGCTCACAAACGACTGAGGATGTTATCAACTGTCGGGTTGTTGAGATGTTTTATTCTGGGCCAAAGTCGTACATGACCGTTCAAACAGCTGACAGTCTGACGAGGCCTGCTGCCTTAAACCCCCTCAGGATAAATGTGATCTTTGGTGGCTGAAAACTGTCCAACGTGTGATGTCTGCGTGCTGTCTGCGTGGCGACTGTGTGCTGTCTGCGTGCTGTCTGCGTGGCGACTGTGTGCTGTCTGCGTGATGTCTGCGTGGCGACTGTGTGCTGTCTGCGTGCTGTCTGCGTGCTGTCCGCATGGCGACTGTGTGCTGTCTGCGTGATGGCTGTGTGCTGTCTGCGTGATATCTGCGTGCTGTCTGCGTGATGTCTGCGTGCTGTCTGCGTGGCGACTGTGTGCTGTCTGCGTGATGTCTGCGTGGCGACTGTGTGCTGTCTGCGTGCTGTCTGCGTGCTGTCCGCATGGCGACTGTGTGCTGTCTGCGTGATGGCTGTGTGCTGTCTGCGTGATATCTGCGTGCTGTCTGCGTGATGTCTGCGTGCTGTCTGCGTGATGTCTGCGTGCTGTCTGCGTGGTGACTGCGTGCTGTCTGCGTGCTCTCTGCGTGCTGTCTGCGTGATGTCTGCGTGATGTCTGCGTGCTGTCTGCGTGCTGTCTGCGTGCTCTCTGCGTGCTGTCTGCGTGATATCTGCGTGCTGTCTGCGTGATGTCTGCGTGCTGTCTGCGTGATGTCTGCGTGCTGTCTGCGTGGTGACTGCGTGCTGTCTGCGTGCTCTCTGCGTGCTCTCTGCGTGCTGTCTGCGTGATATCTGCGTGCTGTCTGCGTGATGTCTGCGTGCTGTCTGCGTGATGTCTGCGTGCTGTCTGCGTGGTGTCTGCGTGCTGTCTGCGTGCTGTCTGCGTGCTCTCTGCGTGCTCTCTGCGTGCTCTCTGCGTGCTCTCTGCGTGCTGTCTGCGTGATGTCTGCGTGATGTCTGCGTGCTGTCTGCGTGATGTCTGCGTGCTGTCTGCGTGCTGTCTGCGTGGCAACTGTGTGCTGTCTGCGTGATGTCTGCGTGATGTCTGCGATCTTTCTGCGTGCTGTCTGCATGGTGACTGCATGGTGACTGCGTGCTGTCTGCGTGCTCAGGGCCAATCAACTTTGACGGGTACATCTACAACCTGCGGCTGTGGGATTACACCATGACGGTGGAGCAGCTCCACGCGTTGACCTGTGGCATGGTGGGAAACATCATCGACTGGGACAGCATCCGCTGGAACATCCCGTCCACCGTGGCCGAGACCGACACCTCGCTCAGCTGCAGTGAGTACAGCAAACACCCACAGTCTGCTGCTGTCTCTAATACTCACTAGAGAACAAATATGGATTCATCCGCCACTGAAAATAGTCCCTAATGCGGTGCGTGGTTAAAGACTACAATGAGCAGCTGATTCAGGACTTACCTCCCTGAGAGCAAAGTAAATGAAACTAATCAAAAACTCAAGAAAACAGTGTTTTATACGATGCAGCAGAAGAGCATCATGTTTCAGCCTGTTACTATCAGGGTGGAAAATTACAACCAGACTTCAGCCAAATTCTGGCCAGTTGTGACTGCAGCTGGTTAGTTCATTGACTCCAGCGACTGGTTTGGCTGCTGACTGATCTTCTGACTCCTGCTCTGTTCTAAAAACCCAGTTGGCTGGTGAGACACACCAGAGCTCATGGTCAAAGTCCTGCACAAACGCAGACATGGTGGTGATTTAAATGTTTTCAAGTTAGTGCGTTTCCTGCGAGGCTTTTCACAGTACTGATTAGCACATTAGCATCAAACGCACATTATGCAGACGCATGCAGGCGCACTGAAGACCTGAACCGAGGTTACATAATGGAGCGATTATTCACTGTGTTTAAATGTTAACCAGAGGAGCCTCTTAGTCCTCTCATGCTGTAAATGAGTGTGTAGCCGCAGGAGGTTAGCCACAGTGGTTTCAGTGTAATTCCTGCCAACGCTGTGCCCAGGAGGCCTGTGTGTGTGTGTGTGTGTGTGTGTGTGTGTGTGTGTGTGTGTGTGTGTGTGTGAGTGTGTGAGTGTGAGTGTGAGTGAACTGACTTCATCTTTTCTCACTCCTTATGAAACGTTATTTGTTGAATGAAATGCTAATGCTAATTGATGGAGGGATGAATTGTGGAGGCAGCCTTGTGTTCGGGTCACTGAAACACAGTATCTTTGATTTTAGTGAAGAAACATCAAATGTCACAGCAAAGAAAATGTGAATTACCGGAAAAGACACAACAGTTTCAGAAGCTGTGACATGTAAAGACGTTAGAGTCGTGATGGGAAAGGTCTTTGTGTCTGATGTTTGTTTTCAGTGAAAAGCTGAAGCTGCTTTAACGGTTCAGGTTGTCCATCCAAACGGTGACTGGTTCTTTGACGCTTGTTACATATTTCTGAGGGATGTGTCTAATTCCTGGACCTTCAGACAACCTTCATGTTGTGCTTGTCTGGCTGTTTGACCCTCCATGTTTAACCCGTGACTGACTGATTGCGTCTGTTCTGCCTGTGAAATTGAACTGACTGTTTGACCTCGTCGTCATTGACTGATCGCTGATCTCTTCTCGTATCACCTGACGACCACTAACCTGTCTGCTTCCCTCACTGCATTCATTTAACTTCTGCTACGCCAACTAGTGGTGAGTGCTGCTAATGACATGCTGTGTGTGTGTGTGTGTGTGTGTGTGTGTGTGTGTGTGTAGCGTGGCATGTGCTAACTGAGCTATGATGCATGGATCTTTAAAATGCTGATAAATGACCTCATGAAGTATGAAAATGTATTTTACCATATTATTGGACCCTGGTACTGGGCTTTCAGCTGGTTTCATGTGGACCTGGCGGTTGGAGGTGTCACAGTCCTGGACCAGTCCTGGTTTGTTGTAAATGTGACAACATGGGCCTATTTAACGACATTAACGGGGCCACATTTACAGATACTGGGGCCACAGGTTTCATAATGACACACGTCTCCACTGATGAGTTTTGAACTGACCCACAGATCTGATTCGGGCTGGAGACAGCAGTCTTCTCCTTCCTCCTGTTTCTCTGGGCCTGCTGGATGTGGGGCAAAGAAACTGGTTCATCACATCAGTGTTTGTGCCAAAACAATCACTTCATTCATTGATCAGCAGACAACAGAGACTCTGCCTCTCACGGCCGCACTGATTGTAGAAGAAGTAGGAAACACAGGGGGACTTGGGTGATCCCTGCGGGGCCGGGGCCTATTTGCAGCAGCGGCAAACAGACACAGGATCAGTTTGGGAAACAAAAGGTGATAATAGTGAGTCCACATTCCCAGACTGATCCAAAATGATCCGATGTCACGGGTTTTTCCAGCGCGGTGGGGGGGCTGTGGGGACGGAGTGAGACGGCGTGTTTGTCTTCACGAGGACATTTGTAGAGCTGAAACAGTCAGAGCAGATGGGTGAGGTGAGGTTTAAAGCCGGTGCTGTTTTGACAGACCACTTCACAGCCTCAGATCTCACAGACTTTAACATTTTCCATTCTTCAGTAATGGACGTTTTATGGCTGCTGGCTGACACACTCTCACGGCTTTGACGTTTACTGACTTTAATGATACGGTTTCTGTGGGCAGCCTGGCCTCTCTCCTGGACACACGGAGGGTTTCATGTTGGAATCTGTGCTGAGCAGGAGGAGAATGGCAAAGTAAATATTTAACACCGTGTCCTCGGTGGGAGAGAAACACGAAACTGAAACAGATTCTCTGTCACACACGAGACAAACATGTCCTCATTACCTTAGTAAAACAGTCTGTGCTGTGATTAGACGCTAAAACCTAAAGCTCCCACCTACACAAGGGAATTAAAACCGAAAGATTCAGTCTGCGTCTTTTTAAAGGACGCCTTGTCCAGTCCGCACTGGATTTTCAGCCTGCACTTTGTTTACATTGGACGCTTCCTTTTTACGAGGCGGCCGAAGCTCTGGACCCTGTGAAGCAGTTTTCTGTTGCTCCCTGCTCTGGTGTTGATGGAGGCTCAGAGCGAGCTGTCGCCAGGCGCCTGCTGAGCCCAGTGTGTTTATATCTGTGTGGAACGAAGAATGAGTCTATGTGTTTGTACATGTGTCTCCAGGCTCCCCGAGGGAAAGCGCTCAGCTTTATTATGAGCCTTGTGCTTGTGAGCGCTTTGTGCCTGAGGTCGTCTTTCTGTCTGTGCACCAGGTAGTAAACTGATGGTCTGAATGGTCTGATGACTGAACACTGAGCCTCTCCATCAGGCTTTAGTGTGAGATGATGTGGTCTTTCCCCAGCTGTAGCACAGGATGAGCTGTGGAGGAAAACAGGCCTTGGTTCTAAGTTGGTTCAGCAAATCCTAACTAACTAAAATGTGTATTTCATAAATGTTTAGGCTAAACTAAACAGGAGACAGCCTCGTCTCTGCAGGAACCCTGAACCCTGAACAGTTCTGCGCCCGTTCAGAGCGAATGCAGGGAGGGGTCCGAGGTGGAGGTCGGGGTGGTGGCTGGTGCACATCAGGCTTTCATCAGAGTTTGTGTCCTGTCAGACTCAGTCTTTCCCAGCGCTCCCAGTGTTGTAGCTGTCCAGGCTTCAGCATAGTTTCTTTACAAAACCACAAGCTTTTCCTCTTCACGCTGCTGTTGACGTGTGCAGACATGATGGAAAGCAAGAATTTAATAAAGTGTTGGCACTGAATGAAATGGTTTCACCAGGAGCCAGGGACAGAACAGATTTGAGTGAAATGAGCCTTTACAGCTGGAAGCTTCTGTGTCCAGGCAAAGTTTCTTCTCGCTGATGCCGGCCCTGTGGCGGTCAGTACCACATCAGTTAATCTGGTCTGGGCCAATAGTACGAACTTTCCTACACGGGAACCAGCAGGAAGATGCTGTTTGGCGTCTACACTCGTTGGTGTGTGAGGGCATCCTCTCCAGTGAGAGCTGTGTGAGAGCTGATGGAGAACTGTGGCATTTCCACAGCAGGCTCTGAATAAGAAACGACACGACCCGCTCTTGGAAACGTTGACTGTGCCAGGCCACAAAGAGATGCTGGCTGGTCTTTGGCTGGCGTGTCTTTGGCTGGTCTTTGGCTGGTCTTTGGCTGGCGTGTCTTTGGCTGGTCTTTGGCTGGTCTTTGGCTGGTCATTGGCTGGTCTTTGGCTGCTCCGAACAAGATGTTTCTGCAGCGAGGCCCAGGCAGCTGTGCTGGGAACGACACTGTACTGACGTGATTTAAAATGTTCGACCACTGGTCTGTGTGAAAACGCTGCAGAATGAGACGTGAGCTGTGGCTCCCAGGGGCCGACCGTGAACAGTAAACATGTTTGTCCAGTCCTGACAGGGAATTACAACACGCTGCCTGGTGTTGACTCATTTCATTAATTAGACTTCATTAGTTTCTGTCAACACAGCTACGCCCTGAGAGGAAACAGTGCTTTATTATTTGACTGATGCATTACTTCCCAGAAAATATAACAGGCCTAATCAACCTGAATGATTAGCTGTGCTTGCAAAAATCGCAGGGAACCGTGTGCACGGTTTTCAGAGACCACAGGGAGATGGTGGGTTCTACCTGCTGCTGGATGAGCCGGTGAATTAGAGCTCAGTGAGAGTCGACCCACCCTGTCTGTGTTGCACAGCAGCAATAAGAAGGATCTACAGAGAACAGGAACAGAGGGAAGACAGACTCTGTCCACAGCTGGCTCAGTATTTCTGTGTGTCCTGTAGCTGCCTCAGGTCTGTGAACCGGTCTCTGCTCTGACCCCTGGCAGGGCAGCTGGGAGAGTTTGGACCCAGCTCCGTACGAACAAGGACAGTCTGAGAAATGTTGTAATGATGTAACATTAAACTTTCTCTTTACTACACTGGCCCAGACCACAAGTTACTGACTGGTCCAGATCCATACAGTCCCCGGTCCCCTCTCTGCTGCAGAAATGGCTCAGACAGAAGGTAAAAGTCTTGGTCTTACAGTGAACTGCAGCAGAGATGAAGAAGCAAATGGATGAAGAAACTAAATAGAAGCAGCTCTTGATGCTGTAAACACAGTTTGTCAGACTGAAATCAAACATCAGAGCTTTGATCCTGCAGCCGATCAATAATGGAAGTTTTGTGAGCTGGTACCAAACTGTCCTCAGAGTCATTTTACTGTCACTTTGTGCCACATTATTATGGAAATAAACTCTCGGCACATTTCACTGCGTTTTGCTGAGCACTTGGTGTGATGGTTGGCACCGGCTTCTGCAGTAACATCAGATCCACAATCAGTAATGAGGGACAATAAAGGGCATTTTATTAAAACTAGATTTGAATTACACGATAAATATAGTTTGTGCACCAGCCTCCACCAGCATCATTCGCTGTGTGAATTAACATGTTGCCCCCTGATCGTTGTAACTGATTAACCTCTTTGTTTTTAATCTTCCCTCGTCTCCCTGAAGGTGTCTCTCCTCCCAGCAGCGCCCTCGTCACTACCAGCTGTGCCTCCCCTGGACTGGTCTGCCCAGGTAGGACAAATAAACGCACCTCCGCTGGCAACACTGACTTTGCAGCTGCTACTAAAAATAACACGAGCCTTTAAAAGACCTTATTCACTCCCCAGAAATGCATCTTGGGTGATATTTCCCTCTTCTTCATGTCCACCATGTAAAAACAATGGAGGCCTGATGTGGGCAGATGTTCAGTTTCAGTTTCAGTCTGACTTTAGTTTGTAGGGGATGGATCAGAAACATGAATCAATGAATTGATGTAACTTTAGTCTGGAGGTTATTTTTCTTAGTTTTTGGGGCATGTTCCACACCAAACCAGCTGATTACAGGAACCATGATTTAGAGACTAGAGAAGAGCCAAGGCTCTAAGGACGGAGGATGTCGGGCGCAGAGGGAATGAAGGAAGTCCAACGAGGACAGGACTCTGGAACCGAGAGGCTCGTTCTGTCTGTTCTCAGATAATCTTGTCTGCACATGAGAGAAATTGTGTTTGAAGGGTGAAATGCAATAGGCTGCACTGTGGAGGAGAAATACTCTGGTAATGATCTTTTCCTTAAATGAGCGTCTGTGTCCTGAGCGGAACATCCATGACGGGACCAGGGAGTCGGGTTCTGTTCGGCTGCAGCAGCCAGAACCGTTCAAACAGAACACTCTCCATGACCCTGGAGAAAATCTAAAAGCAGCCAATCACCTTTGCTCTGCGGGGGTCACATGATCTGGCACGTACCAGTGAGACTCGATCAGAACAGCTGGGTGCCAATTAACCATGTGAACCAAACCCGCCCCCTAAATGTCAGTTCCCACTATGGGACCTGACTATGGTGGCCCCAGAGGGACATTTTTGAAAGGTCAGTTTTGTGGGACTGTGCTGCTGAGAGCAAGTTAAGCTGCAGCTTGTATTGCAGAATAAAAATGACCACGGCAGGTCGGCAGGCCAAACTGGTCTCTAGAGTCTGGGTCCGCTACAGAGCGGCACCCCCCGAGCAGCTGGGGAATCAGTGTCCTGGTCTTTTCATTGAGTGCCAAGTTTTGGGACCCGAGCCCCTGGAAAGATGCAGCCGACTTAAAATAATGAAAAGAGACAGGACAAGATTGTGTTATTTAGAGTAGTATGACTGCAGTGTGAAGTATTTTCCTATTCCAGACCTGACCTGGTTCCTCTCGACAGGTTTAATTGTGGGTATCACAGTTTTTAGACACTCAGCTGTTAAATTAGCCCATTTTTAGATTTAGGACCAAACACAGTTGATGCTGGTAAAATGTGGTCATCTCTTTGAGTTTGTGTGATGTTTTCTGAGCATATTTGTGCTGAGGATCGATGTCAGGTTGTTGTTTAATCCAACTCTGAGGATGAAAGTGTCAGAAAGCGAAGTTTCTCCTGTGTGCAGCTGCCTGAAGATGACCTGTGGTCGAGCTGCTTCACAGCCATTCACCATCCTCTGCATCTTTTTCTCTCCCTCCTCCCAACCCCTCACTACCGCCAGCCGCTTCCTCTCCCGCCACCTCATCCACTGACTCCACTAACACCATCCCTGCTTTTAACGCCAGCGCCTACGGTAAGCAACTCTGGTCCTCGCCCTCCGCCTTCTCCTGCAGCCCAGTCTCCCTCTGACTCCTTTTTTTTTCCATCTGTGGCTTTTTACACCTCAGTTCTTCACAGTTTCGCCTCATTTGTCTTCGTTTTTCACTCTGTCCTTTGATTTTGTTCCTCCCCAATCTGGTTTTTCCACTTCCTTCCTTCTGTAGCTGTTCTCGTGTCGTTCAGCCGCTGTGCTGATCGCCTCTTTATTTTGTATCATTTCACAGCTACAAACTGTTTCACTCTTCATGCCCCTGTGAAAAGTGAAACCCTGTTATTCATGTGTTCACTCTGTTATTCGTCAGTTAATTAACCTTTCTCTCTTGTTCTTTTTCCATCTGAAAAGTGGGTAAGTGAATGTATTTATTGAATCAGGTCTCAGGTAATGGGGATTTTGTTGATCTAATAAGGGACTGGAGTTCTGTGGAGCTCAGCTAAAGTGGGAAACTCTTTACTTGGCACAGAGTATGTTCTTTAACCAAAGCATGTGGGCGGGTTTCATATGATAAGTATGTGTGTGTGTTGGATTAATGAAGATCTGCACCTAAAAAGAGTGTTGGCCAGTCTGGACCTGCATCATTTAAAACCAGTTTGTTGTTCCTCTCGCTCTACTGGGACCTTGCCATCTCTAGTCCTCCATCCCATCCCTCCCGTCCCTCCCCTCCCCCCCATCCCTCCCATCCCTCCATCCACCATCCCTCCATCCACCATCCCCACCAATAGCATGCCTCTAACCCCAACCGTCAGCACCGCCACCACCAGCACGACCAGCTCCTCCTCCTCTGGTAAGGCTTCACCTGCTCGGCCGCCTTGTTGTTTTTTCTGGATTATGTCTCACCGACTGACTGAAAACCTGAATCTGCACTGACCCGTCGATGCTTTTGGGAAACTGCTCCCTGCTTTGACTGAGCCTGAGCTTGTGTCGTTAATGCAGTGAGGTTGTGTTTTGTGTTAACTCACTTACTGTATTGTGCTGATCAGCTGTGCCTACCACTGCCATCACCATCACTAGCAGCACTGTTACCCCTGCATCTACCCCTGCATCTACATCTACCCCTGCATCTACATCTACCCCTGCATCTACCCCTGCATCTACATCTACCCCTGCATCTACCCCTGCATCTACATCTACCCCTGCATCTACCCCTGCATCTACCCCTGCATCTACCCCTGCATCTACATCTACCCCTGCATCTACATCTACCCCTGCATCTACATCTACCCCTGCATCTACCCCTGCATCTACATCTACCCCTGCATCTACATCTACCCCTGCATCTACCCCTGCATCTACATCTACCCCTGCATCTACATCTACCCCTGCATCTACATCTACCCCTGCATCTACATCTACCCCTGCATCTACCCCTGCATCTACATCTACCCCTGCATCTACCCCTGCATCTACATCTACCCCTGCATCTACCCCTGCATCTACATCTACCCCTGCATCTACATCTACCCCTGCATCTACATCTACCCCTGCATCTGCTGCACCCAGCACCCCCCAGGGTAAGGTAGCTGACCATTTATCAGACGTCCTGTACTCACATAGATATTTTATTCACATGCATCAGTCCCACCACAGTTCGACCGAGGTTAGCAGGCTGTTCTTATCTAGGAAGAGGTGCACTACGTGCACCAATAACCTGCACACGCATCAGTGCACGTTGCCTCTGCAGCATGTGTCTGTTGAGATGTCATGACATTCTGTGGTTGTGTATTTCCTGTAGCCCCCCAGACGTCCAGCAGCGTGCCAGCCGTTTCCTCTGCTACCACTAACAGCCCAGCTACTAACCCACCAGCACATGGTAAGAGCACCAGTGCCAGAGAGACATTCGATTTCCACAGAACCTGCTGCAGAGACCCGACAGGATCCGACACGGCACCGGATCCTGTTTAGAAGGTTGGGGGTCTGCAGGTCTTTATCAGAGCTGACAGCAATAACTCAGAGCAGTAAAGCTGCTGTGATACTGTAATACAGGGAGTACTGCAGGACGTCAACAGTCATGGGGTCAGGAGTAGTTAGAATATGAATCCAGTTAAACCGTGGATGATGAGGAACAGAACAGTTTCTCATTTGCTTTGGTTTAGACGTGTTGGTAGAAAACTGATTTGCATCCTGTTCTTCAGATGCTCCTGTGGATCTGAGACATTTTGATTTCAGCTCAGTTCTGTCCACGTTCTAAACCCCTGAAACCACCAGCACCGTGCAGTGTGCTGTGAGAATGTCTTTCCTTTTTGCTCCTCAGATTCTCGTCTTTTGTTTTTTGGCTTCCTCCATTTCCCACGTTTCTCCTGTTTCCTCCCCACACACAGCTGCAGGAACAGCGACTCCTCTGCTGACAGTAACTACTAACCAACCAACCACTAACACTGTCGCTGCTGCTGCGTCCTCAGGTAAGATGCTCTTGCATGCCTTCAGTAGAGCGGCCTGTCTGTCTGAAGCCTTTGGTTGGTTGTTATTGAATCTGCTGCTGTTTGAATCAGTGGTCCTGACGTATAAAATCATATTTTACTAGATTTTGTTTCGTCTTGTTGTGTCGTCTTTGTCATTTGGTTCAGGTTCTTCGTTATTGCCTGGAACAGCTGCCACTAACAATTTAATCAGTAAAAACTAACCTCGTTATACAGGTGCTCGTTTGGTTGGTCTCTTATGGTCACATGGTACACTCTTTAATTCATCTCTCGTTAATTCATCTTTATTTTGTGTTGCCTGTCTCATGTTTTGATCCTCATGTTTTTTTCTGGTTCTCTGATGAGAAAGTGACAAAAGATGTTTCTCCATTTGCTTTTTAATCTCTGCTGAAATGCTTTTACTTTTATGTATTTTTGGACATCGATCCTGGCGACAGAGGAGGAGACAACTGTTGCTGCTGTTACTCTTCAGCAGCCTGCAGACTTTGCTTCCCAGTCCAAGCCACTGGCCTCTGGTCCCGCTGCTCTCCACAGAAGGCATGTTTTTGGACTAACTGCTGCTGGACTTTTTTCCCACACACCTCCACCTCCTTCAGCCCTCAGAAGCCGAGAAACAAGGCCTGCTTTCATTCCCAGCAATCCTGGACGGGCCTCTCTGCGTAGGACCCTTGTATCTGGTCAGCTGAGTCCTCCAGGCCAAACTCCTAGGCCCCCCCATCCAGTGAATCAGCCCAGACTCTCAGCTCCGGCTCCCCCAGCTCCACCTGAATCCTCTCGCCCTCGGCCTCCAGCCTCCCTCCCCAGGCCCCCACGGCATCGTAGCTCCAAGACCTCCTTAGGGTTCATCTCCACGCCATTGATCTGGCAGGGGAGGAAGAGGCCGACTAGAGGAAGACATCCGACTCCCACTGAGCCACCTCTCAGACGGGTGGTTCACATCACAAAACCTGAACTCAAATCCACAGCCCGGCCTACAAGAGGATTCAGATACTCACCTGGATTCACACCTGGCCTGAAAAACTCAACACACATGTTGGGATATGCAGTGCACACAACTAGTCACTTACCTGCACCAGCTCAGCCTACATCACCGTCACACTTAACACACCAACCAAACTCCAACATGGAGACCCCTGCAACCAGTCTAGAGTCCGAACACCTTCCTGCAGCAGGGGTTTTGTCATCTCCATGGGTGTGTAGAGAGGGGGCTTTAGATCCAAAGGAGTCTTCATCACCCCTGTCATCATCATCATCAGTCAGCAACAGAAAGAACAAACCTCTAGTGCCACAGGTAAGCCTGAGTGGTGGGGAAAACCAAACAGCTGCAGTGAGAAACTGGACTGAACCCCTGAGTGCTGAGTCCTCAGTGGGGACCGGGTCGATCGTGTATGATGCTTTTATCTTGTATGAGCTTGATGCTGCCTTCCCTTTGGACGAACCTTCCACCATCTCTCCAGTCATCATCAGCCCTGACGTACAAAACCAACAGTTCAACAAGTCGGAGCCTCGTCGCACTTTCTCTCCTGTCACACGCCCCTTCACTGCTTCTGAGCGAGGACATTTGCTCGTCCAAACACGTTTCCATGACGACTCAGAAAGTCTATCGAGTGATTTGCTAGTGGGCAGCGTGCTTTCTCTAACCCACTCAGACAGATCGATGCCAAGAACAGTTACATCCATCAACCGGTCTCAGATCCCTCCAGGAACTGTTTCTCAGACTTCGACAGGAGATCAAACCCACCACAGCCTTTCAAACAACACTAGTTCAAGTGGACACAAGCTAGAGGAAAGTCTCTACCCACAAGCTGCCACTCAACAACTGGAAACACTGACTTTTCAACTAACCCCATCTCTCCTCATTCCCTCCCTTCCATCCCTTCGCTCCGTGCAGCCAACGCCGTCTCTTCCTGTGGTACAACAGAGCTCCTCTGTTTTCATCACACAGGAGATTTTCCCTAAACACATCTTTTCTTCTTCAGTGCAGCAGCAGCAGGAACACGTAGAGCAGATTTCCCATTCCTCACCACCTTTAAAGCCACTGGACAGTCTGTACCAACCAGACGGAAGTGCAGCAGCCCGAAGTACAGACGGACAGAGAGGCTCGTCCATGCAGCTCGTTCCCCGAAGAACTTTATTCTCTCTTTCTCCTGTTTTTACTGAAACTTCTTTTTCCAACCCTTTTGTGTCTCCTCCTGACATCATCCCTCACTGCTCCTCATCTTTACGATTCCCATCCTCCTCACCTCCTTCCTCCTCTAACACTCTCACTCCTGCCTCACCCCTCTGGTCCCCCACCGCTCCTCTTCCACCCTCTCTTTCAGAAACTGACGGTGTTGTTGAATCTGTTCACGTTCCAGAGTCAGGAGTTAGCAGGGACTTTCGGCCTTCTGCTTTATTTTTCCTTCCTTCATTGCTGTCTCTTCCTGTCTTTTCTAAAGCCCATAGTGAACCTGAAATACCACAGATCCCTGATTACCATTTACTCCCTGCTGAAAGGTCTTCTAACAATTTATCAGAACATTTCAGATCATATAACCCTAAGGTGAAGGCTAATCAGCTCCTTCATGCAGGTTCATTAGTCAGTTCAGCTGGGATTCCTATAGACCCAGCCTTTAGTCAGCTTTATCCACCTCCCTCAGGATTATCTGTCGAGGATTTGGCCTCCGGTTCTGTGACACTGACACCAGATTTACCCGCTCAAATACAGCCATCACTGTCACAGCTGGAGCTGCATGACCCTGATTTGGATTCTTCAGTGATGTCGTGGCCTTCGTCTCCTGCAGTCAGTTTGTCAGTCAGTCGGTTCTCAGTTCATTCAGATCAGAGAGATTTGAGAGGTGTGTATACTCTGCCAGCCGAGTCACGTCCACCGGCTCAGCCTGACGCTGGCTTTAGATCCCGGCCAACAGCTGGCATTTGGGCGTCTGCGCACATCCCGGCTCTGCTCCAGGAAAATATTGATAGTAGACGAGGTTTGCACTCTGCTTCTTCAAATCCCTTTCTTTTGACTTTGAGGCCTCCTTCCCATCACGCTGACAGCCTCTCGCTCAGCGTCTCAGCTCTGACTCTTCCTGCTGCCACAGAGGTGCAGGCAGCTAAGGTGGGAGAGGAAACAACAGTGCCTTCCTCCTCACCCTCCCCTAACCCTGTCACTGAGAACTCCCATCTCTCAGCCCAGACAACTTTATCTGGGTCACAAGACAGACAGACCAGCCTGAGCTTTGCCACAGACCCCTGCAGTCTGCAGCGTACAATCTCACATGATAACCAGGTGAAGGCAGACACTGCTTCAGGGGGGTCTCGTTCACTCACAGGCTGTGACAGTGTGTCTAATCCCCCCAATTCCCCTTTGTCCAATCCATCTGTCATGGCACCGACCCAGACGCTGCCGCTCCACAGTGGGCCCAGTGCGAGGCTTGGCACCGCAACCCCCCAGCACGCTTCAGGGCTTGATTATACGCAGCACTCAGGCTTGACACACACTAATGCTGAACACCCCGACCGGCTGATCCACACTCACAGTTCAGCACACACACAGACGCTCACACACTCACACGGGTTTTTGGATGCAAGTGAGAAAGTCGACATGAGTCAGAGGTCAGGGAAAGACACAGGCACTGCAGCTGCACATGTGGATGTCGGGGGGCTCATTTCTCTTGCCCTTACTCCCCCTCTCCTTTCACCCTCAGTGTTTCCTTCGCTTTCTCTTGCAGCAGCTTTCACACCTCCTTTTCTTTCTGTTCACCTTTCTCCTGCAATCCCTCCCTCCATAACCACCTCATCTGCCACCACCCCTTCTCTCCCTTCGCTCCCCACAACCAGGGTGGCCATTCCAGCATTATCCGCCAGCATGGCAGAAGCAGAACTTCGCTCTTTGTCGGCCAAAAACCCTGTTAGCCAGCCAGCGGAGTCAGTGCAGCGGCTCATCACAGTTGGCCTTCCTCTGGACCACGCTTCAACACTCCCTGATGACAAACTGAAACCCAGCCAGTCGCTGCCTCCTGCTGCTGTTGAAGTGTTTGACCAGGACACGGTTTTACAACAACTTTCAAAAAACTCGAACCAAGCAAATGAGTCCAGGTTTGTTGATGGTCCAGTTTCCTCAGGTGAGGCCTCAAATAATCAAACTGCAGCTGCAACACAGTCACATCTCTCTGCCTCATTTGACCCTTCAGATGTTGTTCCAAAAGCCCATTTTGCAGGTGAACATGCTTCTGCTGGGGGGCTGGCGTCTTCAGCAGTGAACACCAGTGTAGTGGATTTAATAGAGAACACTGCAACCGCTCAACCTAATGAGACTCTAAATCCAGGAGCTGCCCTGAACACACAGCTATTTCCTGCAGAAATGCAAACCACCTCTCTCCACCCTTCTTCTGCACCCATTCAGCCTAGTCCTACAGAATCAACACAACCTGCTGATCCTGTGGTTCTTCCAGTCCCCCTGCACACTTCTGGCCTCAGTATCACCACCCCATCATCCAGATTCCCCACTGGCTCATCTGTTGATGCCCGAGAACAAGGCGTCATTTCTGGACTTCCACCTCCTGGGAATGTCAACCACCCTGCAAACCCAACCATAAGGTCAAATGATTCCACACATAACACACATACGGATGCATCTCAGGGGAATGCGACAGGCAACAAACCAACATCCACCAAGTCACATGTGACCATTTCAGGACCTGGTGTGAACTCAGGTCCTAGCAGGTCCAATAACAGTGGGAGTCAGAGCTCAGGTGTATCAGTGAGTGGGGCAATGACACCAGATCACAGTAATGTGAGAGACTTCCCCCTTCCCACTACGTTCAAAGCAGTCAGTACGCCAACGAGCAGCGGGGGCCTCAAAAAGGCCACGGCACGCACCACGGCTGGACCCCCAACTGTGAATTTAAGCACCAAGCCAGCGCTGCCATGCCAGTGTAAACAGCGCTTTCATTTTACATGTCTGTGTGGACTGTCATCGGGGAACAGTATGTCAAAAAATGTAGATGTAGAAAATTAAGAAAAACAATCATCTGTATTGACCATAGCATGCATATGCACAAAATTCATCATAGGAAGTTGTATTTAGTCTTAAAGTCTGTGGAAGGCAGACGAAGGGTTAACAGAAGTGTTTAACACAACAGTGATGTGTCGCAGATTGAAATGTGCACTTTATAGCCAAAGGGACTTGGACACCTGTCTGCATCAAACCTTTAATCCCAGGTCCAGAGGAATCCTAATGTGGCAGCAGACAGTTCCATGATATTTTAATAGGATGCACAAAGTCAAGGCCATAAGGAAACTCCAGTTTGTCCAGTTTGGTGTGGAGGGATGGGACTGGTCTGCAGCACCTCTGATGGAGAACCAGGTCTCATCACCCACATCAGTGACACCCTGTAATGTGTTAGATATCATGTGTATTGTTCAGGTGTCCACAGACTTTGGCCTTATCGTGTGTTGATTCCAAACAAAGCTTGGTGAGATGCTCCAGATTTTAAGACTGAATACACCTTTAAAGGACTTGATAAGGTGGTCGGGTTCTGAATCAGTGTGTAGACTCAGTGGTTGATAGAAAAGCTGCCATCAGGTGAATGGGATCCCTCAGGTACAGGACTCCGGTGACTGGTCTGTTACCATTTTGGTCCACGTGTGATCATTAGCCCACATTCTAGTTGCCCAGTCAAAATGTGCTACTTAGCTGGTATTTGTAGTTCAATCAAAGGGATTGTAGTTCGCTCTTTCTCTCTCCTGCACCTCTTTCCTTCCCCCACTGTGAAGATGTCACCTCCACCTTTTATCTTTCTGATTTTTACCCCCTTGACTACATTCTCCTGAGCTTTTCAGTCCATCCAGCTCCAGGTGGAGACGTCCTGCTCTGTGACTGTGAAATATCAGGCACCTTGGACTAACCAGCTGCTCCCCAAACCTCAGGAACACAAGTCACTGAAGCCGTGCAGGGTCTCCCACCAGAGCTGATGGAGTGGACTTCTTCTAGTCTACTAGCACTTACTAACACAGATGCTGCAGCGCCACTCAGTGGCCATTGTGGAGCATAGCAGGAGAGTCACTGCAGAAACACTGGAGATGTATGATTAACACTAAATCCAGTTTATCTGGGGGACAAATGACAGTGTATGTCACATTATTGGATCATCACCTGAAGTTTTTCTTTAAACAGGAAGTTTATCTTTTTTTTTTTTTTCAAGCCAAATAAAAATGGAGTAAAATAATATGTCCTCCAATATTATGTGATCGTGGTAGGAAGTAAAATGAGAATGAAATACTGTCCTGTGTACATTTTTACACCTCCACAGATAAACCTGGAAAAGTGTAAAATTAGCAGTAGTTAGTTTCTGCATGTAAGCAGACGTGTTCTTTATGTTCTAAAGTGGAGCTGTGACTGCAGACACACAGATTTAAAAGTTAATGACGCAGATGACAAAGTGCTGCAGCGCGACCGCGTCCCCCCCCACCGACACATTCGAAATGATCCCATTCACTAAGAAAAGAAATCATAATGACTGTTCCTCTGGCTGCTGTTATCTGTCAGCCGCCACATTCCTCCTTGTCATTCACTCTGTGAAATTGGATTTTTACAGAAGTCGCTCAGCTCCAGCCCCCACCCCACCCCCCATTCATCTCCTGCTATGTGGCCCAGGTGCAAAGAGCCTCATTATGTGGGAAATAACCTGTGCAGGCACGAGACTGAAGCCTGGTTCTCTGTTTCTCCCTCGCTCTGTCCTCACACCTTCACTTGCAGAGGTGCTGTTCTACCGGATCTCCTTCGTGGTGGATGACGGTGACTCCGTGCTGCCCCAGGTGGACGTAGAGCGAGATGTGACTGACTGGGTAAGAAAAGTCCGGCTGTGTTTGTCTTCCACTCTGCTAATTTATGCAGGTTCGACCTCTGACCCCCAGATAAATATATATAATGTCAAATATTTAGTGAGTAGGTCTAATAAAATGTTTAGGTCACTTCTTAAATCCAGAAAGCTCAGCTGCACACACACACACACACACACACACACACACACAAACCTCAAGTCTTCCACATTTCCTCAGGACTGAAAGTCTCATGGCTGCATTAATCCACTACAGGGCCCTCGATGAGTCAGGAGCCCCTGTTGACTCCTTGTTCATGGTAAAATTCACTGAAAACTAAAACAAAACTAATAATCTTCCAATATTCACTGTGAGAAAAGTGAAGACAGCAGAAAGTGCTGGTCCTGGTTTCTAGGAGCCAGGACAGAACAACCAAAACACCAAATGTGTGAATGTAAAAGCCTGTGGTTTGTTTCCTTCTTCCAGCTGGGGCAAACGTTTTGGAACTTGACCCATCACGTCTCCCTCGAGAACATCAGGTAATCCTAACCTGCAGGTGGAGGATTCACAGTGTTTGCAGTATGTCAGATATTATGTTTGCAAATATGTCGTTTTTCATGTGGAGGGTGAGTATCCAGTTTCCAGTTAAAGGCAAAATTACATGTGTTGTTCAGCGTATCAAATCCTCACGACTGTTTTCCTGTTTCCTCACCTTTAACCTGTCTGACCCTGCAGGGTCCAGGCTGCTTTACAGACCGGAGGGAGCCCAACAAGGTAACGCGCTGACATTTGACCCCGCAGAGTCACACAGAGCCCATTATCCGTTCTGGTCCTGAGTGTCAGCAGGTTTCAGGTGTGTTGTGTCTCTGCAGTTACACTTGTCAGGCCCTGCTGGTTTATCACTACGTCACCAACGAGAGTCTGAACGAAACTGCTGTGTCCGTCAATCTGTCCAGCAGAGCGGGACTGATGGGCGACGGACTGCAGATCCAGCCCGCCTCCATTGATGTGCAGTTGATTGGTAAGAGAAGAAACAACAGATAAAACAATCAGGTTCTAAATGAGACAAAGCTGGGACAGTAACAAACCACTGCTGTAAAATGGGTTTTATCATATTTCATGATAATAAAACGTCACAGTAGAGGAGCAGTAAACTACGACGCAGGTCTCTGGCTGGTTCAGGTTTCTGTAGCTCTGTTTCGTCCAGGGTCCTGCTCCCTGTCGTCGTGTCTCTCTACATCTTTTCTTCAGCTGCTCTAACTCCTGTTTCCCGTCCTGACAGAAAACTGTCCCGAGGAGAGTCGTCTTCACTACCACTGGCCTGAGAGCAGACCCAACGTCACCCTGCACCTGCCCTGCTTCCCCAACAAGGAGGAGAGCGCCTCCAGGACCTGGTGACACACACGCACACACACACACACACACACGACTCCCCTCTGGTCAGAGATGCTGATTTGTCCATGTGTCTTTTGGTTTTTCCTCAGTCTGATCAATCCCCAGAACTACTCTTCCCACTGGTCCGCTGCCAACTTCAGCAGCTGCCAGGACATCGACACCATCGAGGTGTCAGCAGGTACGCTGATCCAGCAGCCAATCAGGTTCTCACCTGTGAGTTCCCCTGAAATGGGCAGAGAACAAAATGGAACACAATATGAAAAATAAACTAACGTTGTGTGTTATTATGCGTTTGATTGTATAATATTGATATCACAGTGTGTATGATGTTGAAGAACCAGCTCCGCATTTCTACTGGGAACAGGAAGTCATTTGTCCTGTGTGTTCTTGCAGAAAATGCAGTGGAGGTGGCGGTGCAGCTCGCCGTCATCACCAACAACGAGCTGTCCAATGAGGAGGTGGGACTTGAGTGAGCACAGACTTGAGTGTGATGTGGAGAAGCCGTGTGGCGACAGGAAGTGAATTCTTCTTCTGCTGCGTGTCTGCAGGTGTCCAAAGTTGTGACGAAGGTGCAGGAGCTGGTGAACGTGGCCAAGATCAACCAGACGTTGGCGTCCACCGTCGTCACCATCATCTCCAACGTGATGAGCAGCTCCGAGACGGCGCTCGCCGCCACCTCCGAGAAGTAGGCTCCCAGCCGCCGCCGGCTGTGTCTGCTGGACTCTGTCTACTGTTCTACTGCGCTCTGTTCTATACTGTTATACTGTGCTCTGTTCTGTCCTGTTCTACTGTTCTACTGCGCTCTGTTCTATACTGTTATACTGCGCTCTGTTCTGTCCTGTTCTACTGTTCTACTGCGCTCTGTTCTATACTGTTATACTGCGCTCTGTTCTGTCCTGTTCTACTGTTCTACTGCGCTCTGTTCTATACTGTTCTACTGCACTCTGTTCTATACTGTTCTACTGCGCTCTGTTCTATACTGTTCTACTGCGCTCTCTTCTATACTGTTCTACTGCGCTCTGTTCTATACTGTTATACTGTTCTACTGCACTCTGTTCTATACTGTTCTACTGCACTCTGTTCTATACTGTTCTACTGCGCTCTCTTCTATACTGTTCTACTGCGCTCTGTTCTATACTGTTATACTGTTCTACTGCACTCTGTTCTATACTGTTCTACTGCACTCTGTTCTATACTGTTCTACTGCGCTCTGTTCTATACTGTTCTACTGCGCTCTGTTCTATACTGTTATACTGTTCTACTGCGCTCTGTTCTATACTGTTATACTGTTCTACTGCGCTCTGTTCTATACTGTTCTACTGCACTCTGTTCTATACTGTTCTACTGCGCTCTCTTCTATACTGTTCTACTGCGCTCTGTTCTATACTGTTATACTGTTCTACTGCGCTCTGTTCTATACTGTTCTACTGCACTCTGTTCTATACTGTTCTACTGCGCTCTCTTCTATACTGTTCTACTGCGCTCTGTTCTATACTGTTATACTGTTCTACTGCGCTCTGTTCTATACTGTTCTACTGCACTCTGTTCTATACTGTTCTACTGCGCTCTGTTCTATACTGTTATACTGTTCTACTGTGCTCTGTTCTATACTGTTCTACTGCACTCTGTTCTATACTGTTATACTGTTCTACTGCGCTCTGTTCTATACTGTTCTACTGCACTCTGTTCTATACTGTTATACTGTTCTACTGCGCTCTCTTCTATACTGTTCTACTGCGCTCTGTTCTATACTGTTATACTGTTCTACTGTGCTCTGTTCTATACTGTTCTACTGCACTCTGTTCTATACTGTTATACTGTTCTACTGCGCTCTGTTCTATACTGTTCTACTGCACTCTGTTCTATACTGTTATACTGTTCTACTGCGCTCTGTTCTATACTGTTCTACTGCGCTCTGTTCTATACTGTTATACTGTTCTACTGTTCTACTGCACTCTGTTCTATACTGTTCTACTGTGCACTGTTCTGTCCATTTCCACTGGAATGTGTTCTACCGCGCTCTGTTCTATACTGTTCTATGTTCTATCTTTATTCTACTGTAGTGTGCTCTACCTTTCCAGTCCTTCCAACATGTTCTGTAGAAATCCAGTTGAGTCTTGTTTCATCGCAACATACAGCATTTCATGGATGTGTCAGTGAACAGCAGGTCTTTTTGAATGTGGTTCTCAGTCCATTGTTCTCTGCCCTCAGAGCTCTGAGGACGGTGGATGAGCTGGTCCAGAAGCTGGAGTTCGAGGGCCCGTCCGTCAACATCACCTCCAGACACCTGGCTCTGGGCATTTTGGCTCTGAACACCAGCCTGTTCAACGGAACATCCTTCAGCGCCTTCATACCTCCCAACTCCACCGAGCCACAGGTAACAGGTCGAGGTTTCGAGCCTCCTCCTCTGAAAGGTCCAAGTGGACCCATCTATGGGCTTTAGCTCGTCACGAGCAGAGGTTGCTGTGTAGCTGCGGTGGTTTCTAGAGGTTTGTGTTTGCCCCCCTTCCCTGTCAGATCGATTTTGAGGCGGAGAGGATTAACCCCTTGGCTCAGGTCACGCTCCCGGCCTCTCTGCTGTCGGACATCTCTCTGAGCGAAGCCAACACGTCGACTCTGTCCAGGATCAACTTCATGTTCTTCAGCAACACAAACCTCTTCCAGGTCAGACCCCGGCCCAGCACACAGGGCCAGATGTGATGTGTTTTTAGCAGCCCCAGGTGTTTGTCCTGTGAGCAGGTAAATAACCTGCTGCTGTTTTTCCAGAAAGAGCAGCACGGTCGCTCCTTGAACAGCTACGTGGTGGCGAGCAGCGTGGGAAACTTTTCCATCAGTGGCCTGAAGGAGCCGGTGCAGATCGAGATCGCTCACCTGTCTGCACAGGTGCTGTTGTGTTTGCATGTGCTGTGTGTGTGTGTGTTGACTTGTGTGCAGGACAGTGGTATTCTCTTCTGTCCTTTCATTTTTTATTATTTATATCTGTGGAGGCAAATCTCCAGTTAAAGTGTCCTCGTACTGTGTGTGGAGTATTGTGACGGGTCACGGGATCTGATTTGTTTGTGGGGGTCTGTTGCTCTGGGACTGGTCCGGTACTGACGGCCTGATTTACACAGTGAATTTGATAGTGAGGAACAATCAGTCACTGTGAAGGTGAAGGCAGATGTTCGGTGACGGGTGCGATGAACTGATACTGTGTTGTGTCTTCCTCCCCGACAGCCCCCCCTCAATCCAGTGTGCATGTTCTGGGACTTCAGCATGAACAGTAAGTCTGTCACTCGTTCACTTCAGGTTCATTGCAGGTTCTCACACCTGCAGGGAGACGTTCACCTCCTTACACAAAGACCCACCTGAGGTTTTCTGAGCACCTTCCATCAGATCTGTCTCATCTCCTGGTTCTTCCTGCTGCATTTTTACAGGCTCAGGTCTTATCGTGCACCTGAACCTCCAGGTGTTTTATGTGCAGCTTCTTTTCTCCTGTGAAACAAACGTTCTGAGGCTGTAACATATCATCCATCTGTGGAGGGGAAGAAGAAAAGTACATCCTCACTCATTTCTGCTTTGAGTTTGTCTTCTAGTCCTCGTGTGTCTTCAGTGTTAAAGGGACAGAGACAGTGACTGTAATGTAAAACCTGTGTGCTGCCACCAGATGGAGCTGGAGGCTGGAACGGAACAGGCTGCAAAGTGTCCAATGAGTCCAGCAGCAACAGAACCGTCTGCCTGTGTGACCACCTGACCCACTTCGGCATCCTCATGGTTAGTGTGTGTGAATCTGAGGAACAGCTCACAGGAAAACAAACATCAGAAACTTTTTGATGCAGATTTTTGAAATGCAGCAAAATCTGCTGAGCTTAGTGTTTCCCACAGTAATCCTGGTTTGGGAGAATATCACAGTGGCTGTTATGTGGAATGTGATAGGACAGATAGTGGACAGATGCTATGAGTGACACACACACACACACACACCTGCGGTGTCAAGGCAAACATTAGACTTTAATTACGTCATTTTCCTTCAACCTGGTTTCTTTATTGCACTTAACTTTATTTGTGCTGCTTCTCTCTGTCCAGGACATTTCTGGAGTTTCACCTAACATAGACCCGAGGAACAGCAGGATCCTGACCTTCATCACCTACATGGGCTGCGGCGTCTCCGCCATCTTCTCTGCGGCCACGCTGCTCACCTACATCGCCTTCGAGTGAGTCCCAGACGGGGAAGGAAGTGAACTGACCCCGTCTGAGCCTCCAGACAGTAGAGAGTTTGTGTTTGTCAGTATCAGTTGGTGGGACAGACAGTATTAAAGCTCCCTCCATGCTGAAAGGTAAACCATGAGAACACTTTCTGAAGGGATGCTGGTCCTGGTCTCTGTGACCGGTGATTACCCATAATGCCCCTTACATGTGATTCCATAGAGCAGGTGGAGGCAGGTGGAGCGCTGCTGTGTGTGGCCTTCGTCTGATTTTAGTGTCTGAGTCTGTTCCAGCACTGATACTGTAGATGGTGAGACTGAAACATCTGGTCCAGGAAGTTCTTTTCACTGCTGTTGGCCTTCTGTGCAGTCCAGGGTCTGGTCTTTGTGAGACTGAGCACAAACCACAGAAACTAAAGTTTAAACACTCACTGCATCTCTTTCTCTTTTGTCGTCACAGAAAACTTCGGCGCGACTACCCATCGAAGATCCTGATGAACCTCAGTGCGTCCTTGTTGTTACTCAACATGGTCTTCCTATTGGATGGTTGGCTGGCCACTCTGAAAAGCGAATGGCTGTGTCCGTCTGTGGCCATCCTCCTGCACTACTTCCTCCTGACCTCCTTCACCTGGATGGGGCTGGAGTCCATCCACATGTACATCGCTCTGGTCAAAGTCTTCAACACGTACATCCGTCGATACATCCTCAAGTTCTGCATCGTCGGATGGGGTGACTGATTTAGAATCTCACACCCCTTTAGTTCTCTAGTTGAAACATGTCTTCTGTACTTTAATGGGATGAAAGTCTGAAGTGACCCTGTTGGGTGTGTTTTTTTCTGCAGGACTCCCTGCGCTGCTGGTGTGCATCGTTGTCGCAGCCAGTAAAAACTCATATGGGTTGATAACGTACGGCAGCGAGGACTCCGGAGACGGATCAGAGTTGTGAGTGAATTGTTGTTGTTGTGAGTTGTGTGTATGTTTAGGCCTAACGGACACAAAGACAGTCCCAGAATACTGAGGCCATGGTCCTGGTGTCCAGGCCTGATTTAACCTTCACTGTTTTCTATGAGCCTGAACTGGAGATGTTTGGTTTTAGACGCTTGATAAAACAAATAATCCATTTATTGAGGAAACGATTGGCAGATGAGTCGATAATGAAGCTGTTAGTTGCAGTCAGAATAAAAGGCCCGGCAGATGAAACAAGTCTGTGTGTTGATGTTTTCATGTGTGGTCTCCGTCCTCAGCTGCTGGATCCACAACCCCGTCGTCTTCTACACCACCTGCGTCGGTTACTTCTGCCTGATGTTTCTGCTGAACGTCGCCATGTTCATCGTGGTGATGAAGCAGATCTGTGGCCGCAACGGCAAACGCACCAACCGCACGCTGCGAGAGGAGGTCTGTGGTCCCCCTCTCGTTATGTTGCATGTCAGTTGCATGTCAGAGCCTGGAATTAGTGAGTGATGTTGAACCACACACTCGTCTGTTGTGATCCAGGTGTTGCGAAACCTGCGGAGCGTCATCAGCCTCACCTTCCTGCTGGGGATGACGTGGGGCTTCGCCCTGTTCGCCTGGGGTCCCGTCAGCCTGGCCTTCATGTACCTCTTCACCATCTTCAACTCCCTGCAAGGTACAGGAACCTCTGGGGAACCTCTGGGGACTCAGACACTGCAGGGCCACTCAGACCAGCATGATTGTTCTTATTTAAGTGAACACAGGTTTCTCAGACAAGCTTCAGATGGTCGGCCTCTCTGCACACACGGGAAAACATCTTTTTTATATTTGTATTCGTCATCTGTCCTGTTTGTGTGTTTTCTTTGTCCAGCTCTGGATGTCAGGGTGTCGACAGCTCCAGCTAAATCTCTGCTGTGCAGCCTAAAGCCACGTTAACCTGAGCCTTAAAACACCTGAATGACCTGGGTTCAGTGTATGGCAGCCTCCTTAAACAAAGAGGTTTAGGGCTGTTGTGCTGTGTGACTTTCAGTCTGGTCTCTGTGGTCTGTCTGGAGATGAGCCTGTGTTTTAAAACAATATCAAAAGTGAATTTTCCCCTTTTCCCCAGGTCTGTTCATCTTTATCTTCCACTGTGCCTTGAAAGAAAACGTCCAGAAGCAGTGGAGGAGATACCTGTGCTGCGGCCGCTTCAGACTGTCGGACAACTCGGGTATGTTTGTTTACCTGTCTGTTTGTTTCTTTGGCTCGGGGTGATCTTCGACGATAAAGCTAATTCCCGTCTGTCTCTGGGAATCCAGTCTGTCTGTTCCCACAGCAGCAGAAACTTTATTAAAGTATGAGAGCTAAGTCCCCTCAGCTCTGCAGCTAATAAAATCAGATAAGAGAGTCGGCTCAGGAAGTCCTCCAGGTGCACTTAGGCTGTGGATGTCCTGTTCTGCTGCTGTTTCATTTAGTCTTATTTTGTGGGAACGCCTCTGAAATGGCTTTGAGCCCCTGGATTCCTCACTAAAACCACAAGTACAACAAGAAAAGTTCATGACTGCTCCATGTTTTCACACATATTTTCTGCATGTGATCATGTGAACAGTTTTATGTCTCTGGGGGTGTCAGGGCAAGAGGAAGTGTTGTGTTCACCAGAACGGATGTTTCTTTGACAGAAAATATTATGTAATATTTATGTTCAAGGCCACAAAAAGGCCTGGACCTGCAGTAAGAACCTGTCAGGGGAAAACTGGACCCTCATTTCCAACAAACCACTGGGTTACAGACAGACGGCAAAATAAATGTCTGCACATCTGTTCTGTATTATTGATGTTTGCTGAGTAATAATCCATGACAGCTTCCTCTGGTGCAGATGGGACGAGGGTGAGAAGGCAAAGTGCATAAGACAGTTAATGCAATGCATCCTGGGTGTTGTAGGATTTGTCACCTTGGGAGTTTTTTTTTGTCACAGGACATTAAGGACATTTTTACTGTTCGACACAATCAGGGCCAGGCTGTTTAATTGATCATCTATGGAGCAGTTGTTCCTTTAATCAAGGTGGAAAACAGGAAGTAGAGGATTAAAAAAAGATAAACAGAGGCAAGAACCTAGAGAAAAATAAAGCGGTGGGGATGACAATGTTCAATGTTGTGTTGAGATCTCCTTAGTACGTGTACTGGAAGCCAGTCCTCTGATCAGGAGCAGAGTTCTGATGCATTAAAGTGTCTGTTTGTCTGCAGACTGGAGTAAGACGGCCACCAACAACACCAAGAAGGTGTCCAGCTCCTTCGGCTCCAGCACCGCCAACTGGACCTCCAAGGCCAAAGTTACACTGAACCCGTTCCCCAAACGACACAGCAACACAGGTGAGGGCCTGAAATCATCATTTCAAAGAGCCAAAGGTGAGCGGGACGCAGAGAGAGATGGAGGGAAGATAAAGGGGCTTTAAGATGAGATGGAAAGAAAAACATGAAGCTTGATTTGTAGCAGGTTCCTCCACTGCAGCAGCTTCCACCGTGTTTACACAGCCTGTCTGGAGTTCAGGTCTCGCTGCAGCACCTGCTTTTTATGGCTTTGATCATACATTTTCCTGAGCAAGAGTCTCATCCATTAACATGCAAACTCAAACATATTCACTCTGACTTTATTTGAGGTGTTTTGAAGTTAAATGCAGTTTAATTCTGTCTAGTAGAAACATCCTGTGTCCAGGTTAGCCTAGCTTAGCACCAAGACCAGAAGCAGGACGCCAACCACCACCTGTAAAAGTGGCTGGTTTGACCTGTGCTGACTCCAGCTCTGGTCTCCCTCTCAGGGAATAAGAGCATTTCCTGAAACGTTGAATTGCTCCTTTAGTCTCAATCTACTTTCCTCCGAGAGTTTGATCAGCTCCTGATCAGCATCTTCTGTCGTTTGTGTTCAGTGTTTTTGGTGTAATGATGTCAGGTCTGCATCTCTCACCGTGGAGTGATGTGATGTTCATGTATGTCCTTCTGTGTTTGGTGTGTAGAACGCTCTTCCAGCCACTAGCAGGAGTGGAGGATCGACTGAGGTAAAGCTAAAGCTGATTGGTTATTTGGCTTCCTGCTTCCGGCATCATGTGATCCACTCTTTGTTTCCCCAAAATGCTTGTGATCAAAGTGGATCCCGAAGTTAAAACATTTGGACGAAGGAAAACAAATTTGCAGACTTTGCTATCAGACATTTTGGGAAAGCAGTCACTCTGTGTTGTGATTGGCTGGTCACTGTGATGTCATACACATACACGCCATCTTGTTCGTAACCTGAGACGCACTGAGTGGGAGGAGGTCCGTTTTCACCCGCTGTTCATACCTGCAGATCAAACTCCACCCACTCAGACTGCCCCAGGGTGCAGAAACAAGCGTGCCCCAGCAGACTGCATCTGCCCTAACACCTGCTGCGTTTAACTCCTTTGGGTTTTTAATAAGAGCAGATAACAACAGGCTAACGCTTGGTTTGACAAACAGGAACAACGAGGCAAACGTTGTCTTCATCGTCTGAACTTATAAATAGTAATAACAAATAAGTAATAAAGTCTAAACAGCCCCTGTCCTTTAAATTACAGCTCTTCTTTAAAACTTTATTTTGGGAGGGAGCTCGCTCCTTTTACGTGTCACAAACATAATGAATTTGATCCAAGCAGGAAAACAAGGATCCTGGAGCAGAGAATCAGATTTTAGGGCGTCCAGATGTTTCCAGAAAGAAACTTCCTTTTTTATGTTTTTGGTTTCCTGTTGGTGTTTTCATACAACGATAAGCTGTAACTATATTAAATATAGAGCTGTAACAGTGCAGTGTGGTTTCCATCCAACTCATCTGACTAACTTATTTGGACTTTTGGACATGTCTCATGTCTGTGTTTGGTTTTAGGGGGAAATCCATCTTCGTCTAATTTTCATTCAGCCTGCAGACAAAAGGATCCAGACACCACTAAATTCCCAATAACAGCAATTTATCACTTTTTTTTGGTTCCCGGTGCCAAAAGGATCATTTCTGGGTTTGTTGTTATTAGCTCGTAGCTGATGTTAAAAATCAAATTAGACTCATTGTGTCTGGTGTTTTAGCTCTAACCTCAGTCCCCGAGCACAGCTGACCCCGGATACAGGTGCAAACTGACCAGGGCTCTGAGTTAGGCAGCACGTCTCGAGATGGGACCAGGTATTTTCCAATTTATAGGTCGTTGATGAAACTATGTTCAGTGTGAATCTCTGTGAGCCATCGATGTTGAATAGACTCTACAGCTTCAGTCACTAATAGAGAAAAGCTGTTCAGTCCCAGAACATGTGAGAGACAAATACCTGAATTTGCCTTCTGGGATTTATAAACTTCATCTATTTATAGGCGACCTCTGTGCTTTTTCCCAGTTTTAATGCAAAATCAACTGTCACTTTGTTGGTTGCGGCTCATTAAGTTTTACAGTTTAATACTCCCATGAAACAGTGATACTCGCTTTCAAAGTCGATGTTCGTCACAGCTTCTCGGGGGAAACATGCTCAGTAGCGTGTCAGGGAGAGTCTCCAGATTCCTTCCATCACAGCAGCTTGAGGAGATCTGCTCGATGATGCTGTAAATCCCGACGTGTGGTTTTGGTGGCAGATTTGTGTGTGTTCAGTCTGTGGACCACACACGTGCGTGAGGACTTGCATTGCACCATATCAGTGTAGTGCAGTGATCTGTCTGTGTGGGTCCAGGACCCACAGGAATGAAGGCATGTGTCACTTTCCATATTTCATAGCATGTGTGACGCCACAGTCCAAGCGGAACGCCGTGATGTTTGTGTCCTTTTCCAAGTCAGCACATCAGCAGTTAAACACATATTAAACACAGAGCAGCAGCTTCTCACAAACACGGGTACGTGGGTTTGATCAGGCTGTCGTGGAATAGATTCCTAACTGTCCCTGTCAGTTTTTGATCTTTTTAGTCCAAAACGAACAATGACAGGGGTCAGTCTGTCACCACACCCTGACACGCCTCAGAGGCTCATTTCTTTTCAATGGCCTGGAAACTGTCACGCTGCACTACTGGGTGTAAAATCCTAACCATCACTTTGACACATGAACCTGTAAGGTCAGGGTGCTGACTGTGGTGCAGATGCCTATTATCAAGACTTAGTGCAGTCAAATACTGACCCTGGCTAATCCTCCCTGTCATTCCTTAAATTGTTACTCAGCTATCACCCAGTCAGTAAGAGAACTCCACCAAACTCCTCACATACAGGTCTGATCATGAGTCATGTGTCCTGCAACATATCTGCTTATGAGGTGCAGGTTAGCGGTTCCAGACGGTCCTGACTCCTCAGGAGCCTCCCCTGTGCTCAGCCTGTGTCAGTGTTCAATCAGCTCCACATGGTCCAGCTAAGAAACCAGATGAGCATGAATTGTTGGACAGTTCTGAACGTAACAGGCATCAAACGAAGCCTTTTTCCATCGTCATGTTGTGTTGACTTGTCACAAAGTGTTTGCCAGACTCGGGTCTTCAGCAGCTGGTCAGTTTTCTCAGTTCTTTTGTTTCATGGAAAAATCAGAATCAGTCTGCAGCATTTTTACCCTCTTGCCCCCTTCAAAGCAAAGCCATTGCCAACACCTGCAGATATTTAATATTTAACTCAATCATGTTTGAGGCTGCACCGTATTTCCATGCCTGCTTTGCAGACCCTCTGCACCAGGCCGTCCCATCGCTATTTCCAAATGAAATGTAAGCAGAGTGCTGTGTTAAACCCTCAGGCCAAGCTGAACAACTGGATCTCATGCCAGTGAGTGTTTTTGGTCCCAGAGTTGTGTCTCAATGAAATCTTGGTGAGGAGCAGACCTACACAGTTAATATACTGCATCTCTGTATTAACCTACTTTACTGAGATCCACTGGATGGTTCTAAGTCCAAGTAGAGCTCTTCCAGCTCTGTGTTTGGTCTCCACCACCTCCTGGAGGAATTTTTACCTCAGCTGCTAAATGTTTGACTACATTTTATTTTATCAATGAAAGGGACAATGAAAGCTGCTGCAAACCCAAACCAAAACAGCAGTGAAAGAGGCTCCTGAGTTGGGTGGTCTCCACATTTAATTGATTAATATAACATCGTTAAATAGTGACATTAATCTAATATAAACCAGTTTGTAGACTGACACTCAAGCCATCATGGTCAGTGCAAAAACCAAATGACAGACAAGCTTCTCTGCGTCACGTGTCCTGTGCAGGATTCATCCTCCACTCTCCTCACTCTGTGTCAGCGTTGCTTTCTTATTGTATAGTTTCCAGATGTTTGAGGTCAGAGAATCCCACCAGCCCAAAACATCTAACTCAGGAAAGCGGTTGACGCCGTGACGCTGTGACACCGACTCCCCTCTCAGTTTCCATGTTTGCACTCAGGAGTGGTAGGAAAACGTTTATATTTCAGAGGGAATGCAGCAACAAAAACATGCCAGTGTGAGCCCTCAGGTCATTTCAAAGGTCAGGATTTCTGGACCGGACCAGCAGCACAGTGTGGAGCCAGGGGCATAATCAGTGGCAACTGTCTCCTGACCCCATTGTTTGGAGGAGAGGTTCAGAATCGCTGCTGCTGCATGTTTAGCAAAACAACATGACAGGGTCTTGTCCTGTTTGGTTTATACACAGCAGGAACTACTGAGCACTGACTGAGATCCCTTTTTCTGCCAAGATACTGACACTGACTCCCCTCTCACTTTCCATGTTTGCACTTGGGCCACATGATGACCAGTATTGTGTAGGTGTACGTGATATTATCTGCACACTTGTAAAACAAAGTGAAACAGGACTAGTTTTCCTCCATTCCAGACAGATCTGTTTTCCTCGGTGGCCTCAGCAGAACCACACAGCTGTCAGTGAAGCTCTGTGTCTGAGACAGTACACGTTAATTATGTCCTGCAAATCTTTCCAAAACACATACCTCCAGCTAAACCCACGAGAGCCGAGCAGATCCAAGTAAGACCACAGCCTGTTAAATTCCAAACATCCCACTCTTCATACTGGTCTTTCTGCATCAGGTACACACACACTTTCAAGTGGCAAATGAAATCCAAATATGATGCTTCTAGAAATGTGGGAAGCCTTGATGTGTCCTAGTCCGGCGTCTCTCAGCCTCCTTGCATTATTCACTGGCTCATAAAGGCTTAGAAATAGCAACAGGAAGGAAACGAGCCGAACCAATCAACCCTGTTTGGAGGAGAAAAACAACACAACACCCAGGACGCATGGACAGGCAGCCAGTTTATTTTAGTTTGGACTGATGTAAAGAAGGAAATAGGAATCAGGTGCAGATGGACAGCACAATCACAAAAACACAACAGCATAATAATCGGCACCTCATTTCTGCTCAGATCTTCATTGAAAACTGGGAAAATAACTTCATCTCTGTTGGACTCAAAGCAGCAGCAGCAGAATGCTGGGACCAGTTCCCAGAGCAGCTTAGGCCGTCACGACCTTAGATGTGAGACTTTCGGGAAATGGAGCGACTTACGGTCTTCCCCCTGAGATAGAGCTGGCTCACTTGTTTTCATCAGAAATAAGTGGGTCTGGGTCTGGGTCTGGGTCTGGGTCTGGGTCTGGGTCTGGGTCATAGCAGAGGTTCTGTGAGGGCGGAGATTCTCTGGTTCCTGTTGCTATGGTATGTGCCTTTAGCGTGTTTGTTCCATAAGTGTTGGAGGTTCTGGTGTTCCCTGTTGATCCTGTGTGGTTGGTCTTGGTTAGACTTTAGACGCTATTTCCCTGCTGGTCTTCACATTATCAGTGTGATGTTGGTTTGTGTCTGGGCTCTGATGACACATGGTGTTAGTTCTGACACATCCAGTGATGTGGAATAATAAACTTTGGTTCTGTAGAGTCATTCACTCTCCCTCACAGTCCTGTACTGGTCCTTAACCTTAACAAAGCTGTAGTGTGTCTCTGAAATAACTCATGCTTGAGTTTTGAGTGTTGACATGTTTTATTGTCCAAATTAAATCAGGGGACTGAGACTCAAACCTCTTTGATGAGTGATTATTGTATGTTCAAGTCATAATTTATGTGTGTCCCTGTTTTTCTTTTCTCTCTGGGTGCAGATAAATGTTGCTCCAGTCAGACCAGTCCCAAGTGCGTCTCCTCCTCCTCCTCCTCCGAGACAGAGCCCAACTCCTCTTCCTCCTCGTCCTCCATCCTCCCCGTCAGTCAGATGATCAACAAGGTGAAAGGTTACTGCTCCACGCGCTCCGACAACTTCTACAAGAACATCATCATGTCCGACAGCTTCGCACACAGCACCAGGTTCTAGCAGCCTCCCCTCACCCCCCAGGTTTAGAAACCTTCTGTCTAGAAGCATCTGTGATGGGGAGGCTGTGCTGCTCTGGAACGTCCCATGATTTTATTTAAGGTTTTGCTTTTGTTCTGGGAGAAACTCCAGAGTCTAGACCCAAAAGGAGGTTTCTAGACTCCCATGTGCCATTCCAGAACCATCCAGACTGAAAGACCCTGACCAACCTTATAGACCTGTTCTGGACCCTGTCCTGGCTATAGAACATGTTCCAGAGCATTAGTGGAGCATGTTCTATTATTGTTATTTACAAATCCTGCATCCTTCCCACCGGTGGTCTGGTGTCCTCCCTCACCTCTGGAACTTCTCAGAAACCCTGTTGCGGCTTCAGTTTTAACGGGTCTCATCATGTTTGTTGTTGGAAGACATAGTGGTTGTAAAACTGCAATTTTATTTAGACTGTTGAGCAAAACGTCAAGATCCTACATCAAGATCCTACATCAGAGACCTGGAGGAGCAGGTTGGGTGATCAGTGAGGCACAGGCTGACGGACTCAGTCCCTGATACAGTATATAGAGTACATGACTTAGCCCAGAGCCACCAGCTTAATGCACTGTCTCCACTTTAAGTGAAAGTGTCCACAAAAGGCAGTGAGTGTTTGGAAGCCCCAGGGAGGCCCGAGAGCCGTGCTGGGACTCTACTGTATCATAGAAACGTACAGGATCGGCAGAACTGGCTGCCAGACTGTGGGACTAAGAGGAAAGGAGCAGAGGGGCAAACGTTCGGTTAGAAAAATAAGTAGGCGGTTATGTTATGGTGTGTTTTTAATACTGTGATGTTTGTTAAAACTGTGTGTGTGGATCCACACCCTGTGTAAATATTGGTGATCCGTCTAATCTTTGTGCTTTATTCTATTTTTCAATAATGTGTGTTTTTGTTCATGGGGTCCTGGGCTGTACATACAAACTCCCCTCGTGGTGCCTTCACAGGGCAGATTGAACACAGCACCATCAAACGCCCCTCAAGCTAATTCTTTACATGCTGTTATGATGCCTGTTATTAAAGCACAGCTGACAACCCTAACAATGGACAGGCCAAGCTTTATACCAGACGTATGTCAGCTTTGAACTGATCAGATCATGATGTGTTCAACCTAATCTTTACCCCCCCTGAGTGAATCCAGCTGTCATCAGACTGAAGTGTTTTCTGTGTGGACAGTCAGACCATGAGGGTGAAGTCTAACAGTCAGAGGAAACTCGTCTTGTTCATATATCAGTTTTTTGTTCTGTAATTAGTGAAGACTGTTGTAATGGAAGCAGCAATAAGGCCGAGCATGAAGGACTACAGTCGCTCTGCAGGATGGTTATCACCTAAAGGGTCAGTTCACACAAAAACAAGGAAACATTTCCCATAGGGCTCCTAACAGCACCTACAGGGGTCGACAGAATATTGTTTGTGGAACAACATGCTGTTGTTTATGAAAGTCAACACCACCTGCCCATCATTCCAGCCTGTCAAGTCTTGAAGCATAATTCCTCAGTGTCCTCTTAGTAAAATGAATATGAAGCCGTGGGCGTCTGCCTGTGGGCGTCTCCACCTCCAAAGCCCAAACACTGATGTGTAAATAAGAGTTTTCTACAGGAACCTCTGGCTCGGAGAACGTTCATTCCTCAGACGTTTGGCAGCAGATACCAGCTGCACATGTCATGTGACCATAAAGATGTTTCTGCTCAGACTTTATTTCTGGAAAAACTTTACGGTTTGTCAAAACTATTTGTGCATTTGTCCTCCTGTGTTATTAAAAGCGTAGTATGGAAACTGTTCCAGGCCTGATGAGACCAGTTGTGGGTCTGTTTTTTCCAAAGGGTTTTTGAATGTTTATGGAAAGAATTTTGTAATTTGGTACCAGTTGTAGTGGAAGTGGAAACAAAGTTCAGGAAGCTTAAAGCAAACTACACATCTTTCCAAAACATCGTTACCCTTAATCTCCATCGTAGCGGCACTTTATCTTTAGATGTTTTTGAGCTGGTTCAGCTTCTGCTCAGTACCTGAGTGGGTCTGAAGTGCTCAGGCTGCTGTAGAGCCTCTAATCAAGTCATCATCATGATGACACCTGGCATCTGGTGCAGCTGTGCTGCTTTCCTTGAAAACAGCAGCTGATGTCTGAGACAAGAATGTGTCCTTCCTCACATCTTCTCCTTCCACCTCTTCTTCCCATCTCGCATGAGAGGACAGAGACGCACAGAGGGAAACGAGGAGACGATGAAGTTAAATGAAGCTTATGAATCACCTGGTCCTCACCTCCGCCTATAAAAATATACTGCAGCTCCGTCCTGGACACGCATCACTTGTCTGATTTCAAGTGTGAAAACTGAAAGAAAAATCATGATATTTTAAGAGAATGTGCCTCAGTCTCACTGCTCTGTGCTTTGGAACAGGACTCATGACATACTTTGAATTGTTGGTGTTGATTTTGAGAAAATATGTGGCCTCCTGTCTTGACCTTGTGTCTCTCGAGATCCCCTGTCTCCTCCCCAACTTTTCCTTCTGCACAGCCACTGAAGATAAATATGCATCCTCTTTTCTGACAAGCTGCGTTGCCTTAAAGCTGTGCTGCCTTAAAGCTGCGCTGCCTTAAAGCTGCGCTGCCTTAAAGCTGCGCTGCCTTAAAGCTGCGCTGCCTTAAAGCTGCGCTGCCTTAAAGCTGCGCTGCCTTAAAGTTGCACTACGTTAAAAAGCTGCGCTGCCTTAAAGCTGCGCTGCCTTAAAGCTGCGCTGCCTTAAAGCTGCGCTGCCTTAAAGCTGCGCTACGTTAAAAAGCTGCACTGTGTTAAAAAGCTGCGCTGCCTTAAAGCTGCGCTACGTTAAAAAGCTGCACTGTGTTAAAAAGCTGCGCTGCCTTAAAGCTGCGCTGCGTTAAAACTGCGCTGCCTTAAAGCTGCGCTGCCTTAAAGCTGCGCTGCCTTAAAGCTGCGCTACGTTAAAAAGCTGCACTGTGTTAAAAAGCTGCGCTGCCTTAAAGCTGCGCTACGTTAAAAAGCTGCACTGTGTTAAAAAGCTGCGCTGCCTTAAAGCTGCGCTGCGTTAAAACTGCGCTGCCTTAAAGCTGCGCTGCCTTAAAGCTGCGCTGCCTTAAAGCTGCGCTACGTTAAAAAGCTGCACTGTGTTAAAAAGCTGCGCTGCCTTAAAGCTGCGCTGCGTTAAAGCTGCGCTGCGTTAAAGCTGCACTACGTTAAAAAGCTACACTGTGTTAAAAAGCTGCGCTGCCTTAAAGCTGCGCTGCGTTAAAGCTGCGCTGCCTTAAAGCTGCGCTGCCTTAAAGCTGCGCTGCCTTAAAGCTGCGCTGCGTTAAAGCTGCGCTGCGTTAAAGCTGCGCTGCGTTAAAGCTGCGCTGCGTTAAAGCTGCGCTGCCTTAAAGCTGAACAAAAGCAAAGTCAAAGGTCAGCGTGAGCTACAGCTGATGGCCCGGCTGGGTCAGCTTCCAGGACACTTCAGCAGCCGTTGACTTGTGGTGTTGAGCCATTTCTGAATAAAAGATAGTCAGTGGTTCTTTGGCTGTTCTCCAGGTGTGCTGGAGTAAAGTTGCATTTGGGATCAGCAGTACATGAGCAGCTCCCTCCCAGAGGTGCAGTCATTTCTTAGTGAGCTTTCAGAAAGAGCATGGGCTTCCTCCGAGCTTTAACCGTCAGACACAGGGTGCCAGGAACAAATAAAGACATCCTGACACACTAAAGCTGACAGATATACTGGGCAGGAGGATTATGTGCAGTCAGGACTGATTCTCTGCTGCAGCTGTTTTAGGACCCACATTAATCAGCTGACACAGTTTATGAATCTCAACACTAGAAGGTCTGACAGAACATCCATCATACACAAACTGAACGAATAAACAAAAACAAATAAATTCTCATTCTAATAAAGATGATGTCAGTGAACCCAGGACAGGTGGGTAAGTTACAGCTCATGAGGCGTCTGAAATGATGCAGAGGCTAAAATGTGGACGTGAGACCGGATGACAAAGGTGGAGTCACCTGGACGGCCCACACAGCGCCGATATCCCATCATCCCACAGGAGGACGGGAATGGAGGGAAGACAAGATGGCGGATGCTTCAGGTATGAGAACACCTGTTGCTGTGCAGGTGAAGCGACACTGAGTAGTTCACGTTAACATCAGATTGGTCACTAAAGCGATGCTGTTGATCAGGGACCAGGTGAACTATGGGAACAGGTGCGGTGGGACGTTACCTGGACGCAGACACCATGTAAGGTCTCAGGTGTCTACTGTGTGCGTGTGTGTCTGCGGGTTAAACGTGTCTAATGGTGGAGGTTGTTACTGGTTTTTGGATTGCTCCAGGTCCGGGTCTGCTCAGTCCGTCCTGGACTCTCAGTCTCCTTGTTTCTTCTTCGAAGCAAAGCACAAAGCTTAGTGTTGGTGCCGTCGTGAACAAGTCCGACCCAGACCCAAGGCCCCTGTTACTGGCCTTACTTACCTACTAACCCTGGGTTTGTGTGTCTGGGACTTTCTGCTGCTCATCTGGACTTTTTGGTTGTAAAATGTAGTTTTTTTTGAGCTTGTGCACTAACGTGGCGTCTCTGTGCCCGGAGGTTAATCCCTAATTCAGTACTTCACTTGTGCTTTTTTTGATGCTTTGTTTTGCTCTTAAATCTTAAATCTGTGGCAGCTTTTAAGTATTTTGTGTGTAACATCCAACATCTGGAAGTCGTCACTGTTTGGATTTATGTACATGGCCCAGTCAGCACACATGTCCAAATCAACAGAGAACCTGGTCCGTTCCCTCCTTTTCTGCTGAGATGAATGTTAACGTCTCCCTGCTTCTCCTCATTTTTTTGTTTTATTGACGTTAACTCTCTTCATCTTGTCTTCACTCCTGTCAGATGTGGACCATATGCTCAGACCGTACATGACTATAATGAACCCAGGGCTGCCCTCCTGTCACCACACGTCCTTCACTCTCATTGGAAACAGGAAACCCTGTTAGTGGCAACGTCCTGGACGTAAACTAGGTCCTGTGTTTATTCTGGACTGAGGCAGGCAGTGATGCGGCTGGAGGGAAGCTCACCTGTAGCAGTAATCATCCATCTCGTGTGTGTGTGTGTGTGTGTGTGTGTGTGTGTGTGTGTGTGTGTGTGTGCGTGTGTGTGTGCGTGTGTGTGTGTGTGTATGAGATGCCGACTGTGCCAGACGTATTTCAGAGGACGCAGCTTCGACGTGACTGGGGCTGTGGTTTGAGGGGCTGGGTGGGTGTCTGGTGTTCAGAGGGCAGGAGGTGTGTAGGTGTGGTGGCTCCAGACCAGATCCAGCCTCAGACTGTGTGATGTGGTGAATCCCGCTGGCTCCCGATGGAAGCGCAGCAGCAACAAAGCTGCAGAGCAGGCAGCAGCACTTCCTGGGTCGGAGCAACGTCCTTTAAACAGCGAAGGGTAATTACCCACAGATGGAGCCGTGGACCTGGTCACACAACCACAGGTCTGTTTTGAACATGGCGCATGTTAATGTGCATGTGAATCTGTGCATCTGGTTCTTTGAACGAAGCCATGAGATCTCTGGCCCGATGCAGCTTCCTCACCTGAAGCATGTTGGTTAGATCCACCTGGAGCAGGAGGCAGGGAGACTCCAACAGGACATGTCGAGCACTAAAATCAGCACAGACAAAATAAAAGCTCCCCCTAAATGAGAGTGAAAGAGAGATTTAGAAACAATACGGTAAAAGAACAGCAGGAGGCCGGTCGGACTGGGCTGACGTGGTTTCTGCAGGGCTCTCTGGCTGCAGGAGCCAGGACAGGGCAGCCAGTGAAGTTATTTTTACTCTAGACAGAAAAGCTGCATAATTAAGTTTCCACATTTGTGGGAGATAAGACCTTCCAGTGTTTTACCGAATTCAGCTCATCACTTCCAGGCACTTTACACAGAGGAGGAGCAGGTCTTTGAGAAGTGAGGCTGGAGAAATGCAAACGTGCACGTTAGATTATGTAATTTGAGACTTGCAGCAAAAGAAAGAAATAAAAAAGTGGAAATGGGCTTAAATATTGGGTGAAATATTTCTTGGCCCTGTGACAACAACATGCTCCTTTTTACAAACACTGTGATATTTTATCTTCTCCACAGTGTTTGCACATCCCCGCTCAGAGGAGTCATCCTCCCTCAGTGTGATGAAGCAACACGTCGGCAGTTTCATTAGTCACACCTGTTTACCACAGCCCACTGTGGGAAAAGGAGAACTCGGATGTCGTCATAGATCATTAAGGGCCAGGACTCACTCCGGCCACTGGACTGACGCCTTTGAGCTTTGTGACTGTTGTTGGTCCCTGAGGAGCCAAAGGTGTAAAGGTCACAGAGTTTTAATGTTCCTGCAGAAACTCGAGCTACAAAGCTACAAACCTATGAGGCAGGGGATGAATGATGTGGTTTTCATATGCGGGCGTTCTGCTTATGGGAGCTCATAACATCTGTCCACCTGAGGCAAACCAGCATGCAGCTGCTGGACCTGTCGGTCCGCATCAGAGGGAGGGCGTAGCGTGTTGCAGAGCGGTCAGTGGGTTATGTTTCAGCCACCTCCATAAAGTGTGTGCATGTGTTCCGGACTAGAGGCTTCGTGTTATGGTGGAGCTCAGTGTGATGATGCTGCAGTCGTCCTCTGAAGTGTTTTTAATCTGCTCGATAACAGCTCGTCCAGTTTCTGAAGAACTTTCTAAGAAAAAACCTGAAAAGAAAAAGTTTTTGGTTTTTCCCGTTTCAGATAAAACACAACAGTCGGATTGTGGCTTTAATGTTTTCCACCCTGAGCCCCCTCAGTCCTCACCCCCCCCCAGGGGACAGTGGACAGGCTGATCAATCTGATGTTTAATTCATCATTCAGACAAACAGCAGGGAGTGCTTATCTGGACTCACAGGACTGGACTGGAAGTTACTGCAACTGTAACAAATGGCTCCCAGTTCACTCCCAATTTACTGATAATTCATCGTTTCCATTTTAATGTGAGAAGATAAACACATCAACCCTGGTCTGCCAGAACCAGCAGTCTGACACATTTAAACTCCTTTTTAAAGTTGAGCTTCTGTTAATCCTCGTACAGAGAGAGTTTAGTGAACAGTCGATCTGATTCATTTTAGATGCTCAATTTATAGCTAAACAGTTTGATTCCTAAAATGCTTTTAAAAACCTTCTGATTCATTTTGGTTTGATCGTGTCAAACAAAAAACTGGTTGACAGTTAAAAGTAAAGGACGTGAGGTGATTTGAGCTTAAATGAAATAAAATGAAATGTTAACAGACGTGATTACAGTTCACCCTGACTGACACGTCCTGCTGCTCTTCTTTCTAAATGAAGGTAAATGTTTGACTAAACATCAGGCTCATGTGATGATGATGATGATGATGATGATGATCTTCTTAAATTAAGCATCTGTTCCCACTAGAACCGTCCATACGAACATGGAACCTCAGCTGCTCTGTCACAACCTGGCAAAGGAAACATTTACATAACCTCATGTAACTGAGAGCAGCGAGTTCACACTCGTTCCCTGGAGCCTAATGGAAATAGTTTTAAAGTAAAAGTCCTGCCTGATACTGTGTCGCTGCAGTAAAAGTGTCGCTGCAGTAAAAGTACCAAAGTATCAGCTGACATTTAACTCTGAGTTTGACACTTGCTCAGACATTGTTCCCACACTCTCACTTTACCGACAGAGTCCTGTCCTGTCCAAATACCTGTTTTATTATTTACCCTTTTCGCTGCTGTGTCTTTGTGTCCCACAGTCTCTCGTCACCTGTTTCCTTTTCCTGCTGCTCTTTTCTCACCTGCACCACGTCAACTCACCTCGATTGGATTCTCATTGTTGTATTCAGGGGTTCTGAAGTTCATTAATTAGCACAGGCTAACCTTGGCCAAGTGCTGTAGGTGTCTAGCTCTCACCAGAACATTTTTGTCAAATGGGTGTTTTAAAAACCAACGTCTGGGGTTTTCCCTTCCAGCAGGTCTGGCCTCAAACCTGAGCACTCTCTAAAACAAAGCAAACTGTATTTCATAACTGTTCAGCTGCTGCTCTGAACATGAAATCCTGAGAATTTAACGTGAAGAAGGAAACTGCTTCCTCCCCTGTGGTGAAGCTCTCTGTCTGGGGAGGACCTGCTGGTGGTGTTTCAGGACACTACTCATTTGGACCTGGCAGAGCAGCTTTGGGAAACCCGACCAAAAGGCTTTTTTTGTGGATCTCACCAAAGTATGTGCCTGCCAGATGTTTGGGTTGTCCTTGTTAATTTTTATGAAGCTGGTTTGCCACAACGGCCTCTCATGGTCAGACTGGCAGCTTCCAGTAAAACCAGGCTCAAAAAGGGATAAAAGACAGACAGGAAGAGGGTCCACCTTCTGCGGTTCAGTCATTTTCCTGCTTGGTGCCGCTCAGCAGGCTTTTTTTTAATTTGCCTTTTTGTGTGAGTCCGGTTGCTGATCCAGTGAACATGTGCAATGCACACACTGCTGCACTCTGCATTAAGTCTGATGGTAAAATAATAATAATCCTAAATAGAGTAATAAGGGCAGATAAAGCCCATCACTCAGTGTAATGAGGTGTGTTGTGTTCACTGATTGTTTCAATGTGCAGCATTTAGCCAGAGGCTCATTACAGATGTTAGAGCAGCTGGATTCATCAGTCACCTCTGACAAAAGGAAGCGCAAAACTGTTTTATTCTGAGTCGACACCACGTGAAGGTTCCTCACGTACTGACGTCAGTGCAGGGTCCAGAGCTCGTTGGATCAAAGATGAGCTAAAATATTATTTCTTCTCAAACCTGGTTTGATACGCAGCAGATATTAGATAATGTCATGTTACAGCAGAAATGCAGAAGCTCATCTCTGACATCCAGCATTAACAGTCAGTCAGTTCTGTGTCCGTGATTAGGAAGCTCCAGTTATTGGTTATCATATTGATTGCAGTTATCGCTGGGGTAGGTGATTCCCACACACATGGATAAGATAGAGGTGCTAATCCAAACCAGACCGGGCTGGAGGTCCCTGCAGAGAAAAGGGAGAAGCTGAAGATTGCAGTGTGAAAAGCAGAGGCAGGGACACAGTGAGGGATAGATGCAAGACACCCATGGGTGGAGACAGCTGTGATTAATGACGTTCATGCTGGAGACATTTCTCGGTGCAGGTCCGGCCTCCCCCGTATCCTCCTCCTCTCCTGTGATTCACATCTGTTGTGATACAGCTGAACACAACTGTGCTCCCAGCCCGCCACATTATCCAGCGTCTGTGTGGAAGCTGCAGCAGCCTCGCAGCCCCTGTAGGACTCAGCACCCTGATCCTGGGTTCAGTTCTGCACGTGGGTGCCAGCTGTCCACTTCCACATCAGTCTGACATCAGTGGACATTTGAGAGTAAACTTTAGAAACATCTTCAGCATCTGTTTTTGTTTCCTCGAATGTGGGAGGTGTTGTAAATATCTCTGGGTACTTCTCTGCTACTTCTTTTCCTGACTGGAAGTCGGGAGCTGCTGTGAGGACTTTTCTCTGAAGACGGACGTGTTTCCACTCATTTCTCCCCTGGGCGCCGAGGAGGAAAGCAGCATGGACTTCACTTACTTTTGGCTGCTCGCCACCACTCTGATGCTGATCCACCAGTGTCAAGGTAAACCCAGCTTCAGTGTCTGTCTCATTAGCTCCAGGTAGGCAGCAAATCACAAAGACAAGCAGCCAGACTTTGCTCCTCAGGTGGAGGACTAACTTCCTGCCTGAGAGTATTTTGTCGTCTATTGTTTGGACTCTGTCTGTTGGGCTTATTTCATAGTGCAGGTTCCATCTGTTTTAAAAGTGAATATCTTTATTTGAACACGTCAGAGTCTGCAGTGTATCACTAAGCAAACAGCACATTAACACTGTTACTGACTGTTTTCAGCTGAGAGGAGAAGCAGTCGACTCACTGATGGATGTCTGTGTTCAGACTGTTGCAGAGCTGGTGATGAGGCTGCAGTTGGTGCTGCTGTTAGACTGACAGGTGCTTCAATTATTTTGTCCACCCCATTCATTCAGTGCACTTCAACACAGGTCGTTTTCACTAATGTGATGTCTGTATTGGTCTGCATCAGTGTGTGCAGGGTGTTCCTAATAAACTGACTACTGGCTGGATTATAGTCACAGCCTTTGCCCCAAACGACAAATGACTTTACATTAATAAGAACAGTCAGAAATATGTCTGCACACACACACACACACACACACACACACACACACACACACGGGTGTGTCCGTGTGTGTGAGATCACATTTATATTGATATGTTCAGTAATAGTTTTGACCACATGTCGCTGCTTGTTGTTGGCCTCAGGGCTCCATAATGAAGATATTCTATAGAAAAGGTGAAATGATGACTGTTTCTCTTCCTCTTCGACTTATTATTAAGACCTCAGGAATGCAAAGACCCGCAGGGTCCGAGCCGTACCTGCGTGAACCCCCAGGAAACCATGAAGCCGCGGTTGGGTTACAGGGATCAGTGTTGAAAAGAGGAAATCTCTTCTTTCCTGCTAAAACTCCTGACTGAGCTGCACAGCGCAGACAGTCTGTCTCAGACCTGCACCCTGCAGACAGGGTCCCAGTTCAGAGACTGAGCTGGGACACAAAGCCAACACCAAAGCCAAAATAACTTCACATAGCTCCCGGGCATCACATCCAAAAGTGTGATCAGACAGAGATGCATCAGCCTGCAGCAACAGTCACCTGAGCTTTTCACCGTTAACGTCTGTGTGTCCCAGGCAGGACCAGTCCAGAGTCAGGTCTTATCTCTGATTTATGCTGCTGGACTCATTACATCTGCAGGAGCAACAGTTTTGTTGTGCTGAGGCTTCTCAGACAGAAGCGCAGAGACTGTTGGTCACTAAGACACAGACGAGGCAGAGATGATCCTGACACAGGGCTCTGACCTGCCTGGACGCTCATCACTGAGCTGATTAGCAGATGTCATATTTTGAGTATTGTGTTTGTTGGTGTCTGGGCCTCAGAGGACACTGACTGCAGCTTTGACTCTGTCCTTTCTGCTCCTCCCGTCTCTTTGGTCTTATTTAGTGCTGGGCGTGTCACAGCTGGTCATCTAAAGCTGCTGGTTCAGACACAGTCCCATCATGTCCTGATGCTGTGACTTGACTGGTCAGCCTCCCTGCTGGATCCTGACCCCCATCAGCAGTAGATGATCAACACTAACCTGTTGATCCTTTCACCATAACAGTGATACGGCTTCTTCTCACTAATAAGCTCAGAGATGTTCCCACACTGTGACCTGTCCAGGGTTGGACCCCTGCCTTTCACCCAAAGAGAGCTGGGATACGCTCCAGCAGATTCCTGGGACCCTGGTTAAGGAATAAGGGGGTCTAGATGATGGATGGATGGATGTTCCCACACCGCAACAGGTCCGCTGACGGTTAACTGTCCTCTGTGGCTTTTTGAGGGTTGTTGTTGGACAGAAGACTCAGTTTTACTCCCTTCAGTCCACTTAAATTGTTCCAGGCTGTGTAGGGATTCCAGCTGGAGGCGTTCAGGCTCTAAAAGCTTTCACTGGCTGTCACGTTGGATTCAGTGCCGTTATTAGCGCCTGAGAAACTGAGTCCACCCAGGCTTGGACATGACAGTGGATGTGAAATACTGACATGTTTAAATTCTGCGCTGTGTAGCTTCCATACCTCAGTGTGAAATAACCAATTAAATCTCTGGTGAATCTGCATTTCTGGGAAGCTTCTACCTGCCAATGCAAACAGCCAGATCACGGATGAAGCTGCTGATCCACCTGAATATTGTCAAATATTGTCAAACCCGGTGGAGCCGGACAGGCTGCCTCATAACAGGGCGAGAAATTAAACTTTGGCTTGGCAGTGGAACAGTGGAACAGCCTGGACGGGGGGATTTACCTCTTGGGTTTTCCCACCGAGCCAAACCAGCAGAGGCATTTGCATCAATGCAAGCACATGCGTTTGGGCACCAGCGAACAAATACCTGCACTTAAAGATCAAAACTCAGTTATGAAAGGAAGCTGCTCAGAGCACTGAGTGGCTAAATGTGTTTACGATAAAAAAATACAACGGTTCATTGGCTCTAGCAAGGAAAGAATAAATTGATCCTGTGTTGCATTCGCTCTAATACAGACTGTGTTGGCAAACACAGGACAGGGTGTGTTTCAATTGGTGAATAAACGAGTGTGAAATCTTTAATTTTGAGTGTGAAAGTTAGAAAATAGACCCAGTCTGGCTTTGGTTTCCATGAAATTCCTCTCCATCTTTTCCTCGTTGGCTCCGAGTGTAGAATAAATAACTTCATAACTTAGTTAATCACAGTGTGGCTTTCTCCAGCACGAGAACAATATTATTGTAAGTGGTTTCTCTCCTTCTGGCATCCATCATCAAACCAGGAGCATGAAGTTAAGGATGTGTCTGAGGGTGTGTGGTGTTAATGCTGCTGCGTCTGCTGGAAACCACCAGTCGGCTCTGGCCGGGCTGAGGTGAAAACCCCTGATGGGTCTGTTGTTCACGTAGAGAGAGCAGCATACATGACCTCTAACAAGCACAGAACTTAAGCCGAACCTGGGCCCGACCCGTCTGTGAGAGGCTGTGACCCTGACCCAACCAGGCAGAGCCGAACGGCCTGAACCTGCCGTCTGTTTTTTCAGCCAACACAGATACAGCAGGAGCTTGTTCCTAAAATCTGAGCTGTAATCAGTCAGTCAAGTGAAATTTACAGCACTATGTAATAATGCATGACTCCGAAGCTGCGGTGCACATTCCCTAACAAAGTCAGACATGTAGTGACGCTTTATGGGGCCCCCGGGGGCCCAGTGCTTTAGATGTAGCTTAAAGAAATTGCATCTTAAAATCTCTCTAATGCAAACCAAAGCTGTGTTTTCTGTAAATAATCGCACACCTCTCTTCGTCTGCACAGGTCAGATTGAGGTCAAGCTGCAGGTTTTTCGTTTAGGAAGTGAGTCCGTGTGACGGCTCCGAGGAGCTGCAGGTGATCAGCTGCCTCGAGGCTTCATGAGTTACTGTGGCCTGTAGGTTCTGTGGGAGGTTTCTCACTGATGTAGAACCAGGAGATGATGAGCTATGTGCTGCTTGATCCATGACATGCCATAAGTTCTGATTGTCTTTCCACAGCTGGATGCACATCTGTTGCCTTTGGTTCTCTCAGTATTTGAGATCATAGCTTTCAGACAGTGTTTATGTCTGCATAGAGGAAATGAAGCTCCAGCAGAGACAGAGGAAGAGAGTTCTCTAATGATCATTGGATTTCATTTATTTCCTCTGTACAAAAATAAAATATACTGTTTGTTTTTTAGACTGGGAATCCTGGACTGGGATCCCCGGGTCTGATCAGGCTTATCAGGACCTTGAAGCCGAGCAGGACCTGGATCCTCTGGTCTATATATTTTTTAATTAATAGGTGCCCATAGGTGCAGGTGAGCAGAGCCCAGAGCTTGGTAGAAGATCCTGTTCTGGACACGTGGACAATCCTCAGAGAGACAGAGTGCAGTTAGTGTCTGCTCCAAACTGTGGAAATGATCTGGGCTTCTTACTGAGCAAGACTCTGCTCGCAGAACGCCAAACGGACTTTTAGAAAACACTACAAATGAACCACTTCCAGGTTTTGTTGAGACCAACTGTTCAAGAATGAATCCAGTTGTAAGCTCCTAAAAAATCAAATAGCGTTTCCAGGCCCTTTTAAGGCATGTGTTCCTGTTATTGAGACACTTGGCTCTTCACTGGTTTTTCTTGGAGCAGCGATGCAGTGATTAGGGCTGCTCCTCTTGATAAACTGCTGGAAACAAAAGCCCAAACACCCAGGGCGCCCCAGTCCACTCGGCCTCCTGGGATCCTTCCACTGATGTCGGCCGGGGAGAGCTACACAAATAACAGCTTTATTGGAAACGCTGGATGAATAACAACCTCAAATATTTGAATCTCTGGGACGTGGCAACATAAAGACGTGAGCTATACCATCTACTGGGAGCAGAGGTGTTATTATGTGCCTGGGTGCATCGTGGAAATCTCTCTGCAGACGCCCAAACATTCCCCTGCATGCACCCACAGCAGGCTCAAAGGCTGTGAGCACCCTGTGGGCTTCATGGGCTCTGGGTGTGTGTGTGTGTGTGTGTGTGTGTGTGTGTGTGTTGATACAGGAGTTACTGAGCTGCTGTGCTGTGAAGTTGTTCTGACGCCTGCGAAGCACCAAAACTGAAACTGATGATGGTGTTTGATGAAAAGTCGAAGCACAATCAAAGTTTCTGTGATTCATCCTATGGAAAACTAAATGTACTACACTTGTCCATGTAGTACTGCTGCTAACCGACTGCTGATAACTGACTGCTGCTAACTGACGGCTGATAACTGACTCAGTACTACAGACATCTGTCCTGACTTCGTGATGATCGCCATGTCTGGCCTTTATAGCAGCACAGCATGCTAACCTGCTGCTAACAGCCATTTACCCTGCAGAATATTGGCCGTGTGTATGTTTCATGCTAATTTTAGCTTTTGTTGTTTAAATACTCTCATTGGTTTTGTTTGATG